>NC_056630.2:68864938-69192081 GCF_002870075.4 Lactuca sativa
TTTAATGCTAAAACAAATAGTCACGGTGGTTATTGTTCGATGCCATGGACATGTTGCCACTCTGCCCCCACAACACATAGCATAGAGTTAAAGCTTTAAAACCACTAAGGAAAAAAATGATGTGAAACCCTTTGTTCTCCATTCTTGTTTCTACCCCACTTGTCCCTCTACGCTCCAACCCTCATGGTTGTTCCACTTCTATTCGTGCTTTTTTTCCTAACACAAACCACCATAATCCACAACTATCGATATGCCTTTGCCAACCACACTATTTGTAGCATGAACTTGTACATCATGCATTATATACTAGTATCTTTATTACGATGTTGGACATTATAATTTGTTTCTATTTATTTAAAGTATTGGAATAATTATAGGCTATTAAATTTCCTGTAAATTTACCCTCATTGACATTTCCTTCACATTTCGAATTTATGCTATAATTTTCTTAAACTATTTTTAAACCTCGTCTATCCGAACTAACATATTATTTAATATGTGTTAATATGAAAAAGGAAACAATACCCACCGGATGTTGAGTAGACTTTAACAAGTTGAGGAGGTACAAAAATTCTATAAAAAGAAACCTTTACTCACACTTATCTACTACTATACCACCACTATCCTAAATCATTCCATTGCACCACCCTTTTCATCACTCCTCTTAAAGTTGATATAAGCTACCTTGTATTCAATATATTAAGAGTTAGTAATACAATTTGGATTTGTGGGTAGCTTTTAGTCTTTTAGATCTTATTTGTGTATACTATCTCAAGAAAAGTTTGTTATTTTACATCAAACAATGTCCATCAAAATTCCACCTACATCTCAACCCAAGGAACCGTTCCGTCACAAGAACAGTTCAGGAGAGCTCGATGTGTTTGAGGCGGCTCGTTATTTTTCAGGTGCCATTGAAAACATTAATGGCACCTGTAAAAATGTCATTGGCGAAGCTAGGGTTATCGGAAACAATACACAAAAGTTTTGCATAAGGCCTATGGGAAGAATGAGTCTTGACATGCCAAAAAATGTAGAGAATTCCATTCCTTTGCAAGCCATGTTGATGGATAATTCCATGATGGTCAACAATGAGAAGAAGTCCAAGCATCCAAGCTCACCTGGAGGGAAATTGGCCCATTTCTTGAATTCTCTCTTTAACCAAACGTCTTCAAAGAAGTCAAAGTCTAAGTCAAATACAAAGTCAACCAAGGATGAAGATGAGAGTCCTGGTGGTTGGAGAAGGAAGAGAAGGAGTAGCATTAGTCATTTCACGAGTGGAAACAGTAATTCTAGCATCATCACCACCACTACCATCACGAGTGATTCAAAATCTTTGCTTTCAACCTCAAGAAGTTCAGGCTTTAGAACACCACCTCCTTATCATATGGTACACACACCCACAAAAACCACCAGAAGCTATTCAGATCTCAAGCACCCTCCAAGTCAAATTACGAAAATGCCCATCCATGCCACCCTCAACAAGATCGAAAATTTCAGCATTAAGAGTGATCTTTCTGAAAAAAAGATGAGTTTTGGAACCAGGTTTGTGGAAAACGTAAAGACTTTTGAGGAAAAACAAGAAGAACATAATGCTCATAAGTATGTTTCAAGAGAGGATATCAAAGAATTCAAGAGGTTTAGTGATGAAGACGGAGGAGATAGTGATTCAAGCTCTGATCTTTTTGAGTTAACAAATTGTGATTTGGGTTATTATCCAAGTGGTTTACCTGTCTATGAATCCACCCGTATCGATACCATAAAGAGAGGAGTACCAATCTCGAGCTAAGTGTGTGATATCAGGTTCAAATTCAGACTTATGTTTCCCAACAAAGCCTTAGTTATATATTCGTATCATATATGTATTTACGTGTAGAGTTTTTTATTGTCCATATTTAATGATTCAATTACTATTGTTCTATTTTTTAATAGAAATTCATGTTATATATATATATATATATATATATATATATATATATATATATATATATATATATATATATATATATATATATATATATATATATATATATATATATATATATATATATATATATATATATATATATGTGTGTGTGTGTGTGTTCAGGTTCATTTGACACCATTCTAATTTTGTGAGACCGTGAGACCAAATCTAAAAATAATTTTAAAATACAAAATAAATGGAAAAATCCAAAAATTCTTTTTTTAAATATTATTTTCGGAACATGAATTAACTAAAAAAAAATATAAAAAAGATAAAAATAAATAAAAAAAATAAATAAAAAATCCATTTTTTTTTTTTTTTTTGGAAAAATACGTGAAATATTCTAAATAGAATATTACACTGACATATTTTAAAAAATAATTTTAAAATGCTGAATAAATGGAAAAATCTAAAAATTCTTTTTTTAAATATTATTTTCGGAACTTGAATTAACTAAAAGAAATAATAAAAAATAAAAAAAATCTATTTTTTTGAAAAATACATGAAATATTCTAAATAGAATATTACACTGTACATATTCTAAAAATAATTTTAAAATGCAAAATAAATGGAAAAATCAAAAAATTCTTTTTTTAAATATTATTTTCGGAACTTGAATTAACTAAAAAAAATAAAAAATAAATAAAAAAATGCGTCTCACGGTCTCACAAAATATAGGAGGTCTCAAATATTATATAAGAACCTGTTACGAACCATCTAGAAAATTAGCTTATAATTAATGATATATTTGTCATTTCTCAATTAAATTTTATAACTCTTACAAAAGTCTGAATTTAATGTTTATAACTCCTACAAAAGGCATTTTTGTAAATCTATTGTTAAAAGAGAATGATAAGATTCTCTTTAATAAATAAAAACTTTTTGCCACATGTCATACTCTTATTGATTTTGCCCCATGTCATTTTGTGGTTATTTTCAATTAATTTTTTTCTACATAGCATTTTGTGGTTTTTTCATTTTATTAATTTTTATATAATATTTTAATGTAATAACTACAATAAATATAATAATAAATGCATATTAATTTCATTAATTGGCTTCCTTCTAATTTCAAATTTTCTAAATTAAAGTTTCATTAGTTTACTTTGTTTATTTATTTAAATTATTATTAAAAGAAAAACAAACAATTTAATTTCAATAATTTAATATTTTTCTATTTTTTTTCTTCTAAATTCAAACTTCTCAAATGTTTATAATTTCATATTTTTTTTCTTTAAAGTGAACCCATGTAATACATAGGTCATACACCTAGTTATAAATAAAAGGAAGTCTAAGCCAATTTTCACAAGCATATTATTAGATCAGAAATTTAAAAACCACATATCAAAACATTAGATCTATAAACGCTCATCCCCCCTCCCCTTTCACCAAACATATCAACCTCTTCCTATCCTTATCTTCGGCAGCTTTCCACCGCCACCATCTACTTCCGACATTGCCACCAACCACCATTGTCTTCCCCACAATCATTATCCATCTTTATGTCTACATCTCATACATCTTCTTCGTTGATAAACTTCATTGTCGATGGCAATCCTACTACCGATCTAAACCACCTCCACCTTCTTAATCTTACATCTCCTAAAATGTTGCTTCGATGACACATCTCCATCTCGCCTCCACCTTTTTCTCTCGATTTTCATGAAACACCACCAAATCTATTTAGATCTGGTCCACCGCCTCCTCCATCAATTGTCGCTCCCTGTTGTCGACCTCCAAAAGCCTTTGTTTTTATCAAATCTGAAGTGGTTCGGTCTAGATCTACGATCTCCCATGACAGATCTATGATTTTTACCTCTAAATCTACGATTTACACCTCCAGATCTATGAGTTTTAATAAGATTGAGTGACCATATCTAAAACCATCGTCAATCTCCATCACCGTGAAACACCGCCATCAGTGGAGAGAGAGAGAGAGAGAGAGAGAGAGAGAGAGAAAGAGAGAGAGAGAGAGAGAGAGAGAGAGCGGTTAGCTCAGAAGTACCTATCGCTTAGGCAGGCAACAAATTCAATGACCAATATCACCAATATGTCCAATATGTTCGATGATAGATCCATATTCTCCCTAAAGTAAGCTTCCTCGGAGAAGGTGTGGATGACCCGATACATAAGTATGCTGAAGAAGGATATTAGAGAATTTGTGAAGAACTCCCACTACCAAACATTTGCTAAGCTGCAGTCCAATGCCAGGAAGAGGGAGATTGAGTTAGAGACAAATGTGAGAGAGGGTGGGATGGAGACACAGAGGAAAGAGAAGACAAATGTTTCAATGCAGTCGTAGTCGGGGACTAAGCGGTTCAAACTTGCTGTTTCTAGATCAGGAGGTCAGAGAAATCGCACTTATAGAGAGTGTGGTAAGAGTCATGAGGGTACCTATTAGGCAGGTATAGTGTGGTACATGTGTGGCAAGGAGGGGCATTTTATGAAGGATTATCCGAAGGGTTTCTATATTTACTTCAACTGCAACCAGAGTGAGCCATATGAGGGCCGATTTCCCATTTCTTGCCTCGAGATCAATGTAGACTCCAACTCCTGCGACCTTGCTCATCACTGAAGGTCATCATGGGAGGGATGAGGCCTCGAAGGCCAGAGGTCAATCCTTCAAGTTGAATGCAGAATAGGCTAGTGCAGTGCCTGACGTTGTTACTGGTATATATTCATTAATATTTTTGTCAAGTTATTTTCTATTTGATTTTATTTATGTTTCTATTAGGTACCTTTTTACTCAATTCATTTTCTGTTCTAGTGCTTTTTGGCTCCAGTGTGAGTCAGTTATTTGTATCTCGGTCCTACAACATGAGTTTCTGTATGCCTCTTTGGGAGTTGGAATGTCTGTTGCGAGTTTCTATCACCAACAAACACATGGTTTCTGCTTCAAGCGTCTTCCGTGGTTGTATCTTGGATATATTGGGGTGCCTTACCCGATTGATCTGATTCCCAGCCATATGGGGATGTGTGTGTGATTATGGTAATGGATTGACTAAGTAGATTTGGAGCTTTAATTGATCTATATCTTTTTACTATTGATATCAACATTCTTTGAAACAAAAAACTATAAACCCTATGAAATTTAATTCATGAATAGAACCATACCTTGTGCTTGATTCGAAACAAGCTAATCAGAAACCCTTTGTAGTCTCCTTGCAAAACTAGCTCTAGAAGTATGGTAGCCTCTAATGTGTCACACCTAAAACTCAAGAAACCCTAGGATTAAAGGAGATAGGGGATAGGATAGAGAAATTTTGGATATCTCTTGTGGTGAAGGTGTGGCCAAAAATAAAAGGGTTAAACCCCTTTATATAGTTTCCTAACAATCCCTAAAACCCTAGATTTGAACTTAAATTAAATAATATTTCAAATCAGTAATTATCTAGTTTCCTTTTATCAATTGGAGGCTTCCAGAATCCATATCAAGAGCCTCTAAAATCATCCATACTCCAAGGAGGTTTTGGATCCTCTCTTTTGTTCAAATATTGCACAGTTGCAACTGAGCCCTTATACCTTTAATTAATTCTAATTAACCCATAATTAAGTCCAAATTAATTTTTATTAATTCCTAATTAATTATTACTATTTATAATTAATAAATTAATCATATATTATATTAACAAATCATTTATCGTTATGAGGGCAACCCAAAAAGGACTTTACTTTTATTCATCAACATTATACCAATTTATTTAGAAATTTAGACACACTAATCCAATAGTCTCCCACCTGGATAATTCGTTAACTACAATTACAAGTACAACTCCGAATAACCAGTAAAGAGTGTTTTCCAAAGACATTGTTAAACTCTTATTAGATGTTGGTCCTAGATAAGTGATTAGATATCCCTTCATTCTTCTTGATAATGAGACATGGATTAAAATCAATCTCATTGTCCAAGATTTTGTTTCCTGATTTCCTAATTTGTGATGATGTCATCAGACTGGGCCCAACACTATAATGTCAACATCAAATCATCGAGGGGCCCAAAGATATCGCTTTTCCTATTAAGGCAAAAGAAATAAATAAATTTTAACTATATAATCATACATTTTACCCACCAAATCGTGCATGGAATTACACTTTGTAACACCCAGTAACGAGATACGTTGGAGTAAACTAATGCACAACTGATTTGCAAAATATGAATTATATATCTTTGTTTTAAGAATAGTAGATATTATTGTCCTAGAATTACTCAAGATTGAATCTATGATGTAACAGCCCAAAATCTCAAGTATTGTTAAATTGCAATTTTGGGGTGTTTTAAAGGGGAGACTCGGCGAGTGGGAGCCAGACTCGCCGAGTAGGGTCGCAGATTTGGTCGCGGGTTCGCGACTGGACTCGACGAGTCCAGGTATGGACTCGGCGAGTCGACGCTGTTCAGCGGAAACCCTAGCCGTTTCGTATTGGGTCGTATAAAAGGGTGGCTATGTCGTCATTTCACGTCTTTTAGCCGATTGAGGAGGACCCTAAACGGTTGTGGGCATCCAGAACAAGGATTGAAGATCATGGGTGAATTGAGGAAGTTATTGTTCAAGAAGGAGAAGGTTTTGGCTAATGGGGCAGCAAGGGAATCACGTTTCGAGTCTTGGGGACACTGAGAGTGCATGATTCAGGTAACCTTTCGGATTAATTACTGCTATGTGAAAGTGTGCACGGATTTAGGGTTTGTGAAACCCATTTAGAGATTTGATGGATTGCTGTGTTGTTATTCAACGTTTATAACCTTGTATTAGGACCCTTAGAGGTCCAGAAGGATCCATGTTTGTATATTCGGGAAAATATGTATCTCAGGAAGCAGTTCGATCGACTGCATGGCGTGGACTCGCCGAGTCGGATGATCAGACTCGGCGAGTAGCTTGAAGATTTACTGGGACTCGCCGAGTTGTTCTTCAGACTCGGCGAGTAGAGTCGGGGTGGCCCCGCGATTCTTCCAGGAGTAACTCGTTGAGTCAAAGAGAGTACTCGACGAGTAGAAGGGAATTTTAGAGGAATGAAGGACGACCAGACTCGCCGAGTCGCCAGGGAACTCGCCGAGTCCAGTCGAGTTGACAGCGGACTGTTGACTAGAGTTGACTGGTGTGATTTCTTAGGGTCAACTAATGAGGAAGATAGAAGTATTAATAAGAGACATATGATGTGACAGGGAGCTTGTAGCTCGGGGGATCAAGTGTAAGGGATTTCAGGAGTTGCTATCTTCCAGTGACCGCGAGGTGAGTCTTCTCACTATACTTCACCCGGAAGGGTTTGATTGTGTGACCGGAAGGTCAAGTATGTTATGTGTTATGTTTATATGCTATAAATGGAAAGTTAGCTGCTACGCGTGATATACATGCTTATATATGGGCCGGAAGGCAAAGTATTATGTGACAGAAAGGTCAGGTATGATATATGGGGTATGTGCTTTATGTGTTAGAGTATTTGTATTATGTGTTATATATGTGTATGGGCCGGAAGGCAATTATCTTATGGGCCGGAAGGCGATATATATTGTGGACCGAAAGGTCCGGGCCGGAAGGCGATGTTATGTGGACCGAAAGGTCCGGGCCGGAAGGCAATGTTATGTGGACCGAAAGGTCCGGGCCGGAAGGCAATGTTATGTTGACCGAAAGGTCAGGGCCTGGAAAGGCGTATGTGCGTAAGGTATATTGGGGAACTCACTAAGCTTCGTGCTTACGTTGTTTATGTCATGTTGTTTCAGGTTTTTACAGTAACGCGGGATGGCAACGGTTCGATTGTACACACCGAAGAAAGAGTTGTGTTTTGGAGGATCCTGGTCTTCTATTATAACGAAAAAGAAACTATGTTTTGTAATTCGAATGTGAATAAGATTTTAAACAAGTGTTTTAATATTAAATTGATTATTTAAATAAAAATTTTGCTTTGAAAACCACGGTGTTACAATTTGGTATCAGAGCCAGGTTTGAGGGATTCGGACGCGCCTACGGGTGAGTCTGGACTCAAACTGAGGAAATAAGAAAAGGTTTCCAAATAAATAGTTTTCTAAAAGTGAATAAGAGTTCAAAGAGAAAGCAAGAAAGAGCAGTGTGTACAATCAGCCAGAGCCAAACGGTGATTTCCCAAAATACCCTTACTTTTGTATTATGAAATATCTATTATGCACTTTATGAGACAATATTGCATGCTAGAGACAGGCTAGGTATTTCACATCTTAGGACTAGAGTGGCCTGATTTGTGATGCCTTAGTCTAGGGTTCGCTGTTATATGTGCGTTATGCTTTTGTGTGTATGTGATGAGTGAGAGTATCTAGTTAGAACGCACAAGGGGTAAAGCTACGGGGTACAGAGGTACTTCCGAGGATGAGCCGAGAAGGTGGAGCTACCACAGATGGGGAGTCCTATGTATGCTTCAATGCTCGAATGCTGCTTGCTTTGTGCTTTGTGGAGTTATCGATGATGGGAGTCAGCTACTAAGTGAGTATGACGATACTCAGGAGGTAGAGGGCTGGCATCATTAGGAACTCTTCAGCAGCTGATAGCAAAGGAGTGGGAGGACAGCGGAAGGGACTAGGGAGTAAACCTAGCCAGATGAGTGCGCTGGTAGCGTAGAGGATTTCGCTGGAAAGCGAGCACGCGCGATGAGATGGGTGAAAGAGCAGGTTTATCAGCTACTTAGGAACTCTGGGATGGTCCGTGTGGAAAGTATGGGTAGATGTGGCAGGTAGTATGGGCCCGTACTACTGAAAGCAGAGGACCCATACTTGATACAGGGGGCATCCTAAAGGTCCTAAGAAACAGATTGAGGGGTGATGTTATGGTTCGGATACCATACATCGGAGCGGATACAGAGTGATGTTATGGTCCGGGCACCATACATCGGAACAGCTTGAGATAGATGTTGTGGTCCGAGTGCTATACATTGGAGCAGATTGAGGAGTGGTGCTATGGTTCAGGTACCATACACTGAAGCATGTTGAGGAGGGATGTCATGGGATGAGTACCATGGTTCGTAGTGGATGATGCTTGTGGCTATCTTGTTATCCGGTTATGACCGATGAGGTAGAGATTGGACGCTATGGGTTTCAGGCCTGTAGACCATGATTGAGTACGGAGAGGCGTTCCTCGAGGGGAAAGACAAGTGCCTATCAGAGTATTTTGGTAAGAGCCAAAGACGGGGGAGAATTTCAGTTGAGTCGAGCAATCAGATGACAGAGGAGAGGTCACCTTTTGGGTGGGTAGTGTCACTTATGCTCGTATGCAAGACGCGAGAGGTCTGGTGTTTCAGTTCTGGATTTGGGAGTACACCCTGCAGGTAGTATCGATAATGACTTCCCTCAGAGCATCAGGTAGCGGGTGTATCACGAGACAGAGAATTACCGTGAACAGACAGTCAGTTGGGGCTGAGGTAGTCGAGAACCACACCACACCTAATTGAGAATAACAGGTTGGGTTATAGTGGTAGTAGTGAAGAGTTCAGACGAGTTTTGCAGTGCGGAGAGTTGTCGTCTATGTTGAGAGTAAGTCCCTGTCCTTGGGACAAATCCGGCGTTGGATGCGGGTTGATGAGCTGAGATGAGAGGAACGATGATGCTGCGGTGCAGTCTGCGAGCCAGAGATGTTATCGAGCAGTGCAGGTGCTTAGTATTAGATCAGTATGGGATTTGGAACGATTAGAGGCAGCCGTGATGAGAAGTTTTTGGAGAGTTAGCTAGGGGTTCAGAGTATAGGGGATTGATTGACTTCATAAGGGGAAGGACTATCGGGTGTTGCACAACACTTTACTGGGGCAGGTACGATTTCGCTAGTGAAAGATAGTCGTGGGTTGATTGTATACTAATTGGTGTTGGTTCGAACCCTAGTGGGGGAGAACCGGGTGCAGTATGTAAGAAAGCAAGAATTGTCAGGAGTAGTAATAAGTGGAGTATAGAGATGCAGTAGGAAAGCATGAGACCATAGGTGTCGATGATCGAGTAAAGGGGTTACATCGGAGCTTGCGGGTCCGGTGGCGCATGCCGCAAGTGCGGAAAGGAGGGGCACTGTGCACGGGATTGTTGGCAGTCAGTGCCAATTCGGGACTTGAGGAGGACAGGATGGAGCGGAGCCCCAGAGGGCTCAGGGTTGTGTTTATCTGCGTACGACAGAGGGAGACGGAGCAGTGCCGGAGGCAGCTGCGGGTAAGATGTTTTCATGATGTCTTAATTGTCTTGCATTGTTTTGGTGTATTGTTTGTACTGGTATCTTGTATGGATTTCGATGCGGTATTCGTTGTTTCGCGGGTCTGGCATGGTTATGGATTGGTGCTTCAGGTTTTCGCTTTGGCATTCGTTATTCCCTGACGGTTGGGTATGGTTATAATTGGTGTTTTAGTGTCAGTAGTATTGTGCGGTTTTCGATGTGATGCTCACCCTTTGGGCAGGCTGTGAGTTTGGTTATGGGTTATTGTCGAGGATTCCTTTGGTTGTCGTTCGTGGGGGTTGTTAGGGGAGATGCGGCACTGGGTTGATTGTCGGGTAGCATCTACAGTCGTGGAGTGGATGATTGAAGGACTAGAATCTTGTGAGTGGGTTGATCAGGGAGGAGGTGTGTTTTGCTGAGGGTTGCTTATGCTTGTGGGGAGCAGTCAGTGGGTAAATGTTCTCTTTGTGCAGGATTGTTCTGTAAGGTCGTTAAGGACGATCGGTGGCAGTTAGTCAGTGCTTTAGTGGGGGAGAATTAGAAAATTCTCCGGGAGATCGACGAGTATATGAGGGTGCTTAGCTGCCGAGATTCAGCAGTGTTTGTCAGCGCAGAGTATAGGCCGACGAGAGCGAGTGTCGGGTATGCGGGGCGGGATACAGACCTAGGGCATTCGATTGTGGAGGCCTGAGGGAAGGCCGGGATCAAGCTTGAGTAAGTAACCGGGGTTACGTGATCAGAGTATTGGTATGTTTGAGGTACGTGATGGGTTGTACTGCATTAATCCCACGGGATTATGTTGTGCATATTTCTAGAGCTGGAACCGGAAGGTTCCCAGAGTTAGAACCTGAGGGTTCGCAGAGTTTGGGTGTACGGACCCACAGAGATATAGCCTCGAGTGGCTAGTATGTGTTAGGAGAGTCGGTCCAGTCATACTGGAGACTCTGTTGGTATTGCTGGACTAGTTTGAGATTTGCGGATCGCATATGTTGCGGTGTGATTGCATTGGAAGGTCTGGCCCCGGGTTGTTGATCTTGTGTAGCGGAGGTAGTGATTTTGAAGAGTGGAGAGAGTGCATGGGATTGAGAGCCCCTGCAATGAGAACCAGAGTATGTGGATAGCGGTTACGCCAAAAAGGGTGGTGTCGCTTGGGGCGAGCACCGTGGCACCGGTTGGAGTGGCATTATGGCCAAGAGGGTTCCTTGGAAAAAGGAAAAGAGGAAGGTGTGTAACTCCGAAGGGGTGCAAGTTCACGAAAGTGAAAGCTGCAGAGCAGAATTATGGTTAGAGTATTTCAAGTATGGTTTCGAGCATCGTGTTTGCGGCAGTGAAGTAGGAACCCATCCGGGTTGGGATGACTGACGAGACTCAGAAAGAATGCAAGGGAATAGAGAATCTTGAATTCTCAGTGTGAATCTGATCAGAGAGTAGGGTGGATGTAGTGGTTCATCTTGGGAGATGTTCGAGGATACCATCAGGGTATCGGGTCTTTCCACCTGCGGGTGTTGGGACTAGTTCAGTATGTGTATGTAGTGGCAAGGGGAGAACTTGTGAGAGTTGCTCTGAGAGTGAGAATGGATCTCTCAGTCGGTCCGGAATGGACAAAGTGGGCTTTGGATCGGGGATCCGGTGGTTCATGGTTCCCTAACCCTTATTGGTCGAGCGATTGTTGGGATTCAGAGCAGATTCAGCAGATGAGACAGAGGTTGTTGACCGCCCAGAGCCAACAGGAAAGTTATGCGGACAGACGCCGGTCCGAGCATGTGAATCAGGTCGGCGACTTTGTATTCCAGGAAGAGGGGTAAGTGGGGGCCCCGGTGCGAAGGTAGGAAAGGTGGCCTATCGGTTGGAGCTGCCAACGGAATTGGGATGGATCCATGACACTTTTATGTGTCGCAATTGAAGAGGTGTGTAGTAGATGAGTCAGCAGTGGTTCTACTAGAGAACGATTAGGTGGATGCGAGTCTGTGTTACGCCGAGAGGCCACTGGCCATCAGGAATCGGAAGATCAAGTTTTTGAGGAACCAGGGAGGTACCTCTGGTATTGATTCAGTGGCAACCTCGGAAGAGATCGGAAGTGTCTAGGGAAGCCGAAACGTGGGATGCGGGAGCAGCATCCAGAGCTATTTTTAGAGTGAGCCTTCGAGGGCGAAGTCTAATTCTAGTGGGGGAGAATTGTAACAGCCCAAAATCTCAAGTATTGTTAAATTGCAATTTTGGGGTGTTTTAAAGGGGAGACTCGGCGAGTGGGAGCCAGACTCGCCGAGTAGGGTCGCAGATTTGGTCGCGGGTTCGCGACTGGACTCGACGAGTCCAGGTATGGACTCGGCGAGTCGACGCTGTTCAGCGGAAACCCTAGCCGTTTCGTATTGGGTCGTATAAAAGGGTGGCTATGTCGTCATTTCACGTCTTTTGGCCGATTGAGGAGGACCCTAAACGGTTGTGGGCATCCAGAACAAGGATTGAAGATCATAGGTGAATTGAGGATGTTATTGTTCAAGAAGGAGAAGGTTTTGGCTAATGGGGCAGCAAGGGAATCACGTTTCAAGTCTTGGGGACACTGAGAGTGCATGATTCAGGTAACCTTTCGGATTAATTACTGCTATGTGAAAGTGTGCACGGATTTAGGGTTTGTGAAACCCATTTAGAGATTTGATGGATTGCTGTGTTGTTATTCAACGTTTATAACCTTGTATTAGGACCCTTAGAGGTCCAGAAGGATCCATGTTTGTATATTCGGGAAAATATGTATCTCAGGAAGCAGTTCGATCGACTGCATGGCGTGGACTCGCCGAGTCGGATGATCAGACTCGGCGGGTAGCTTGAAGATTTACTGGGACTCGCCGAGTTGTTCTTCAGACTCGGCGAGTAGAGTCGGGGTGGCCCCGCGATTCTTCCAGGAGTAACTCGTTGAGTCAAAGAGAGTACTCGACGAGTAGAAGGGAATTTTAGAGGAATGAAGGACGACCAGACTCGCCGAGTCGCCAGGGAACTCGCCGAGTCCAGTCGAGTTGACAGCGGACTGTTGACTAGAGTTGACTGGTGTGATTTCTTAGGGTCAACTAATGAGGAAGATAGAAGTATTAATAAGAGACATATGATGTGACAGGGAGCTTGTAGCTCGGGGGATCAAGTGTAAGGGATTTCAGGAGTTGCTATCTTCCAGTGACCGCGAGGTGAGTCTTCTCACTATACTTCACCCGGAAGGGTTTGATTGTGTGACTGGAAGGTCAAGTATGTTATGTGTTATGTTTATATGCTATAAATGGAAAGTTAGTTGCTACGCGTGATATACATGCTTATATATGGGCCGGAAGGCAAAGTATTATGTGACAGAAAGGTCAGGTATGATATATGGGGTATGTGCTTTATGTGTTAGAGTATTTGTATTATGTGTTATATATGTGTATGGGCCGGAAGGCAATTATCTTATGGGCCGGAAGGCGATATATATTGTGGACCGAAAGGTCCGGGCCGGAAGGCGATGTTATGTGGACCGAAAGGTCCGGGCCGGAAGGCAATGTTATGTGGACCGAAAGGTCCGGGCCGGAAGGCAATGTTATGTTGACCGAAAGGTCAGGGCCTGGAAAGGCGTATGTGCGTAAGGTATATTGGGGAACTCACTAAGCTTCGTGCTTACGTTGTTTATGTCATGTTGTTTCAGGTTTTTACAGTAACGCGGGATGGCAACGGTTCGATTGTACACACCGAAGAAAGAGTTGTGTTTTGGAGGATCCTGGTCTTCTATTATAACGAAAAAGAAACTATGTTTTGTAATTCGAATGTGAAGAAGATTTTAAACAAGTGTTTTAATATTAAATTGATTATTTAAATAAAAATTTTGCTTTGAACACCACGGTGTTACATATGAAGTAATCTCTAAGATCGGGTTTAACCAATACTGAAAATCCCTATTTTCTAAGTACTCATGAATATTGTAGCAGTCCCTATGCAATGTCCAATCCTTATGGACAATCTACAAACAATTCATGACAATGTTGAATCAACACTTACTCCTAAATTATGACTGACTATGGCATTTTGAATAAATTAATATTTTAGAAGTAAAACATACAAACTGAAACACAAGAATAAATTAACTGACAAATGGTATCATACACTTCGAACATAAATAAAGCTTTATTTAATTAATCACCATTCAATTAAAATTGTTTCAAAATATCAACTAACTACTAAAACCTAGAATCTAATATCATATCTAATCCCAATGCTCCTAGCATGGTCAAAGTGCTTAATCTTGCTCAATTTCTTTGTAAGAGGATCAACAGGATTATCCTCTGATGATACACGTTTTACCATGAATGTGCCTTATTCTACTTTATGTATGATGTTGTGGTATTTCCTTTTGATGTTCCTGGATCTACCATGATCCCTTGGTTCTTTAGTTAGATCCATCGCACCATCGTTGTCTCTCCATTGGCTTTTGGATTGATGGAATAACTCCAATATCTCCAACTAAATTCTTCAACCATATTGATTCCTTTTCTACCTTACTTGTTGCAATGTAATCTGATTTACAAGCAGAATTAGCCACTACCTTCTGCTCGGAACTCTTCTAAGTCACCGCTTCGCCATTTAATAGAAATACCCAGCCAAATTATGAATAATTATTATCTCGATCACTTTGAAAACTGGTGTCATTATAGCCACTCACCTTAAGTTCATCTTTGCCACCAAAAACTAAGATCCTATCTTTCATTTTTTTTTTTCAAATACTTAAGAATCTTTTTCATTGCAGTTCAATGTGCTAAACTAGGATTTCCCTGATATCTGCTAACCATGCTCAAAGCATAAGCCACATTAGGTCGAGTACATATCATAGCACACATGATCGATCCTATAGCAGAAGCATATGAGACTTGACTCATTGTATTTATTTCCTCATCACTACTGGTACATTGAACCTTGCTTAACTTAACAGTATGATGGATAGGTAAGTCCTTTTTCTTTCAATGTTCCATACTGAACCATTTCAATATTTTATCCAAGTATGTACTCTGGCTAAATCCTAGAATATAAGTAGCCTCTCCCAGATCCTTAATAGTGAAACATATCCCAATCTAAGACTTAACTTATGCAATTTTGGAATATCATTTTCTATTAGGAGTATGTTATGTACATACAAGACTAGGAAGATTACAACATGACAACTAGCTTTGATATACATAAAAGACTTGTCTTCACTTCTTGAAAATCTAAACTCTTTGACCTTTTCATGGAAGCAAAGATTCCAGCTATGAGATGCTTGTTTTAATCCACAGATGGACTTTTCAAGCTTCAACGCCTTATTAGGGAATTTAGCATGTTCAAAACCTTCTGGTTGATCCTTATTAGGGAATTTAGCATGTTCAAAACCTTCTGGTTGATCCATGTAAACTTTCTTAGCCAGATTCCTATTAAGGAAACCAATTTTAACATCCATTTTTCATACTTCATATTCATAATGAGAAGCTATGGAAATCATTACCCTTATTAACTTAATGTTAGCAACTCATGAAAACGTCTCATCATAGTCAATCCCCTGGGTTTAAGTAAAGCCTTTGCAACCAACCAATCACCGTTAACACCTTGGTGTAGGCCCATAATACTCCTTTTTTCCATAGCTGTAACAACCGAAAAATTCCAACCAATTTAAATTTTTCAAAAACGACCCGATCTCTTTAAATTATTACAAAAAGGTTTTCAATACAATTTATTTAGAGTATTCCCAGAATCACATCACAACATAAACATGAGGAGCGGTACGATCACGCCTTCGCCTTGCCACGGTCTCCTGAAGAACCTGAAAAACATTAAACCACAACTGTAAGCCCGAAAGCTTAGTGAGATATCCCCAAAATACCAACCACATATTTCATACACGCATAACATGCCATATCATATCTGAACACAGAACAACCAGGCACTTTGGGTCTACTGTGTGACTGGTCCGCCGCACCGGCCAACAGTCCACCTGGTACACCCTCCGAGTCTAGCCATATACATCGAGTCTGCAGTGTGATTGGTCCGCCCGCACCGGGCCTTCAATCCACCTGGTCCACTCTCTGAGTCTACAGTATGAATGGTCCGCCCGCACCGGGCCTTCAGTCGGCCTGGTCCACTCTCTGAGTCTATAGTATGACTGGTCCGCCCGCACCGGGCCTTCAGTCAGCCTGGTCCACCCTCCGAGCCTCGGCACGTCTGGTCCGCCCTCTTGGGGCATACAACATATCCGGACCGCTCGCTGGGCCTTCGGAACAACCGGTCCGCCCTGGGTATCTTAGCCTACAGCACAAAGCAGGACCCGCCTCAACCCAACTCCAGTCCAAACAACCATGTGCACATAATCATACAATCATATAACAATTAACAGTCAACAAGCCGATCAACAGATCACATAACATATCATCATCCTAATCAGGATACCGACCTATCCGGTCACTAGCATAGCATCACCCTACATATCAGGATACCGACCTTAACCAGGTCTCTAACATATACCATCCTAGCTACCAGGATGCAACATATCAAAGCAATAACATAACAACAAATACCCGGATCTCAATCCGATAAAGGGCCGACCTTGGTGCCTTAGACCCTGTTGATATAGTGAGGATAACTCACCTCGAAACTGCCGACTGAACAGATAACCCAAGCTGCTCCGATCACTGATACGATCTCCACCACTGGCCAACCACCAAAACACTGAACTCAAAACAATATCCAACAATTACCAAAATGCCCCTGGAAGTCAACTTGTCAACCCTTGGCGGACTCTACTCGCCGATTCAACCCGATGACTCGCCGAGTCCCCATGCTCAGAACTTTTCCCCAATCCTCGACTCAACTCGCCGAGTCACCCCGAGACTCGCCGAGTCCAACAACTCTGAGTCCCTTCACACTCGACTCACCGAGTCATCCCTTGACTAACTGATTCACAACTCAACCCAAAGAAAGGACAGGTCCTCACGACCAGACTCGCCGAGTCCAAGAACAGACTCGTCGAGTCCAAGGCTATCTTCAACCAACAAATAACACTCTAAGACCCTCCTTGAGAACGGACTCGACCTTAACTCATGCACATTCTCATCTAGACCCGATCCTCACTCTAAACTTGACAATTGAGACTCTTGCATGCATCCAATCCTTCAATCTGAAAAGAAAACCACCACAAGTAATAAAAGAAAACAAATTCCTACTTAAACATCCTACAAGTTCAACACCCAAAACAAATTAAAGTAAATAGTATTAAACATCAAAAACTCAATCAAATAAAGCATCAATCTTCCTCCTCGTCTTCATCTCCTATGGCTCCACTTCCACCCGCTTGATTTCCTCTCGCTAGCTTGCACCCTTTCATCCCAACTGGAGATATACGGGCATCTGGGCCTTGGTGTAAAATGCATTTTCTCAAATAAACAAGCAACAGACTCATTGACAAAGTTCACTCCCCGCCCGATGTCGTCTTGGTATCTTCGCAACTCAACAATATACCAATCTGTAGGTAGCTCCTCATCCACCGGAATAACCGGTGGGTCTTGTGGCACCCGCTCTCTCCTTCGCCTTACCCTCCTTCCCGGTTCTTCCGGCACCAACAGTTTGTCATCATTTGGAATGATAATGTGGCCCCCTCTATAATCCTCAATGATCCTAGCCCTCCTAAATAAAGTTGTGGTGAAGGGAGGACTAGGAATCATAGTCAATGCTCGTGCCTCTGGTCGGTCCAAAATGCCATAAGTTCTCGCAAGCCTTGTCACAAACATGCCACCATTGATTTTTGAAGTCACCCGCTCTTTCACTGCCCCCTCTTCCAAGTATTTTTCCATGCAATATGGAAAATTGCAAAATACATTAGGAGTAATAATACTCCACATGTAGAAGATGTCGAGAGTGGGGACTTTATTGTCATCCTTTTGCATGTTTATAGAGCTCGCGATCATATGATGTATTAGGCGATGAATCGGGGAGCGGATCATCCCCTCTTGAGCGAATGAAGGGATGTAGACTTGGTTGGCAATGGTGTTCCACCAAGTAGAGGCAACCACACCCTCGGGCAAGTCTTTGTGGCACTGCTCCAAAAATGAGTCAAAAGTCTCGGACATGATCTCATTCTGATCATAAATTCCCAGCCTCTACGCCAAATCAACAATGCTACACTGGCGAAACTCTCCTCCAAGGCAGAATGAAATGATGTTCAGGCTATAGTAGTCATCACCACCTCCGAAAGAGATGGTGGCAAAGAACTCCCAGCAAAGTTCTTGATATACCGGTTCTTGAAGCTTAAACAATCGACTCCACCCGTCACAGATTATTTGCACCCCATTAATTTCACAAGACTTGACCAAATAATGGCTTAGTGCTTCGTCCAGCCCAGCTTGCCCCATCCATGACAAGTCCAACTCATTAGGAACATATATTTCCTTCTGCCTGAAAGCCTCCAGCTTGCTTTTTGTTCGTGTGAGTGAAGACTTCTTTGTGATGCATGGAAAAGTCAACCATGGGATGTCCTCATAACCCCCTCCTCGCAAGCTTTGACCTTTCCTAGACATGGTTCTGATGGGTTTTGAGCATTCTAGTCCACTTCCTAAGTGTACATGCAACCCTAATAACCTTGGATCTATGTTTATCTAATTATCATGCAAACTTGAATTCCAAGGTTATATTCCTATCTATCATACATGGGGAACAATTTTTAACTTGAATGAAAGATAGAACAACTTACCTTGTTGTTGCTTATGTTCCTTGAAACCTTGTGAGCCTAGCACCTCAAGTGTGATGCCTCAAATGCTTCACACAACACCAAATGCAAAGGAGTAAACTTTGAGAGAATATTACACTTGCAAAAATCGGCCTAGCCCTCACTTGTTCATGTGTAGCAGATTTTGGTGGAGAATGGGTTCCTTATATAGTGTTGACACATCTAGGGTTACACCATGTAAACCCTAATGTGTCATGACTCTTCATTTCCATGACCCATGGGTTTGTAACTCCCATGGAGCATCCTATGGGTGGAACCCAACTTGATAATCCATGGAGCCTCTTAGCCCACTATACAAGTCATGGATGATTTACATAATCAACCCATATATTTAATTAGTTATCTTTTGATCACTTAATTAATTCCAAATTAGTTCTTGATCAAACTAATTAAATAATTTTATTAATATATTAGAACTTATAATATATTAATAATCCACAAGTGTTATTTCTCTCATTTAGTCTATCCAATTGCATGGTGCCATGCAACCCAAATGGACCATGCCGAGTCGGGTCAAGTACATACCATAAATAGTTATGGACTTGAACACCTTATCCAACAGTCTCCCACTTGGATAAGTCTAATAACTATAACTGTAATACTTCAGGAACTGAACGGCAATCGTAGCTCTTTCAAGGTCTCTCGGAACTGAGAAGATGCTGATACACCATTTAAGATAGGTGATCATATAATCCTCGGTTCTAGATATTAGACGGAAAAATACATGGAACAATGTCTTACTTATTGCCCAACATTTTGTTTCTCGATTTTCGATTTGTTTGACAAAGAACTTAATTGAACACATCAACTTAGTTTTGACCAGGCCCGATACATAGGTCAAAAAAAAATCATCGAGGGGCCCAGATATCAACTTCTAATCCAAGAAGGAACAGATAAACTTCGACTCATATGTTTGTTCTACCACTCATTGAATTATACACAAGAGCACGTTTTATAACACAGAGTTACCAATGCGTTTTCGTAGAATCAATGCATAACCAACTCATAAGTAACTAATAATATCTCTAGGTTTGAAGACTTATATGATATTACCGTCTCACGATCACTTGAGATAAATTCCATGAAGTGATTCCAGTGAGCGTGGGTTGAGTCCAATGCTCAGAACTTATGAGCACTCATGGTTGTTGTAGCCATGTCCAACACCTTAGACCTCTGCAACCAATCATGACAGTCTTGACTCATACCTACTTCCGACATATGACCGACTGTGGAGATTCGAATTATATGATATACCAAACATAATTATTCTGGAAGTCAAAGCATGAAAAAGAAATATAGTAAACGATTGACAAGAGATAGCAACACTTTACTCATAAATAAAACACCTTTTATTCATCATCTAATGTCAATTACACTTTACAATTTTCGAGGTTATCTAACTACTAAATCTAATATCATCCTTCAGCCCTATGCTCCGAGCATGTTGGAGATGCTTAACCCGAGTCAGTCCCTTCGTGAGGGGATCTGCTGGATTCTCATCCGATGATACCCTCTTTTCCATGAGGAGTCCTTCTTCTGTTCGATGTCTGATGAAATGGTATTTTCTGTCGATGTGTCTGGATCTCCCGTGATCCCTTGGTTCCTTGGCTAAGTCAACAACACTTTCATTATCACAGAAAATTTCCATTGGCTCTTTAATAGTTAGTACAAGTCCAAGGTCTCCAATAAAGTTCTTCAGCCATATCGCCTCCTTTGCTGCCTTGCTAGCTGCAATATACTCTGATTCGCAAGTTGAATCAGCCACTGTCTCTTGCTTGGAACTCTTCCAAGAAATTGCTCCTCCGTTTAAGGTAAAGACCTAGCCTGACTGAGAGTGGAAATTATCCCTATCAGTCTGAAAGCTAGCATCACTATACCATACAACTCTCAAGTCATCACTCCCACCGAGGGTAAGGACCCAGTCCTTGGTCCTCCGTAGGTACTTGAGGATATTCTTTACCGTTGTCCAGTGTGCCTTGTCAGGGTTCCCCTGATACCTGCTAACCATGCTCAAGGAAAAGGCTACATCAGGTCGAGTACACGTCATAGCATACATGATCGATCCTACAGCCGAAGCATAAGGTATTCGACTCATTTACGCTATCTCAGCCTCAATATTAGGGCTTTGTGTCTTACTCAATCTGGCGTTACTCTGGATGGGTAACTCTCCTTTCTTGGAGTCCTGCATGCTGAATCTTTTCAACACTTTATCCAAGTAGGTACTCTGACTAAGTCCAAATAGTCTTTTACTCCGGTCTATCAAGATCCTTATCCCTAGAATATAGGTAGCTTCTCCGAGGTCCTTCATAGAGAAACACTTCCCAAGCCAGGACTTAACTTCCTGTAGAGTTGGGATGTCATTTCCTATGAGTAGTATTTCATCCACATACAATACCAAAAAGCTAACTATACTCCCACTAGCCTTGACATATACACAAGATTCATCTTCACTCCTAGAAAAGCCAAATTCCTTGACTTTCTCATCAAAGCAAAGATTCCATCTGCGAGGTGCTTGATTTAACCCATAAATGGATTTCTCAAGCTTACACACTCTATTAGGGTACTCTGTATTGACAAAACCCTCTGGCTGACTCATGTAAACATCCTCAGCCAACTTTCCATTAAGGAAAGCGGTTTTGACATCCATTTGCCATATTTCATAGTCATGAAATGCGGCTATGACTAACAGAACCCTAATAGACTTAATCTTGGCCACTGGAGAAAAGGTCTCATCATAATCAACTCCCAGAGTTTGTGAGAAACCCTTTGCAAAAAATCGTGCCTTATAAGTGTGTACATTACCATCCATGTCGGTCTTCTTCTTGAAGATCCATTTGCACCCTATAGTCTTACGACCTGGTACATTCTCAAACAAGTTCCAAACTTGATTGTCATTCATGGACTGTATCTCACTGTCCATTGCCTCTTTCCACTTGGCTAACTCAGGGACTGCCATGGCTTCTACATAACTGTTAGGTTCATCCAGACCTATCAGTGTCTCATCACTGATAAGTGTATCACCTTCCGCAGTAATAAGGAATCCATAGTAATGCTCAGGTGCATTCCTAACCCTTGTGGAACGCCTCAGAGGTACAGAATTGTCAATTGGCTCAACAAGAGTTTCCTCCTCAAGTTGAGTGCTAGGGTTTGAAGTTCTTTCACCACTTAACTCTTGAATTTCTTCAAGGTCAACTTGCCTCCCACTGTTTCCTTGGCTTATGAACTCTTTCTCTCGAAAGACAACCCTCCTAGCTACAAAGACCATATTTTCACTAGATTTGTAGAAGAGGTAACCAAAGGATTGTTGTGGGTAGCCGATGAAAATACACCTCTCGCTTCGAGGTTCGAGCTTATCATGAGTCTCGCGTCTCACGAAAGCCTCGCAACCCCAAATATTGATGTGGTCTAGTTTGGGTACTTTACCAGTCCACATCTCATGAGGAGTTTTGGCAACTTTCTTTGTAGGGACTAGATTAAGGATATGGGCAGGAGTCTCTAAGGCATACCCCCAAAATGAGAATGGTAGCGAAGCTCGACTCATCATGGAACAAACCATATCCAACAAGGTTCGATTACGCCTCTCAGCCACACCATTCAATTACGGTGTCCTGTGAGGTGTCAATTGTGAGATAATCCCACATTCCATAAGATAGTCGAGGAACTCTGAACTAAGATACTCACCACCTCGATCGGATCGAAGCATCTTAATGTTCCTGCCCAATTGATTCTTGACTTCCTGTTTAAATTCTTTAAACCTTTCGAAAGTCTCTGACTTATGCTTGATTAAGTAGAAATATCTATATCTACTATAATCATCAGTAAAGGTCAAATAATAACGATTAGCATCCCTTGTGGCATGTTTGAAGGGTCCACACACATCCGTGTGTATAAGATCCAACAAACCTTGACCCCTCTCACACGAACCTGTGAAGGGTGACTTTGTCATTTTTCCAAGTAAGCATAATTCGCAACTATCATCTGACTTTAGGTCAAATGACTCCAAAGACTCCATCGTTTTGGAGTTGGCCTATGCGTTTCTTGCTTATATGTCCAAGACGAAAATGCCTTAAAGATGCTTCATCCAAGTTATTATCATTAACAGAATCAATAAACAATACATTATTTCCTAAGTTATCAACCACAGATACAGTTTCATACACACCATCACAAGGTAATGCTTTAAAATAAAGAACATTATTAAAGAAAGAATTAATCGAACCAACTTCATTATCAAATGAAAAGGTGAAACCTTGTTTATACAATGCATGAAAGGAAATAATATTTCTTGCCATTTCTGGCGAATAACAACATTTATTCAAAACTAAACTAAACCCACTACTTAACGATAAAGTATAAACTCCAATCTTGGTGACAGGTAAAGCTTTCCTATTCCCCATGATTAAGTTTATTCTTCCATGCTCCACATTCTCACTTCTTCTTAGTCCCTGCAAATTAGAACAGATATGAATACCACAAC
The DNA here is from genome assembly GCF_002870075.4 of Lactuca sativa. Lineage (NCBI taxonomy): Eukaryota > Viridiplantae > Streptophyta > Magnoliopsida > Asterales > Asteraceae > Lactuca > Lactuca sativa. Next base: position 68,888,284 of record NC_056630.2, read on the forward strand.
CGGTATCAAGGACCCAAGAGTTAGAATGGGGTGAGTTATTAGATAAGATAGTGTAAATACCTGCATGGTTGGGTTTAACTTTCCCATCCTTCACATCTTGCGAGTATTTTGGGTAGTTCCGCTTCCAATGTGACTTTTCATGGCAATAGAAGCATTCAACCTCTTTTGGGTTAGAAGAAGGAGTGATGAAACCTTTCTTGATTCCACTTGAAGAAGAGCCATCAAGGGTCCTAGCCTTGATACCCTTCGAAGAGCTCTTTCTCTTCTTCCCTCGACCTTTCCCGATTGCCAAAACCGGGGCGAAGTTTGGAGTAGGAGTGTTAACAACTGACTTACCCTTAAGACCTGTTTCCGCGGTCTTGAGGAGTCCCTGAAGTTTGCTGAGTGTGACCTCTTCCTTATTCATGTGATATGTCATGCGGAATTGATCACAGCACGATGGTAAGGAGTGCAAAATGATATCTATTGCAAGCTCCTCGGGGAAGTTCACATTAAGCTTCAACAACCGATCCACATACCTTTGCATTTTCTGCATGTGGCTCATGACGGATTCCCCGTCCTTCATCATGGTTGTTATGATGGAGCAGATGATTTCATACCTCTCTTGTCTTGCACTTTGATGGTATCTTTCCATCAGATCTTGGTGAATTTCAAAAGGGTAGAAGTCCTCATAGGACTTTTGGAGTTCCACTGTCATGGTGGCCAACATGATGCATGCCACTTTTGTAGCATCCCTTTCATATGCCGGGAAGTCAGCGATCTCCTGGGGAGTTGCAGTGGTCTCATCAATCTCCTTAAGCTCCTTGTCAAGGACATATTCTTTGTCCTCGTAGCGGGTAATCATCCTGATGTTTCTGATCCATTCATTGAAGTTGGATCCATCAAAAGTGACTTTCCCACACAAGTTCATAAGGGTAAAGGAGCCCTTAGGATTAGAGCCAGAAGCAGCATTGTTTGAAGACATCTGAAAGAAGAGGACAAGATTAGTTTAGATATTAAGAGAGTCCTTAATAAAACACCCAAATGTAATATTAAGGCTAGGAACCAATCACAATATATTATAACTTAGAAGAGGTATGCCATAATCCAAGCTATAACATATTTGAAAGGTAGGTGAATGACGATTCACCAATTTCCACCATGAAAAACGAAATATTAAATATTAGGTTTTTGATTGGTTCTTCGAAATTCCTAGATTCTTTTGAGATTCAGTGAACTTTTCAAAGGCATGTTTCAATCTCGAGTGCGCCCTCCAAATTTTGTGACTGGGATACCGAGGATCACCAAACGAGGTGTGAAGTAACCATGCAAATCACTTGGTACCCTTAAAGTTTATCACTCAATCGATGTGCCAGTAAACCACACACGCTCCACCGATACTATGATAAACCTTAAGTCACCCTTTACCTACCTTGTTAAGTCCAAGTTAGTGTGCCGGTTAACCACACACGCTCCACCAACGACTTAAACAAAGTGTAAAGTGTAATTTCATGGATTAGCACCTTATTCACATTTTTCCTAAAGTAACTAAGATTGGGAATTTAATAAAAGCATTTAGTTACTTTATAATATTCATCATACTTTTAATGAGAATTTATAAGTCCTTGTCTTACCCGTTCGGCTAACGACCCTCCACCGATCAAGGAAGCGGTGGGTGAGAGTGGACACCCATTAAGTTGCCATTTTATAGGCAACAACCTTATACCCCCCCCCCCCCCCCCCCGTTATAGACCGGCTTCGTGAATGAGACGTACTAGTGGTAAGACGACTTGATCTTATATATATATATATATATATATATATATATATATATATATATATATATATATATATATATATATATATATATATTATTAACTTATAATATAAAGTATAAGGGTTGGATTTTAACTTTTAAAATTCTAAGGGTTGGAACTAAAGTTTTAATCAAGACTTTACTTGTTCCAAAACTTGAGGGCAAGTTTGTAAACTTTCAAAACTTTTCATTTCTTATAACTTATGAGTTAATTGAGTAATAAAATGAAGACTCTTCATTTTTATAACTCATGTGTTCTTTTAATGGGTTTAATAAAAGTGTGACTCTTGATTTTCCATAACTTGAGGACAAGTTATGGACTCCATTAAAACACATTATGATCAACAATTAAACTACCAAGTAGGTTAAAAATAATTCCTATGATCATCTAATCTTCATAAGTTCAAGAACATGAATATGAACACTTTCAAGAATCAAAAAATTACACTTAAAAAACTTGTAATTTTTTATTATAGCCATTGTAAATGGATTAGCATAAACATTACACCATCTAAAACAAGTTTTATAACACCAAAACAGTTTAGGGTAATGTTTCTAGTCCATTTCCAGCAGCAAAAGTCGAAAATTTGCATTCTTAGGCTCCTACTCGTCGAGTGCACGAACCTACTCGGCGAGTAGGATGAATTTACACATGAACTCGGCGAGTCCCCCATGGACTCGGCGAGTTCAGCAGGCAGACAACACAATATCGACTTTTTTCAACAATTTTGGACAAATAACAAACAAACAAGCCTAGGCTCTGATACCACTGATGGGTTTTGAGCATTCTAGTCCACTTCCTAAGTGTACAATAACCTTGTATCTATGTTTGTCTAATTATCATGCAAAGTTGAATTCCAAGGTTATATTCCTATCTATCATACATGGGGAACAATTTTTAACTTGAATGAAAGATAGAACAACTTACCTTGTTGTTGCTTATGATCCTTGAAACCTTGTGAGCCTAGCACCCCAAGTGTGATGCCTCAAATGCTTCACACAACACCAAATGCAAAGGAGTAAACTTTGAGAGAATATTACATTTGCAAAAATCACCCTAGCCCTCACTTGTTCATGTGTAGCCAATTTTGGTGGAGAATGGGTTCCTTATATAGTGTTGACACATCTAGGGTTACACCATGTAAACCCTAATGTGTCATGACTCTTTATTTCCATGAACCATAGGTTTGTAACTCCCATGGAGCATCCATGGAGCATCCTATGGATGGAACCCAACTTGATAATCCTTGGAGTCCTTTTAGCCCACTATACAAGTCATTGATGATTTACATAATCAACGCATATATTTAATTAGTTATCTTTTGATCACTTAATTAATTCCAAATTAATTCTTGATCAAACTAATTAAATAATATTATTAATATATTAGAACTTATAATATATTAATAATCCACAAGTGTTATTTCTCTCATTTAGTCTATCCAATTGCATGGTGCCATGCAACCCAAATGGACCATGTCGGGTCGGTTCAAGTACATACAATAAATAGTTATGGACTTAGACACCTTATCCAACAGGTTCCTGCACAACAAAGAAACAAGAAAACCACAAACAAAATACCTAAAGTATTAAAAATGGCAAAATACTGGGCATCAGCAACATGGACTCACCGAGTCCACGAACTACTCGGCAAGTAGGACGAACAGCGGAGTACAAATCTTGTCCTGATGAAATTGACCGGCCAAATCCATAAATTATTTCAGGGGTTTGCTTCGGTATGTTCCAGGAGTCTATGAATTTAAAAATTTACGTCTAAAACGTCCTAATTTGTCAAAAATCAAAACCCTAGAATCCAAGTCTTCCCAAAAACGGAATTTTCCAAAAATTAAAGGTGTTATTACACCAAAGATCGAAACTTGTAAAGGATTAAGAGCTAAATTTGTTACCTTGTTGGTTGAAATTGCAAAAGAAGAGAAGATTCAAGATGGATGCTTGAGAGTGTTTGCACGTCGAGTGTGGGGAGGCGGCTCGTATTAATGGCTGAGTGTTTGCAAATTAGGGTAAAAACCCCTCTTTTACAGAATGTAATAAAAATAATTTTTTTTGGGTAAATATATGTACTCGGCGAGTAGATTCCTGATTCATCGATTTTTCGGGATTTCTGAAATGGACTCGCCAAGTAGACTTATAGACTCGTCGAGTTTTTCATTATGTGAAAAATTTGAGTTTGTAAAATGAAATGTATGCCACCCCACACTTGAGCATTGCTTGCCCTCAATCAATCATTTTAAATACAGAAGAAGATTGAGAAAAACAAATCCTAAGCAAAATGAAAAAAAACGAAAAAGAGAAGAAAAAGAAAGCAAACTCTAAATGTGGGTTGCCTCCCGAAAGCGCTTCTTTTTAAGGAGTCATTAGCTGGACTTCTTTCCGCTCTACGTTTCCTCATTTTCCTTCATCGAGAATTCATGCTTAATCTTTTGTTGTTTATACTTTGTCTTGTAAGCGTGTATCTTTCTCTTATATGCCCGACGTAATTCTTCTTTCCTTTTCCTTGTGGCATCTTCTTTAAATGCATACTTGATCCATTTACCAACCTTCTTTTTCTGCACCCCATTCTTTGGACCCATCTTTTGTACTTCCTCTTTGTCAATCTTGATTTCACGTATAGTTGCCACCTTACCGTCACTTGACATTAAGGATTCCTCCTTACCTTCTAAAGAATCCGGTGGTTCAAATGCAAATACTTCATAATTAATAGAAACTCGGGCTCGAGGCTTTGTTCTCTTGATTCTATTTGAATCGATGTCTCCATTAGCCATGAGTGATTCAATGGACGAGCGATTCATATCACCATTCCAAACCCTTACATTCTCTTTTTCTCCCTAACTTACCTTATCGTCAAGTTGAATTGCTTCTTCTTTTATCACCGTGTCAAGGTAAGCCAATTGTGCATGTTGGAAGTTAAAATTTTCAACAATTTCAGCTTCTTCTGTTGGACTTTCCAAAGGATCAGGAGAAGTGTGCATGTCAAGTTCAGAAAGGGAACTTGTAAGAAGCAAGGTGAGGTCTTCATTATTTTTAAAATTCTGGATTGGACTCGTCGAGTCAGTCGATGCTACTCGGCGAGTCAGTGAGGGTTCCACAATTTTTATTGCTCCTTTTGAATCACCTTCCTCTAACAACCTTTCTATCTCCTTTAATTCTTTTTCAGCATCAAAATTCCCTCCAGAAGGTAATAGAAATTGATTTGGATTTTCTTCTTGTAAAAACGCAAGCTCTCTTTCTAACACTTCATCACCAAAATCCGTTGAGGAAATTTTTCCGTCTTTTGTCCCTTCGTTCTCTTTCTCTTGTTCTGCTTTAAACACCACTGAATCATTCCCCACCCTTAGTGTCAGCGTAGATTCGCACATATCGACTAATGCACCAGCGGTATTCAAAAAGGTCTCCCAAGAATGATTGGAACTTTAGGGTCTTCTTCTATGTCAAGAACTACAAAGTCCACAGGGAACAAAAATTTATCGACATTGATGAGAAAATCTTCACACACTCCTTTTGGATATATTATTGTCTTATCGGCTAGATGGATCTTCATATGAATCGGCTTTGGCTCCGGCAATTTTAGCTTCTTGAAGAAAGAATATGGCATTAGATTAATACTTGCACCCGAGTCGGTTAACGCATGAGTAGAAGTTATGTTCCCAAATTGACAAGGTATGGAGATGCTTCCCGGATCACCCCTCTTTTCTGGCAGTTTGTTTAGCAATACTTCAGCAACTTCTTCCGTATTTTGTCTTGTAGTGAAGAGATTTTTAAGCAAAGTTGCATACTTGGGTGTATGAAGTATTGTTTCAACAAATGGAATGTTCACTTGAAGGGTCCTCACTTGCTTCATAAATCTTCTATACCGTTGAATCTGCTCATCTGGTATGGCTCAGGTTGGAAAGGGCAAAGGGGGCCTGTAGGATTTCAAAAGAGAATAATTTTTCTCATTAGCTCTTGGACTCGTCGAGTCCATCACACCGACTCGGCGAGTCGAGTCGGGTTTGCTCAAATTACCTTCAAATTTCTCTTCTGTTTGCACCTGAATGGGTCTCTTCTGAATAGAGGTCAAAGGAGTGAAAATTCTGTCTGAATTAGTGGTTATCACATTTAGAAGTGCCATTTTTGGATTTTGTTCGGTATTGCTAGGAAGTTCACCAAGTGTTCTTTGATTTATTTGTTTTGCAAGCTGTCCTATCTGCTTTTCAATGTTATGAATGGAGGCATGCTGATTCCTAAGCAAATTTTGTTGATCTTTCATCATAGCTTGATGATCTTTAAGCATCACTCGTTGCTCCTTCAATTCATTGTCGGTATCATTGTGCCTCTTTTCGGACGCAACTAAAAACCTTGTGAACATCTCTTCCAAATCAACTCTCTTTTCCATAACCAGTTCCTCCTTTTGATAGAAACCCTGTTCTTTTTGCTTGAATTTTTCCTCCTTTGCTTTTTTATATTCGTCATACGGGAGCCATTCCTTCTTTGGTTTTCACCAGTTATCATCAAATCTGTCGCCACTTGAATAGAATACTTGAGCCTTCTTGTTTCCATTATCATGAATTGTTTGATCCATCTTATTCATCCTCCTATCTAAACTATCTAGTTTAGACATCATTGCCGCCATGCCATCGTTAACAGTGTTCAGTACCCCCTACTTACTTCATTTCGTGGGTTGTGATATTCTCTAGAATGTTTAGAGAAATACTCAATTAATTCCTCGATCACTAGGGTTGCCTTCTTTGTGAGGGGTCCTTGCGAGTCAAGGAGCTGCCGAGTTGTAACATTGACTCCATCATAGAAGATGGAGACTTCTTGTTGGCTATTAAGATCGTGATGTGGGCAATTCCTTAGTATACTTTTGTATCTCTCCCATGCCTCATATAGGGACTCTCCGGGTTGTTGTTCAAATTTGGCTATAGCTTTCTTCAACTTGGCTATTTTTGAAGGTGGGCAAAACTGGTCAATGAATTCTTCTTTCATCTTAGCCCATGTAGTGATGGATCCGGGAGGGAGTAACTTGAGCCAATCCTTTGCAGCACCTTTGAATGTAACTGGAAGCATACGAAGCAACTGGGTTTTGCGAGGGACATTTGGAACATTAAATTAATCAGCTACATCATTGACTTCATCCAAGTGTTTATAGGCATCTTCGTGGTCTTTTCTGTAGAAGGGGATCTCCTTGAGTTGAGCAAGTATGTGAACCTCAAGCTCAAAAGTGACAGTCGCGGGAATTGCGGGTTGCACAAGTCCCGGGCCGGTGTCATCTCGTATCCTCTTCTTCCATTCGCCCATGGGAACTTCATCGATGTTCGCCATGGTGTTGTCAAAGTCACCTTCTAGATCGCTGGCTTCTCCAAATTCGCTTTCTTCCCTTTCAGACTCGTTCACTATGTCTTCCTTGATTGGGTCTTCGTTTACCAAGGAAGAGGTGTTGGATGCTCCTGATTTGCTGCTCTTTTTCTTGCTAAAAATGAACTTTAGATTCTTCAAAGGAGAGTTCTTTGAAGAAGTGGATTCTCCAATGGCTTTTCCCTTGTTCTTCTTTAGAGCGGACTCTGGGTCTTCAAGTGGAGGGACCAAAGGCATATGGGATCCTCGGGTCATGTAACAACTGCAACCAAAGTAAGAAAAACGTGTAAAAAGAACAAAAAGAAAATAAAAACAAAAGTGTGAAACTGCGACAGACTCGCCGAGTAGCTTCGACTGCACTCGGCGAGTTCAAGGCAGAAATAGAAAAAAAAATTCTAATTAAAATTCTAAAACTGAAAACTATTAAAACTAATCCTAATAACTAAATTACCTAAAATTAACTTTGTGCAAGATAAATCTCACACAAAGGATCGATAAAACTAGAAATTAGTGCTAATTTTTAAACCGTTCCCCGGTAATGGCGCCAAAAACTTGATGTGTGTTTACTCAACTAGTTTTAATCCTACTTTTAATTATAAAATTGACACACAAAGGCAGTGGACCTATCAATTGTGGTAAAGCTAAATAAGTAGGTTATCGAACTCAGGGAACGGAAAATTAAAACTAAAAACTAGAATTAACTAAAAACAAGTAATAGAAAATAGGGGTTTCTCTAGTTTTGCAAGACTATAAATTTAACTAAAACTTAACTACTCAACTAAAAGCTGAAGACACGTAAAAGCAAACTAAATTCAATGATCAAAAAGGGTTTCTGTTTAGGTTCAACTCATTTACTCCTATGGTTAATTTTTATGATAATATGATAGATTAATTGTTATTGGTTACCGACTCTGGTGATTAGATTCACAGTCACTATTACTAATCCTTAGAAAACATACCAATTCAAGCAATAGCCAGTTGATTAAAGTAATAGATTTCCTAGGTTAATTATTCAGGTTAAATAAGACTTGTAGCTAGCTAATTAAATTTGGTGATTCAATTAACCTCTTGTTGATGGTGTATCACACAAGCTCGCACATTAATTTACCCATTCTCTAATTAATCCTAGTTTCATGTTCATTATTCCTAGGCATATAGTATTGTGTTCACATAAATTATATGAGATAAGCAATTAAGAGATGTTCATGCAACTTAATCACTTAGCAATTAACAGAAAACAGTTATGGTTAATGTATAAGGGTCTTTAACAAGCTTAATTTAACAATATCACCAACTAACAATTAATCAAAAGAGTAAATTAAACCATAGGAGCAAAATTGTTTCCCCAAACAGAAACTAACGAAATTAGTTCATGAACTCAGTCTGTGAAAGCTTAAAAATGAATTCAAATAATCCTAACATTACTCAATTCAAAAGAAAAGTGGAAAATTAAACCTAAAGTGCCTTAATCTCTTAAGAATGAAAGATTATGGTTCTTCAACGTTTTACAGAGCTCCAAGGTTTCTTTGATCGCCAAGTGTTCCACCAAAAATCCAGAGAGAGTCCTCAATTCAGGTTTGTGAAGTCTATTTATAATTTTTTCAACACAGGGGCTACTCGTCGAGTAGGCAACTGACTCGTCGAGTCCCCCTTGAGGAATCCGTATACGGCAAGGACTCCACGTGTCGCTTCGTGAATCTTCGTGTCTACTCGTTGAGTAGACGATCCTACTCGCTAAGTAGCTTCAAAATTAAGCCTTTTTTCTTCTTTCTTTCGTTCCCGAGCTTCCGTTCATATCTCCTGCTTCTTTTTGCTTCCGAGCTTCTTTTTTGGACTGAAAATATAATTTGAACAATATTAAGTATCTTTTGTCCATAATATGCAATTAATTAGCCAATAAATAATAAAAATCCAACATAAAAATATAGCTAAATATGCAAATATCAATATACCTCATAAACGATTTACATTTTAAAAAGGTATACAATTTAGAATAGATAAAATTGAGTTTATCAACGCATAGTTCTATTTTTGATTAATTTTGTATATTTGGTTGTAAAAATCAAATAATATGTGTTAAAAAGTATTACTAGAGAAATAAGAGCTATAATGATTGTGCTAATAGGCTATGAATACGACAATAAAAAGTCCACTGAATTTGGTTTTAATCCGTCGGCGGCGGTCTACGGTGGTCTAACAGCGGTACAACGATTTTCCGATTATGGCAAGTGGCAGCCAATTATAAACGAAGGAAATGGAGAGTTTTCTTTATTTGATATTAATATTTGTTTTGTCCAACATTCTTTTCATGATAAATTTTGAAAATTAGTTCCTAAGGTTCTTACCCTTTTTTGGATCTTGACAAGATAGTAAATGAAAGTAGGACATGATGTTTGATTACAATTCAATTAAACTAATTCATTACTCATTTTAACTTTTATCTAACCAATTCCTCAACTGGACTTAAAATCATATATAAAATTAAAGTACATTGTTGACTATATAGATAAAAAAAATATAAAGTACATTGCTATTATGTAACAGTCCAAAATTTTCAACAAATTTAAACCTTTCAAAAGCGACCCATCTATTAATAAAAGTTTTTACAAACTATTATTTCCAAAGCATTATTTAAAATCAGAGTCTCCCAAAATCCAATCAGTTGTAAAACCATGGATGTGTATGGTCATGCCTTCGCCGTGCCACTGTCCACTAAGATACCTAAAACCATAAACCAAACTGTAAGCACGAAGCTTAATGAGTTCCCCCAAAGTAGCAACACACGATGTCACACCCCCAAACCAAGGATGGCGGAAACGTCCGGGGGTGGAGGACTTCATATATAGTATCACAACAACGAGTATAATAGTGCTCAAAGTAAATACAACCATCATAAATATAATTGAAAAAGTTACATCATAGTAAGTTTACATGTTTCAAAATCAATTACATTATGATGACAAAATGAATTGTTTGACGATTTAACGTCCCATCCTCAAAATGCTGTTGTTTTCCTGTTTCACTAATTTCCTGAGAATACCAGTAGTTTTGAAAAAGTGTCAACAATTAAGTTGGTGAGTTCATAAGAGTTTTGTTTGAGAAAGAAACCGTTTTCTTTGTAAAAACGACAAAGTATGTTTCCAGAAAACCCAATATTTTCTTTGTTAAGTGTGAAATGAATACTTCTATGTTATGCGATAATGAACCCTAGAAAGACCCGTAGATTCCTTCTATAATCATCCAGTGTATATAATTATATAAAAATTAAATTAAATAAACCGTCGAATATAATGGGTATGCCCTAGGTTCACAACCAAACAAGGAACAGGAAGAAAGGCGGGCCCACCAAGTCTAAGTCGATTATGAATAGATTCTTATATAATTCTAACATATGCACTTAACAATTATAACCGAAGTCTAACAATTCTAGATGAATGTAGTTTTAACAGATATATGTTTCCAAAGAAAATCCAATATTTTCCTTATAAGAGTTAGGTAGTCCTAAATCCCAGGACCGAAAATAAACAAGTATTTTTCCATACTTAAAGATATAAAAGTGATTTTAAATCGGCATAAAATCCTTTTTGCTATAAAAGTGTACAAGTATTTTTCCATACTTAAAGTAATTTATGTGAGTTAAATCGACATAACTCGCTAATTTGAAAGTAGAACCCGTAAATCTTATGATTTGTTAATACCACATGTGAGCTATTATAACCATGCTAAGACTCAGACGGTCTTGTAATACGACGTTCTTCGGGCGTCGCACGTTAAATGACACTTGTCACCTCAGATATGCCGGTCTAGCTGTTGCAAGCAGCTCAGGTGCGGGCTTGTCAGACTCAATATAGATCTATACACAACTGTCACGCTCTCCCTACAAGAGACTCTGGTTACAATTTACAGGAATTTTGACTTTGTTACCATGAAGGTAACACGAAAGGAATGACTCACAAATTTATTCATTAATAGATTTACGTGAACTGAACTGAAAACCTTTGGTAAATAAGTTTGAAATGTAAATGATACATAAACTATACCTATTATAGTTTATCCAAAACGTTTGTAATGTAAAAGAACCCATTTTATAAAAATACATTAGTGCTATGAGTCCATAAACTATTACTATTATGTAGTATATGAAAAACCCATTTGTTTTGAGACTAAAACCTTTCTCATGTAGTAAAAATCCATAAACTATGCTTATTATAGCTTATTATAAGTGTTCGAATGAATGAAGAATCCTTATCATGATTGACTAAATTTCAGTTTATGATGATAAACTAACAAGAAAATACATTCAATATTTAGAACTTATTGTTATACACTTTGCTCAACATAATACAAAGTGTTATGAAAGTTATAAGTTGTTAACTAGTTTTTAACATTTTTGCACTGTTTTAGAAAAATCATAGAAAAATCATATGAAGTCGAAAACTGAATCCGTAAATTCTGAGAGTTCATAAAATGTGTCTAATTTATTCATAATTTTTATTATGACTTTTGGAAGTCTTTAACTTGTGTTAAAATGTTCATATTCACAGACTGGTCCGAATTCGTTTCTGAAATGATAGGCAATTTTGTAAAAATCACCATAAATCGTAAAACAATCGTATGGAGATGTGCAAGTAGTCATTCTAAAGGTATGAACCTGAACTATTTTCATATTAAATAGTTTTGAAAGATATTAAGTTTAAGATAGTCAAAACAGTCTGTGAATAAGACTCAACTTTTCTGATGAAAGCTGTTGTTTGAGTTTAGTTGTGTTCTTGGTGTTTTAACATGTATTCCCCCCCCCCCCCCCCTAAAACTTGAAGAAAACATGAACATGTAGGGGTATGAAATCACCTTGAGTGATTTTAGTAGATGGATGATGAAATAAAGAAGTGTTCAACTCAAGAACACTTAGATGATGTTTGAAGATTTCGAAGATCTAACAACAAATATGACGATATTTGTGTAAGGAACTCATGATTTGAGTGACGAACTATAATATTCATATGAAAGATGATGATACTTACCAAATGAAGAAGAAAAGTCTTGGAAAAAGCCTTGGAAATTTCAGAATTGAAGGAGAGAAGTTGAGAGAAAAGTGTTTGCTCTTTGGGTGGAAATGAGAGAAATGAGTGAGAATGAGGAGAGAGTGTGATTTTTCCAGCTCTTAGGACGTGGGAATGGCTGGATATTGATGGAAAAGTACAAGGAGGTGACTAGGTATGGTGGGGAGGGGTGTGGGTTGGTCATGTAGTGGGTATAGGTGGTTGCTTGTGTCATAAACTAAAGAAAAGTCAACACTCCACCGCTTGTACTTCACCCGCTCTTCTTGGATAAGATTTATCCCCAAAAACATGATTAATTAATAAATATGGGGCCTTATATGTTAAAATAAAGTTTTGGGTGAAAATCCCACGTTAAAATAATTAAAAACGGGCCTAAAATGCAAAACTAGTCGAAAACCGGGAAGAAATGGCCTACCTGCGAGACCTCTCGGTACTTGGCTGAGGTTCGATCCCTTCTAGTCATGGACCGAAGGTGAAAGTAGTTTGGACCCGAAATGGAGCGAAGGCGAAGGTAGAGTTCAGTCCGAGAGGACCTTCGGGTTTGGTCTATGGGAGGTTCATGGCCGAGACTTCGGGTTCGGTTCATGGCAGCTTCGGTCCTTTAGCAGTTCGGTCCCTATAGGGACCTTCGGTTCTAAGAGGGTTCAGCCCTTTAAGAGGGGTTTCGGGTCCTTAAGTCTATTTTACCTGTATTTACCCCGTTTTTAGCGGTTTTTGACCCGGTTAAGGGTCGGGATGGCCCGAAAGACTATAAAAAGTTAAATGAACTTTTGAGAGAGATTTGGGAGAGATTTCACATACTCGGAGATATTTCTCATACTTAGAGGGATTTGGGAGAGATTTCAAATACTTGGAGAGATTTCTCATACTTAGATGGATTTGGGAGAGATTTCACATACTTAGAGAGATTTTGGAGAGATTCTAAATAGAGAGAGATAGAGTGAAAGAGATTGGGAGAAGCTTCTTTTGTGACCTTTTTGAGTGTTTGGCTTCGCAATGCAAGGTTCGTAAACCCCGTTAAGCCGTGTTTAAGGATCTTACACACTTCCGATGAGTATGCAACATTGTTTTATCGGTTTGGTTCATTACTTACCACATTTTTAGGTTAAGGAAATCTAGATATACGAACTTTTCAATTAATGATTTCTCATTAAAATAGCAAGTTGTATAGTAATTACCTAACGTAAGCCCTAGTATACAAGGGTTAACTGAGTTGACCGGTTTGACTTGTTGACTTTGGTTGACTTTGACTTGACCGAAAATTGACGGTGGTGACACACGAACAAATAACATATTCAAATAACAACATGTACTGGGTCCACAGCTAAAAGACTGGATTACCCCTAAGCCCACAATATGAGTCAGGCTTGCCTATCGGGCCCACAACTCATATATGGCTTGCTCCTTAGCCCTCAACATAAGTCTGGCTTGCCCCCGAGGCCCACAGCTTATGTTTGGCTTACTCTCTGACCCAATCAGTCATCAGACCGAAATGCTCTCAAGCCCTCAATACGAGTCTAGTATACCACCCGGTCTACAGCTCGTATCTGGAATGCACCTAAACCCTCAGTATAAGTCTGGCATGCCCCACCTGACCCTCAGCTCATAACTGGAATGATCCAGGGTTTGTTGGCTACAACACGAAGCAGTACAACCTCAATCCAACATAATATGTCGACATATACATAATAGATAAACATATAATTAGTCAATAGGCAAATAGGCAAATCTACAGATCACTAGTCATAACATCATGCTATCACATATCAGGATATCTAATCCAATGGGCTAACCTTGGTTCCTTCGACTCATAAGTACAGTGAGGAAGACTCACCTCAATATGTTGATAATCAAATAACTGCTCGGACCGTCGAACCAGATTACCTCGCACTAACTAACAATAAATACAATCTCAAACTTGGTCAACCCTGGTCAAAGTTAAATTCAATGGTCAAGGTCCAAAAGTAAATATTTCTTCCTAGCAGAGTACGCCCTACGTACCAAGAGAGTATGCCCATCATACTCTGATGTTGACCAATAGCGGGGCACTGACTGCGTACGTGTAGCGTACCACCAGGTACGCCCAATGTACTCAACCTAGTCCCAAAACTTCAGTAAGTCCTTATTCCATTAAATGATTACATCCAAAACTCAGATCTAAGCCCAAAATGATGTCCTAAGTCATAAAGTTTCCAACTTTATGACTTTGCATGGCTATAAGTGCTTAATGTCTAAAACCTTAAGTTCTTAACCCAAGAATACATCACAACTCTTGCATGAAATGGATAGAAGGGCCAAGATCATGTTTTTATAGTTCACAATAGCTTTATAATGGATAAAGTTTCAAAATTTATCCATTAGAATGGTCCCAAAAAACAAGAACTAGTCTTTAAGTCTTAAAAGGACCCAAAAGTTCATCTTTTTCAACTTAATCCATTAAGTACAAGTCTCCAACTTTCAGATCTGAATCAAAATGATGTTTAAATGGATAAAGTTTCCAACTTTATCCATAACAAGGTCACAACATTTCAAGATCTAAACTTTATGCACTAAAATGACCAAAAGCTCATAACATCCAAAACTAGGTAGATCTAACAAATACATCATCAAGATTCAAACTTTATACCTCTAGAAGATAGATCAAGGTGAACAAAGTCCATATCTACAAGCTCCAAAGCAACCAACACTTCTCCAAGAAGTTTCTTCTTCTCCAAGGTGCACCATGCATACTCTAAAGCACTCAAAACACCTTCTTTTAGCACACAAGGCTCAACTAGGGTTTGGGTTTCATGGAAGGGGGTGTTGGAGAGGTGGAGGCTGAGAATGGAGTGGGTTTGGGGGAGTTAAGGAGCTTAACTAGGGATCAAACTATGAAAATAGGGTTTAGGAACTGATTATGTATGCCCAGTGTACTTCTGGTATGCCCAACGTACTCAAGGTGCCTCAGTATGCCCAACGTATGCCCTTTTGTACGCCCAATGTACTCAGCATCACCCAAAATTGGCCAAACTTCATACGGGCATAACTTCTTCGTTCAAACTCTGATTTTGGCGTTCTTTATATCCAAGGAAAGGTAATGAAAATCTCTACACTTCTATTAACTCATCCTTTCCTTCAAACTTTCCGAACAAAAATCCAAAATTCATAAAAGCCCGAATTGACACTTTACCGAAATACCCTTTGGCATCAAAACATAAAACAAACTACCAAATCATCAAAATTACATTATACACACCGAAATGTGGTCTAAATATCTTTTCCTCAAAGGCCCTAAGCCTAATAATACTCGGTCTTCGGGTTACCACCCCCACATAGGAAACGATTCGGTACAGCATGTTACAACTGGTGAGATCAATTCAGGGATGGTGACCCCTTGGGAAGTTTTTTTTGCAGGGATTCCAAAGTGAAAAATATTGTGATATGTGTCGTAGGGGGATGTTACAAATGGTATCAGAGTTAGGGCACTGGCCGATGTGTTCGACGGGGACGTTGAAACCTATAATAGGGGGTGAAGGCGGGCAGGTTAGCTGCACTTGATCCCATATCGGCTGAGAAGGATGAATAAACATTCCTTAAAAAGGTGTGGATACCTTCTCTATCACAACACGGTTTAAAGCCGTGAGGGCAACAGATCCTATAAGAACTCTACAATTAAGCGTGCCCGGATGAGATCAATTCAGGGATGGGTGACCCCTTGGGAAGTTTTTGTGTCGGGAGTCCAAAGTGGACAATATTGTGATATGTTTCGGAGGGGGATGTTACATAATAATAGGCCACGGTATAATAAGTTTGAGCCCGATTTTTAGGACTTCTAATAAAATAGAATCAAAACAAGAATATATTTGTGTTTGGATAGAATCTTTACACCGTGACATGGTTTCCTACTTGCCTATTGTTTTTGGATCATCCATGAATCCTTCAGAGTAATAATACCCGATTGGGATATGATCCAATCCATTTTTCATCAACATCGTAGCATAGTAATCAATAGTCTCCATTTTAATAAATAATTTATTCTAAAAAATTACTTATATCAATAACCTCATTCATAAGCAAACAAATTAATCAAAAGAATGCTAGTCAGTTAGAATTTAGATAAATTGGGAAGCAAACATATTTTCTTGAAGATGATTTGTGGGTCTTTCCATTGTGTAACATAAACAGATCAGAGATAATTAGTGTATTGAACTCCATATTTGGATTTTCACCATTGGCAATTTTGGCTTCGATTTTAATGGTGTAACAATTATTCCAGGAGTTGTTAGCTTACTTTATTCCAAATTCTCGTATAACCCCCTTTGAATCGCCTAACTTTTTCAGCCATTGAAGTTCTTCTGAATTCTTTATCAAAAGCGTAACACATATCCTGTCGATATTATCTTCCATTGTTGTACATAAATGGTGAAATAATATCTAGTAAACCCCAAACACGAGAACTATAAGGGTGGGGTCGTGATATAAGGGAGAGGAGAAACAAAGGCGAGATTCATGATTTAAGGTTCTCGTGAATGATTAGTAGGTTGAAGAGTTGAAGATTCCCAATTTCATAGGATTGATTTAAAGATTCCTGACAGAGAGTATATTAAAATATCAATAATTACGTCTCTGATTTAATTTGATTATCATTTTACTAATGTTTTAAAATTTATGAAGGAAGAAAAGGTCATATGATAATTGGGAATATAGTTGGAATGAGCGGTAAAACATAATATTAGTTTAATAGCGTGTTCTAGTTTTTATTCTTTTATTATAATAGTCTTTTATTATAATAGAGATATGAATGTACGCTAGATTGTGAACTAAACTTACAAGGTAAAATGACCAAAAAGGGTAAGATAGTTCTCATTTTGTATATAGGTTTAGTCCTTATTTTTTATATAAAACAATCCTTTATACTTGTTTTTTTTGTACGTATGTAATCCTTTTGACCAGCTACACCTGGTTTAGTCGGTTATATTTGATTTTATGTTTTTTAGTAAAATATATTACACATGTGGTGTCTATATGAGATCTTATATGAATAAGCCATCCATTACACCCAAATTAAAAGGATAACATATAAATAAGGTTTATTTAGTATGCCTCCATCCTCCGTTAGGCGATACTACTCCACCATCATTACTCCCAATCTTCATGAATTGTAATTGATCATGGCAGAAGAGGCAATTCCAATCTTGGATGTACAATATAATGACATGTTCACACCTAACCTATTAGTGTATTTTGATCCAATTAGAGCATCTGTATGAGACATTGATGTGAACAAAATGAACTTCTCTAATTTCACCACCTTTCGTGAAAAACTTACCAACTACTTTTGCAAAGATTTGTATTATTGTGTGGCTGACATAAGTTTGGCCGAGGGGTTGCATGTTATATAAAATGAGTGTGGTTTTAATGAGTTTCTTGAAGCTGCTAATAAAAATAAGAGGTTGAATGTGTATGTGGACGACCTACATAAACCTTTATTTGATTGGATTCATGAGGAAGAACCAGAGCCTAAAGATGACGAGGTTTCTATTGAAGATGTTGAGTCCATTTTAGCAGAAGGTGTGAAAGGTGAACATGAAGAGGATGAGGAATTTATATATCTTAAAAGAAACCTTTAATGATCACTTCCTAAACATTATTTGTCCAATAGAGAATGAATACCTTGTTGATGAAGATAGGAATGTATAAGGACCTATCTACCCTAGACATGATCATACCCAAGAATGGAAAAAAGACAAAGCCTATATTAGGTATGAGGTTCTCTACTACTGTTGAACTTAAATTCTTTCTTAGTAAGTATGCAGTAGCAAATAGTTACGAGTTATGGTTTGAAAAAAATGATAAGGACAAGCTGCTAGTTAGGTGTTGTAAAAGAAAATTTCAACATGCCCTTTTAGGTTGTTTGCATCTTGGATGAAAGAAGAAAGAAAATTTTAGATTAAGTCCTTTCAACCACAACACAAATTCTCAAGGGCATTCAAACTTGGGTCAATTGTAACATATAATTGAATAGGGAAATAGTTTATGAATAACATATTAGAGAGGCCAAAAATGAATTTGAGGAAAATGAAATCCTTAATATTTAAGAGATACAACAATAATATGAGAGTTGGCCAATGTAGGAACGCAAAAAAGCTTGCATTGTATAAAGTTGAGGGAAGTTTGAAAGAACACTATGTTAAATTATGGGATTAGGTAGCTAAAATAAGAATGGCTAATCCAAGTTCTGATGTTAAGGTGTATTTAGAGCCACATCATGATAATACTATGGTTTTTGATAGGTTTTATGTTAGCTAAGGTGTTGTAGATAGCTGGTTAGATGGATGCAAAAAGTTAATTGGAGTTGATGGCTACTTTCTGAAGGGCATATGTAGAAGAGAACTCATATAAAAAATGGGGAGCGATGCCAATAATCACATCTATCCTTTAGCTGGGGTAGTAGTTAATGTTAAGAACAAGAGGGAATATAAATGGTTTCTGGACAATTTGATAGGAGACATTGGAGAGGGGAAATGGTAGTGGTCTTACAATCCTATTTGATGGACATAAGGTATATCCACTAACCATTTTTTTGTCAGTTGGTTTGATCATGCAAATCGGTCTATTGCTTTTATTATGCATTAGCTGAAGTTGTGAAGGAAAGAGTACCTAATATGGAACACATATTGTGTGTTAGGTACATCCTAGCTAACTTCAACAAAAGATTTAGAGGGGAACAATATTTCAAACCCTTTTGGACGAATGTGAGGGAAATAACAATACTAAATTTTGAAGCAACAAAGATGAGATTAAGTCCTTAGAAAGAAGAGCTTATGATTATGTCATAGAAAGGGACCCAAGGTATTGGTCAAAGACTTTTTTAGGGAAGTATGGACTGTGATGCAGTAGAGAATGGAGTTTCATAAAGTTTTAATTCTGTTATCCTTGATGTTAGAAGGAATCCGCTAATAGTAATGTTGAAGAACATCAAATGTCTTGTAATGCAGAGGTTATGGATGCATATACAAAAAAATGCATGAGATGAGATTTGGAAAAGGTTAGCAACACTTTTAGTAGTTACATTCATACGATGGTTTATAATGGTTTAACGTATAACTTCTTTTATATTGACAATTTTTGGGTTGCTTAAGTTAATGGGTACCAAGAATTTGAAGATTTCCAAGGCAATGATAGGTATGTTGTTGATTCGAACCAATTTCCTCATTTAACCTAGATCCATGGGCTTTTGTATCAAGATTCTATTAAATTGTTATTTGTGCCACATATCCTTCTATAGAAATCCGGTCTAAAGAACTTTATATATATATATATATATATATATATATATATATATATATATATATATATATATATATATATATATATATATATATATATATAAAAGAGCTTATTGTTATTATTATTTTTAAATGAGGATTGGGTCGAATTTTCAAAAGCTTACCCCTCAAAATCCAATAAAGGATTGGGCTAGTAAGCCCAGTGAACATGATATCATAATGTACTGTGCCATTGCTATGTGCTTGGGCGTCAAGATATCGACTTCAAATTTAGGGCTGTAAATTGTAATATTGCCATTTTATCTATCGTTCTCAAGTCAAATAGAATCTGAAGAAAGATTCATTCCAGAATAGGGGATTTAGAAAGAGTAAGAAATCCTGAGTTTCAATAATCCAGTTTAACCCCAAGAAATGCCAACTCTAACGAAGCTATACACGATGCAAGAAGCTTCAGAGCACAATTCCGCAGGCGATTGCTGGGTTGTTATCGATGGCAAGGTCTGCTTCTCTCTTTAATTATTAGCCGTATGCTTGTATAAATATAGGTATAAACGTCGTTATGTATCTAAACTTCTCTAATTGCTTAAATATGATCATGTTTTACATTGAGTTAGGCCTTATACTGTTGCTATATGGGTTCATTACGTTGTATTTTAGGGTTTTATTTTTAGTTAAACTGATAATTGATGAATGTGAAGTGATTGTAATCGATTTGTATGAATTTAAAGAACATGATTAGAATTTGGACTTTGTTATTAGTTTAGCCCCAAACATTTCTCATCATCTTGTATAATTTTTTTTTTTTCGTTGCTTAATTTATGTCGCAATGATGTTTTTCTCAAAATTAAGCAACCAATATTGGATTTGGTGCTAACATATATTACGATTTTTACCAGGTGTACGATGTGTCATCGTATCTGGAAGAACACCCAGGTGGAGATGATGTCCTCCTTCAGGTTACTGGTAATTCCTCATAATTTCATTATCTGTTACGTAATTCGAAAAAATCACAAGCTAAAATTACTTTTCAACCCTTTGCGATTATTACAAATCATTGATTGATTACTTGATTTTCGTTCACAAGATTCTTTGTTTATATTAAGGTATAAAAGCCGATCAATTTCCGGATGTTATGCAGAATATCAAATTAGCAAAATATCCTATGTTTTTTATTGTCATTATTTGTAAATATTCATTTTTCCTAGATTTGGATCTATTAGCTATTTTATAGGCTAAGAATCTGTAATAGGACTCTTTTAAAAAGATGGCATCTCTTTTCCAAAAAGTCTCCAAATTTGTCGTAGGTTACATTGGGAAAGCTCCAATCAGTTATGCAAACCCACCTTTTTGTCATTATCAAAAGAAGTTTTGGATATTTAAATAAGGTAGTGTTTGATACAATGGAATCACGAAAGGAATGGAATGGTTCATTCCTATGGAATGAAATAAACCTGTTTGTTTTTTTCTACTTGGAGTGGAATGTACAATTCTTGAAGGAATGTGATTCCTTAGATATTTGACTTAGCTAGTGTTTTCTATAATGGAATGAATGGACGAATGTGTGATGGAATGGAATGAGTGATTCCATTTCCAGAATCAGCATTTTTAATGATGAAACTATTTGATTTTGAAGGGAAAGATGCTACCGATGAATTTGAAGATGCGGGGCATAGCAAAACTGCAAGGGAACTAATGGAAAGTTTTTTTGTTGGGGAGTTGGACACGTCAGACATCCCTCAGCTTGAAATTGTCTCTGAGAAGCAAGAAAATTACATTTTTGACCTTACTAAGCAATACTGGGCTGTTCCATTAGCAGCCATTGGCATATCGGTGGTTGTCACCTTTTTGTACTTGCGCAAGAAGTAATTCAAGTTGTATTAAGAAAAAAAGCCTTCTATTAATTCGGAGGTATTTTGAACACCATAAAAAAAGAGGTTTAAATTTTGTTAATGGATTTGTAAACCTAAATTATTTGAGTAAAAGATATATGATATCCATTTGGATATGGATTTCATCTGGTTATTTATACGGGTTATTTTATACCAAACTTTAATTTATATCATGTAGTGTCCATCGTGTTATGTATTTTAGTTGTCAAATGAACGGAATTAGATTGTCAAAATCTATATTTAATTGATTTTGTCATATATTCCTAGATGGTAGGCCAAAGAATAAACTGCATCATCCGTTTTTATCAAAATAACAAAATTGCCACTATGAGCTTAATATGATCGAACCACAAACACATCGATACATACACTTCGTTAACGTTAACTACTCTTCTAATTTGCTGCCTATTATACTTAGGGATGAGCAAAAGGACTGAACCGGCCGGAACCGGCCCGAACCGGACCGGACCGGGGAACCGGCTTCGGCCAAAATCAAGAACCGAACCGGCCCGGCGGTTCTACCGGTTCCCGGTTCCTACCGGTTCTTGTCGTGTCTTCAAATGTTGGAACCGCTCCTTGAAATATAGCATCATACGGTTTCGGTTTTTGCCGGTTCTACCGGTTCCGGTTCCTACCGGTTCCCGGTTTCAAAAATCCACAAAAATAACGTCCCGGTCGCGGCCCGATCGGTTCCATCGGGTTCCGGTTCCGGTTCCGGTACCGGTTCCGGCCGGTTCCCCGGTCCATATGCTGATCCCTAATTATACTAATTGAAAAATTAAATATCCATCGGTGTTTTCTTTCCTGTTTATCTTCATTAACTATTCTTCTACTATGCCGCCTATTACATTTCTTCATAATTAATGTAATTAATGTTAATATAGAATGCAGATCAAATATCTAAAAGAATGATGTCTACTAATTGAAAAAATTAAATATTCTCCTATATATATTTTTTCTAACTATTCTTATTCTATTATTCGTATAATAATATGACATGTGGATACCATTAATTCTCTTTATTACTCTGTTTTTTTTTTTTTTTTGTTTTTTTTTTGACATTTGTCCTAATCTAGTAAGTAGGACGATAAGTAGAAAGAAAAAGTATGAAGATATTTGATTTCTCCCTACTAATTTACTTTACACATAATTTTTTTTTTGATATATATATATATATATATATATATATATATATATATATATATATATATATATATATATATATATATATATATATATATATATATATATATATATATATATATATATATATATATATATATATATATATATATATATATATATATATATATATATATATAATGTCACTTAAGCACATTAAAGTTAAGGTATTTGTACAATTTGGAAATTTAAAAAGTTTTTTTTTTTTTTTTTTTTAATTCTTTTTAACGCAATATACCATTAAACTCCTATTTTATATGTCATGTCGTTAAATGATATATGCTACTTAAAACCCACCATCTCCACCTCTCGAGCTTCATTCTTCATTTGTCATTAGAAACAATCATGAGCTAGGGTTTTTGAATTAGTTTTGTGATTGAGTTGAAGAATCAAAGTAGTGGTTGCAAGGGCACAATCAGACTCTAATGGAGTGTTTATGATAGTGGAACTCAACTATTAAGGGGTATTTACTCATAATCATTTCTCTTACACCGATGATGTGAAAACCATCTTCAATGATGTTAATTTTTCTACTATTACATATTCTAAGTATTTGACCTTCTTCGAATGTTTCATGCATGACGAATATAAAAAAGATGTAATATTGTGAATCAGGCCTTTCTTGACGGATTGTATTAATCCTATTTCAGATGATGTGGAATATGATGCTTTTTATTTTTGATGTTTATGGAACAGATGGTATAATTTATGTTTATGTTGATCATGTTGGGGTTGGTGTAGATGGGTGGTTTATTGATGAAGATAATGAAGATGATGAACGTGAGTCGTGCATTGATGGTGAAAATGAAGATAACTGTAACACCTATTTTCCAGAATAGACCAGTTGACGACGTGAGGGATCAAAGGTAAGGTTTTTGGGAGAAACCACATGCTAGAACGTGGTGAATGGAGTATCACAACGTGGCATGAAAAATTCAAGAAATGCGCATCTGATGGTTGCCATGACGTGGTAGCTGTTGTAGCCCAAGCCCATGATTCTTATGGTTTCTTCCATATTTAAGCACCTAAACTCAAGGATTAGGGCACCCTCTTCAGCCTCCTACCCTTCAATACGAAACCCTAGTCTCCATGTGTTAGGGGAAAGATCCTCAATCCTATCTAGGATCTTGGATCCCAAAGAAATCTAAGGGTCCCAAAATATACGTCAGGATCCCGATTATTATTATTATTATTATTATTATTATTTCCTAACAAGATTAATGACTATATTTCTTGTTTATTTCTCACGTATGCAGAAATGGTCAACTAACGACTCCTTAATTTCAAAAAATCATTTCAATCAGGCTTAAGACCCAAAAATACCAAGTCAAAACAACGTATGAATACTTATTCAAGAGGATCTCAGAAATATCAAACTTTTAGTTATCTAGATTATACTATAAATGTACATGTATTATTCACACCACACACACAACTAGAGCTACTGAAATACTTGTACTTATATTCTTGTCATCATTCTTGTAATTTTTGTTCTAATCAATAAAATTAAACAAGGCACATGATCATTACCACCTCACAAGGTTTTATGCTGGAGATCCTATCAAGATTGAAAGGCTTTCCTTATAAACCACTCTTTTCATTTTGATCTCAATTGGATTTCCATAATAACTACAACATCACAACCTCTCATACAACTTTATTCCTCCTATTTCTTCGAAAAGTCTTTCACTATGTCCTAGCAGACCCCCTGGTTAAAGGAAAAATTATGATGCATCAAATAATAACGCGTCTCCAATCATTATCCATGGGAATCCAGGATCCCAGGACCCTCTTGCTTCAATCTCTAACAACGAACTGTTCTCTATGATAAAGACAATGACGCAGCAGGTGGCTCAGCAACAAGAAGATAGCAGGACACTGCTCAATGAGGTGGAAAAGATAAGGGCAGTGATATATAAACCTAGGAGGCGACACCCTCAATCTTGTAACCATGGATCCTAAACTTTTACATTACAAGATCGTTGGAGAAACGTTTGCAGGCTATATCTCCAACATCCATTGCTACCCCAACCAAGGGTGCAATCCCAAATAGGCGAACTCCTGTGAGCCATGATCTTCACAAAACTTTCAATACCCCTAATAACAGAAATATCGGTAACCTCTTTGAAAGTAACACTTTTAATAATAACTCTATGAATCTTGATGTAGGAATAAGTCCACCTATGGCCATATAACTTCAGCAACTAAGACAGATGATCTCGAGCGTACCAAGGGTGATCCAACCTATACCAGGAGTATCCCCACCAGTCATAGGATCTCAAGATTTATTCCCTCGATAGCCGAAAATGAAGTTCCAAAGCGCTTCCAAACTCTCAACATGAAATCTATGATGGAACCACAAATCCCAAGGAAAACATTGATGGGTTTTATGCATAAGAACAATCCTATGTGCTCATAAAAACCCTAATGCTTGGATCTAGGTTTCTCTATTGTACATGCAATGATTCCAAGACTTGCAACCATATATCTAACATGTATAATTCGAAATTAACATTATAATAACAGATCTAAGTGTTTACCTCTTTCAATTTTCTTGGAATCCTTTGAATCTTCTTGATCTTGAGCTTAGAGTCACAATTGTAACTCCTCTAATGGTTCATAAACACCACAAGAAAGAAGGCTATTAAGAGAGAGGAGGAAGAACACTAAAAATCGGCCCTAGGGCTTCTCTTAAAGTCCAGCATCCAAAAATTACATCCAAGGGCCTCTATTTATAGTGTAGGCTGCTAGGGTTTCAGTCTAAACCCTAATGGAGAGCTTAGTCACCAAGCAGCCCATGGAACCTTCTAGATTAGGGCCTTTGGACGAAAATATAATGGATCCCCATCATAATTTTGTTCCCCCTTAGTCCATTAGGTTCCCCAGCCCAAAGCTCAACTATCACACATTTGACAGTTTATGCCCCTTTATTCAATTAATCTCTTTTAGTCACCAAATTAATTCCTAATTAATTTATGACTAATATTAATCAAATAATATGATTTCTCCTATAATATATTATTCTTATAATATATTAATAAACCATAATATCTTCTCTCACTTTCTTAAATAACCTTGTCAAGTTGCTTTGGTGAAGGCAACCCAAAAGGACCATGCACAACTAGGTCAAGTACATACCAAATATAGTTACGAGCTTAAACACTAATCCAACAGTCTCCCACTTGGATAAGTCTAGTAACTATATCTCACATATGACTTCAGGATCTGATTAGCAATCGTAGCTCTTACATGTCGCTATCAACTCTGATCAGTAACTTGTCCTTCAGATAAGGGATCTTATAATCCTCTGTTTAAGATATCATGCTGACAATACTTATAGTCCAACATTTGTTTCTCGATCTATGATTTGTTCGACATAGAATTTAGTTGAGCACATCAACTTCATTCTGACTGGGCCCGACACATACGTCAAACCAAATCATCGAGTGCCCATATATCTCTTTTACCCTCTTAGGATAAAAGGAACAGAAAAACTTTGACTTATATGATTTTATCATTCACTAGCTAAGTCACACACGATAACGCGTTTTATAACATCAAGTTACTGATGCGTTTTCACATTATCAATGTATAATCAACCAACAAACAATAACCATATCTCTAGGTTTAAAGATTATATGATATTATCATCTTGCGATCACTCATAATAAAATAGTGATACCAGCAAGCACGAGTTTATTCCAATGCTCAATTCATATTCATAAGCACTCATGAACTTTGCAGCAAACCTTTGTTATGTCCAAAACCTTTGAGACAATCCACAAACATATTCATGACAGTCTTCATTCATATCTACTTCCAAAATATGAACGACTGTGGACTGTTTGAATAATCTTATTATTCAGGAAGTCAAAACATGTAAAATTGAAACAATAGATAAACAACCAACACAAGATATTAGCTTTACTCATAAATAACACAACTTTATTTATTCATCAAATGTCAAGTACAAATTATCTATTACACGTTTCTTATCTATCTAATCTAAACTTATATCGTCCTTCAGCCCAATGCTCCTAGCGTGCTGCAAGTGTTTGACCCTACTCAGTCCCTTCGTAAGGGGATCTGCTGGGTTTTCTTCTGACAATACCGTCTTTACAACGAGGAGTCCCTCTTCTATCCGATGTCTAATAAAGTGGTATTTTATGTCGATATGTCGAGATCTACCATGATCTCTTGGTTCCTTGGTTAAGGCAACCGCTCCTTCATTATCACAGTAAAATTCCATTGGGTATTTTATGGATGGTACTACTCCAAGGTCTCCAATGAAGTTCTTCAACCATATAGCCTCCTTTGACGCTTCACTCGCCGCAATATACTCTGATTCGCACATTGAATCAGCTACGGTCTCCTGCTTGGAACTTTTCCAAGTCACTGCTCCTCCATTTAGGGTAAACACCCAGCCCGACTGTGATCGGTAGTTATCCCGATCCGTCTGAAAACTAGCATCACTGTACCCTTGCACCCTTAAGTCATCACTCCCACCGAGGACTAGAAACCATTACTTAGTCCTTCGTAGGTACTTAAGAATATTCATAACTGAAATCCAATGAGCTCTACCAGGATTCCCTTGATATCTGCTGACCATGCTCAAAGCGAAGGCCACATCAGGGCGTGTATAGGTTGTAGCGTACATGATAGAGCCGACTGCGGAAGCATAAGGTACTCAGCTCATATCAGCTATATCTGCCTCTATACTCGGGCTCTAAGTCTTACTCAGTTTGGTATTGCTCTGGATTGGCAACTCCCCTTTCTTTGAATTTTCCATACTAAAACGCTTTAGTACCTTATCCAAGTATGTATCCGGGCTGAGTCCTATCAGTCTCTTTTCTCTGTTTCTCACTATCCTTATCCCCAAAATATAAGCAGCCTCTCTGAGGTCCTTCATACCGAAACACTTCCCAAGCCAGGACTTGACCTCTTGCAAGGTTGGGACATTGTTTCCTATGAGCAGTATGTCATCGACATACAACACAAGGAAGCTTACTATACTCTCACTGGCTTTGACATATACACATGACTCATGTTCGCTTCGTAGAAAACCAAACTCTTTGACCTTCTCATCAAAGCAAAGATTCCACCTGTGAGTCGTGTGTTTCAATCCATAAATGGATTTCTCTAGCTTGAACACTCTATTTGGATGCTTCACATCGACAAAACTAGGGGTGCAAACGAGCCAAGCTACTCGCGAGCTACTCGAGATTGGATCGTTAAAAGCTCAACTCGAAATCGATTTTAAACGAGCCCGAGCCGAGCTCGAGCTTAATATTAAGCTCATTTATTAAACGAGCTCGAGCTCAAGCCTATGTCATTAAGCTTGATTAGGCTCGCGAGCCTAAACGAGCCTTTATATAATATAATTTAATATTATTTATATATATTAAAATAAAAACATATTAGGGGAATTATGGATTTAGGGTATTAGTAAATGAGCTTCTTAACGAGCTCGAGCCGAGCTTAAGCTTATTTAGACACGTCAGATAAAAAACGAGTCGAGCCCGAGCCCGACCTGAGCTTGTATAATTCTTTACGAGCTCGAGCCGAGCTCAATACATGGAAGATCGAATCGAGCCGAGCTCGAGCTCGAGCCTTATATAACTTAAACGAGCCCGAGCCGAGCCTGGCCAGGCTCGGGCTCGGCTCGGCTCGTTTGCACCCCTAGACAAAACCCTCTAGCTGATTCATGTACACATCCTCATCCAACTTCCCATTAAGGAAAGCGGTTTTCATGTCCATCTGCCAGATTTCATAATCATGAAACGCAGCTATTGCAAGCATTACCCTAATAGACTTTGTTTTAGCAACTGGTGAGAAGGTCTCATCATAGTCAACTCCAAGAGTTTCAGTAAAGCCCTTCGCAACCAATCGTGCTTTCTAAGTGTGCACTTTCCCATCCATGTTTGTCTTCTTCTTGAAGATCCACTTGCACCCGACTGTCTTACGACCCGGTACATTTTCAACCAAATTCCAAACTTGGTTGTCGTACATGGACTGAATCTCGCTGTCCATCGCGTCTTTCCATTTAGCAGACTCTGGGCCTGCCATGGCTTCCTTGTAGCTGCTAGGTTCGTCCAAATTTATCAACGTTTCATCATTAATAAACGTATCCCCTTCAGTAGTAATATGAAAACCATAAAACTGGGGTTGAACACTAACCCTACTGGAACGTCTAAGAGGTAAGGACTCGTCAACAGGCTCAACAGGAGTTTCCTCCTCGGGTTGAGTGCCAGTGTTAGAGGTTCCTTCATCGCTTTGCTCTTGAATCTCTTCAAGATCAATTTGCCTCCCACTGTCCTCTTGGCTTATTAATTCCCTTTCTCGGAAAACCCCTCTTCTAGCAACGATGACAACATTGTCACTCGGTCTATAGAAAAGATAACCAAAAGACTTCTGTGGATATCCAATGAAATAACACTTCTCACTACGAGGTTCGAGCTTGTCGTGAGTCTCTCGTCTTACGAAAGCCTATCAACCCCAAACCTTGATATGTGCCAACGAGGGAGCTTTTCCTGTCCACATCTCGTGAGGTGTTTTGGCAACCTTCTTGGTGGGAACTAAGTTAAGGATATGGGCGGCAGTCTCTAAGGCATACCCCCATAAACCTATTGGTAACGAAGCCCGAGTCATCATAGAACGAACCATGTCCAACAAGGTCTGATTACGTCTCTCAGCCACACCATTCAATTATGGTGTTCTCGGAGGAGTCAATTGCAAAACAATTCCGCATTCTTTTAGATAGTCGTGAAACTCAAGACTTAGGTACTCTCCTCCTCGGTTTGACCAAAGCATCTTGATTTTCCTGCCCAACTGATTCTCCATTTCATTTTTAAACTCTTTGAACTTTTCAAAGGTTTCTGATTTTTGCTTGATCAAGTAGATATATCCATATCTGCTATAATCATCCGTAAAAGTCACGTAGAAGCGACAGACATCCCTTGTGGTGGATCTAAAGGGCCCACACACATCGGTGTGTATGATATCCAATAGAACCTCACCCCTATCACAAGTGCCCGTGAAGGGTGACTTTGTCATCTTCCCAAGTAAACAAGATTTACACACGTCATTGTCCCTAAGGTCGAATGACTCAAACACTCCATCCTTTTGGAGTTGGGCTATGCATTTCTTGTTGACACGGCCAATGTGACAATGCCATAAGCATGCTTTATCTAGACTAGTAGACGAATCAATATTCAACACATCATTTCCTAAATTATCAACAACCAACATAGATTCATAAATCCCATTACAAGGTAATGCATTGAAATAAAAGACACCATTCAAATAAACATTAATGGAACCATTACTATTATCAAATGAGTATCTGAAACCTTGTCTAAACAATCCATGAAATGAAATGATGTTTCTTGCCATATCTGGCAAATAGCAACAATTATTTAAATCCAACCCTAACCCATTACTCAACAATAAATAATAAACTCCGACTCTGGTCATAGGCGATGATCTTTTGTTTCCCATAATCAAGTTCATCTTTCCATGTTCCACCTCCCTACTTATTTTTAGGCCCTGGAAATCAGAACAAATGTGGTAACCACATCCTGTGTCAAGAACCCATGAAGTAGCAAGTGATGAGTTGTTAAATTTAATAGAATACATACCTGCAAAGGTGGGCTTTATCTTCCCATCCTTTATGTCTTGCAGATACTTGGGACAACTTCGTTTCTAGTGGCCCTTCTCGTGGCAGTAGTAGCACTTTGATTATTTGGGGTCAGAAGAGGGTTTGACTGAACCAGCTTTGGTTCCACTAGAGGAGGAACCATCATGGAGCTTACCCTTGTTGTGGCTCTTACATGGAGCCTTCCTCATTTTACCCTTTCCTTGACCTATTGCCAACACGGGAGCAGCCACAGTAGAGGATGATGCAATAGATTTGTCCTTGAGATTGCTCTCAACAGTCCTAAGGAGCCCTTGGAGTTTGCTCAAGGTGACCTCTTCTTTGTTCATATGGTAGGTCATCCTAAATTGATTGTAGCATGAGGGCAAGGAGTGGAGAATGATGTCGATAGCCAAATCATCCCTAAAGTTAACATTCAACTTGCGAAGATGATCAACATACATCTGCATTTTCTACAAATGCGAGGTTAGAGACTCTCCACTCCCTATCTTAGCGGTGATCATGTTAGTGATGATCTCATATCGCTCTTGCCTTGCTCTTTGGTGGTACCTCTCAAGAAAATCTTGATGCATTTCATATGGATACATGTCCTCATAGGACTTTTGGAGTTCAAGATTCATGGTGGCCAGCATAATGCAATGAACTTTCGTTGCATCACGCTCATGGGCCTCAAAGACGGCCATTTCTTTGGGAGTGGCGACTTCTGGATTGATCTTTTCAAGCTTCTCGTTGAGGACATATTCTTTTTCCTCGTAATGAGCAATCATGCGAATGTATCTCATCCATTCGTTGAAATTCGATCCATCAAACGTCACCTTTTGACATAGGCTCATCAACGAGAATGAACCCGAAGCATTGTTGTTTGTGTTTGCATTAGACATCTAAAAATAGAAGGGAATAAAGTTTGATTAGAAATGAATCCCCAATTAAACACCCAAATGAGAAATTAGGGCTAGGATCCAATAACATTATTTACAACTTAGAAAGGGATGTCGTACTCTAAAAGTAAATAACTTGAAGGTAAGTGAATGACGATTCACTAATACTCACCATGAAAAACGAAAAAGAGATTAAGTTTTAAATGTATTTGAAAACTCCTAGATCTTTGAGATTCATTGAACTTTTCAATGACATGTTTAAATCTCGATATGCACTTCAAATTTGCGATTGGGATACCGAGGATCGCAAACAAGTCGTGAATAACTATGCGAATCAACATGTTGCACTCAATGTCTCTATCACCTAATCAATGTGCCGGTAAGCCACACACGCTCCATTGATCTACGACAAACATCGACCCACCCTTTGCTGCCAATGTCAATCCCAAATTAGTGTGCCGGTTAACCACACACGCTCCACTAACGTTTGACAAGGGTATAAAGTGTAATTCCATGGAATAGCATCATTTTCACATTTTACCCTAAAGTAACTAATATTGGGAATTTGTAAAAACATGTTAGTTACTTTGTAATATTCATTATACTTATAATGAGGTATTAAGTTCCCTATCTTATCCGTTCGGATAACGACCCTCACCAGTCAAGCAAGCGGTGGGTGTGAGTGTACACCCATTAAGCGTCATTTTATAGGCAGCAACCTTATACCCACCTTATAGACCGACTTCGTGAATGAGACCTACTAGCGATAAGACTAGCTTTATTCTTATACATACATACATACACACACACACACACACACATATATATATATATATATATATATATATATATATATATATATATATATATATTAATCTTATAATAGATAAAGTATAAGGTTGATTTTTAAACTTGTAAAAATCTAAGGGTTGAAATTTAAAACTTTCGATAATTAAACTTTTAATCAAAGAATTTAAATTTCAAAACTTGAAGGCAAGTTTTGAACTTTTCAAAACACAAGGGATCAAACAACAAATAATATAAATCAAACAATTAATTTAGTGATTATCTATATTTGACCTAATTCAATTTCTTGCAAGATAAGTTACCCAATTAATTCAAGGGAAATCTGCGAAAAAGTCCCAAAATTTTGGCCCAGTTTATGATTTAGTCCTAAATTAAATTTCACTTATGAAAAAGGCAAGATTACCGGCTATTAGAATCAGTTTAGCCCTAGCAACCGATAATCCTTAGAATAGCCGGTTACCCCAGCTGGCTCATCCTTATCACCCTTCACTAACCTCCCCGTCATATACTCCTCCTCTGTAAAAACCTTTATTACCCTCCATCGAAGCAAAACATTACATGAGAAGAATCAAAGGTAAGAAAATCCACGTGGTCCTCCAATATCTTGGTTCCGTTATAATATTTGATTAATTTTTGTTTTGTAGTGATAATGGAGACAGTAGATGACTTCGATACCATTGACGTGGAATTGGATGAGTTTTTCAAACACAAACAAAGAAGTCGATGCAAAGATGAGTTCCTAAATACTCTCACAGACGAAGCGCTTGACGAATGCACCATACCTGAGATAAACGTAAATGATTTTGAAGGAATGTCAGAAGATAAAGCACCGTAGGAGAAGCAGAGTGATAGTGAAGGTGACGATGAAGACAAATTGCAGTTTCAATACTCAACCCATGATCCGAAGGTGACATGGAACAATATGAAGCCAGTTCTTGGAGAGAGGTATGAATCACCACACCAACTAAAGCTTTGTTTGAAAAATTACTCTATAAGTAGGGGTTATCCAATTAGGTTCAAGAAATGTGATAGTGTAAGGCTCGTAGCTGTATGTGCAAGTGACCCTGAGAAATTTCAATGTCCCTTTGTTGTAAGGGCCTCATGGATGAGCATTGAAAGATCATTCCAAATCAAAAAAATGGTTGAGCAACATACCTGTGTTAGGAATTTCAGTAGTGCTAATCTTATGGATCCCACATGGATAGCTAGGCAGTTTCTGAAGGAGATGATTAGGAAACCAAATTTGAAATGTAAGGAAATGCAAGCTATTATTCAAAGCAGGTTCCATTGCAAGGTTTCATGGTCAAAATGTTATAGAGCAAAGTGTAGGGAAATTTCTTTAATAGATGAAAAGTTGAGTGATCACTATGCAAAAGTTTGGGATTATGGACATGAACTGATGAGGTCCAATCCAGGGAGTACAATTAAAATATTTGTCACTATAAACCCTGATAACACTACTACTTTCCATAGAATGTATACATGTTTTAAGGCTATCAAAGAAGGATGGAAAGTTGGTTGTCGAAGAGTTATAGGGCTTGATTGGAGTTTTTTGAAAGGACAATGTAAAGGTGAGCTGCTAACTGCCATAAGGAGGGATGCAAATAACCATGTGTATCCTATTGCTTGGGCAGTAGTTGAAATTGAGAACAAGCCCAACTAGCAATGATTCTTGGAACTATTACATGATGACCAGGAATTACAAGGAGGCTTAGATTTGTGTGTTATTTCTGATCAACACAAGGTAATATTTTCAATTATCTCCTTTTTTTCATTTCATTTATACATGGATCAAGCAGTTAGTAATGAAATTTTTTAATGTAATTGATAGGTTCTTTTGGAAGCTGTAAAGGTTGTATTGCCACATGTGGAGCACAGACAATGTGCAAGACATGTGTATGCAAATTTCAGAAAGGTCTTCAGTGGTATAGAGTTCAAGAATATGTTTTGGACAGTTGCCAAGTCAACTATTGAAGGAGACTTCAAATTGAATATGGATAAGATCAGAGAAGTCAATCCTGTTGCTTATGATCATTTGATGGCAAGGGAGCCTAAATCTTGGTGCAAAGCATTTTTTTAAAGGTGGAATGGCATGTGAGGCTATTGAAAATGGAATGGCAGAGTGTTTATTGCCATCATACTTGATGCCAGAAAGAAGCATTTGTTGGCCATGCTTGAGGAGATTAGACTATATATGATGGAAAAATTATTTAACTTGAAGCAAGAAGCACGTAAATGATGGAAAGGTTATTTAACTTCAACATAATCCACACAATCACCAACAAACACACAAAAAACCCAATATTCCATTTTTCACCTTCACCTTGTACAAGAACCTCTTGAATGCTATTGTTGTGAAAATCCACAGCTTCTTCCACAAATTCTTCCACGAACTCATTGTCTACTTGAATGCCATTATTGTGAAAATCCATCAACATGTTTCTGTACCAGTTGTTTGGTAATGGGGAATCGACCCAAGCAAAATACTTGCAATCTTTTTCCTCATCATGTTATATACGAAATAAAACCTAATTGGAAGAGATTTGAGATGTAATTAAAGAGGATTAAGGGATACTTACCCGAAAATTAGGGCAGCCGATGAACCTCCTGCCAGGGTTTGTTGGCCTCCATGATGTCCACTTACCAACGGGGTCTTCACAAAAGCATGTTGCCCTTAATGCTTGCCTTCGTGATCGGATATTGCTCCTGCTTCCCACTAAGCTTGAAGATGCCACTTTGGTATACTTTTGCTTCGATGGAGGGTAAGAAAGGTTTTTACAGAGGAGGAGTAGATGACGGGGAGGTTAGTGAAGGGTGATCAGGATGAGCCAGGTGGGGTAACCGGCTATTCTAAGGATTACCGGTTGCTAGGGCTAAACTGAGTGTAATAGCCGATAATCTGGCATTTTTCATAAGTGAAATTTAATTTAGGACTAAATCATAAACTAGGCCAAAATTTTGGGACTTTTTCGCAGATTTCCCTTAATTCAAATAATCAATTTTAATCATATAAGGAATTTATTATCTAATCAATGGGTAATTATCTTGTGTTTTGGCAAGGATAATCTTTCAATAACAATAAAGTTTGTATTTTATCAGTTAAAACCATATAAGGCAATTATCCTAAAGCAAAATAGCAAGAAAATCCGAAAATCCCTCTATCTGACGCTCCGACTCGCCGAGTCACTCACTGGACTCGCCGAGTTAGTTAGAACAGAGGGCCAGAAAACAATTTTCAGCAAATAAACAGTTATAGCATCACATACAACAGAAACCAATCAAGGCTCTTATATCACTGATGGGTTTTATTCATAAGAACAATCCTATGTGCTCATACAAACCCTAATGCTTGGATCTAGGTTTCTCTATTGTACATGCAATGATTCCAACACTTAAAACCCTAGATCTAACATGTATAATTCGAAATTAACATTATAATAACAGATCTAAGTGTTTACCTCTTTCAATTTGCTTGGAATCCTTTGAATCTTCTTGATGTTGAGCTTAGAGTCACAATTGTAACTCCTCTAATGGTTCACAAACACCACAAGCAAGAAGGCTATTAAGAGAGAGGAGGAAGAACACTAAAACTCGGCCCTAGGGTTTCTCTTGGAGTCCAGCTTCCGAAAATTGCATCCAATGGCCTCTATTTATAGTGTAGGCTGCTACAGTTTCAGTCTAAACCCTAATGGAGAGCTTAGTTACCAAGCAGCCCATGGAACCTTCTAGATTAGGGCCTTTGGACAAAAATATGATGGATCCCCATCATAATTTCGTTCCCCCTTAGTCCATTAGGTTTCCTAGCCCAAAGCTCAACTATCACACATTTGACAGTTTATGCTCCTTTATTCAATTAATCTCTTTTAGTCACCAAATTAATTCCTAATTAATTTATGACTAATATTAATCAAATAATATGATTTCTCTTATAATATATTAATAAACCATAATATCTTCTCTCACCTCCTTATATAACCTTGTCAAGTTGCTTTGGTGAGGCAACCCAAAAGGACCATGCACAACCGGGTCAAGTACATACCAAATATAGTTACGAGCTTAGACACTAATCCAACAAAGATAGCATAATATAGAGAGAGAATGGAAATCATTCCCATTCCATCACACTTAAAGGAGGTTTATTTATACAAGGGTTTTGGCTCAACTCTTATAGGATCATCCTTGAAACAGTTTCTCAATGTTCCTCATTACTCTATTACCCCTTTTGCTCACTTACTTAATCTTTTCAATAATTAGTTTTCTTTTAGCATGATATTCGAAAGGATCACTAGTGATCTTTATTGAGTGGTCCAAGATCCAAAAGAACTCCTTAGGGAGTTTGTAAAAAGGTTTGGTAGGGAAGCGTTGAATAGGCCTCAGGAGGAAAATTAGTTATCTCCTGAGAAAAGGATATCTTAAAGATATCCTAGGAAGATGAAAAAAAGATCCAAAGAAAAAGAGCAAGATCCTAGAAAAACCAGGATCCCTTCCCTCGGATGCCAAGGTAATCAATGTTATTTCGAAAGGATCTGACGTCTGTGGAACTTCTTATTCTTCATCCAAAAAGACATGCCAAAGTATCCAATATGGGAAGGGAAGAAAGACCCCGAAAGAACATGTCAATAACGAACAACAAAGAGATCACCTTCAATGAACATTATAGAGAAAATATCCAGGATCCTCGTCACGATGGATTGGTGATTACTCTATACATCAACAATCACTACGTTATAAGGATCCTGGTAGACGAAGTATCCTCAATGAACATCATAGTTTTAGATGCCTAACAAGGATGAACATCCCAAAATCCAAAATAATCAAAAAATCCTCAATACTAATAGGATTCAGTGGTGAAATGAAACACACCATTAGAGAAATCAAGCTGCCTATTTACATCGAAGGGGTAAATTCTATGCAAAACTTTTGTGTTATTGATGCTTTGTCTTCCTATAATGTCATATTAGGTAGGCCCTGGATCCATGAATGAAAGCGATTCCGTCGACGTCCCATCAATGCATCAAGATGCCTATCCCATGGGGAACAGTGAAAATCATAGGTGATCAACAAAAGTATAAAGAGTGTTATAAGACCTCGATGAAGACTTCCATGGCATCACGACAAGCATAGAAATTCAAGAAAATTGCACGAGACGCAATAGAAGCAAGATAACAAGACATAAAAAGTGACCCTAAACCTTGAGGAACTTGAAGCCAAAGTCCTCATAGGATCCCCGATACCAGAACAAATCAAACAAGACTTAGTAAAGCTCTTAAAAGATAGAAATAAAACCTTCACATGGAAACATGAAGATATCACAGGTATAGAAAAAATTATAACTCACAAACTTAATATAGATCGTTCTTTCAGGCATGTACATTAAAAAAGAAGGAAATTCACACCCGAAGAAACCAAATCATTTAAGAACTTAAAAAACTTCTAAAGACAGGCTAGCCAACATGGTGACAGTACAAAAGGAGAATGGAAAATGGAGAGTGTGTGTGGATTACATGGATCTCAATAAGGTTCTCCCTAAGGATATTTTCCCTCTGCCACACATAGACTCTATGATAGATGCCACGGCAGGTCATGAGCTACTAACATGCATGGACACCTCGGCTGGATTCCAAAAAAATATAAATGGAACCATCCAATCAAGAGGATACTGCTTTCATAACCCCTACATGTATATATTGTTATATTGATATGCCTTTTGGTCTAAATAATGCAAGGGAAACGTACCAAAGACTGGTGAATCGAATGTTCAAGCACAAACTGGGGGACATCATGGAAATCTAAATTGATGAAATTGTGGTCAAATCTAAAAAAGATGAAGATCACGTCAGGAATCTTGAAGAAGCCTTTAACATACTAGATGAATACAACATGAAACAAAATCCGTGCAAATGCGACTTTGGAATGAAGGTAGGAAAGTTCCTTTGTTATATGAAACAAAATCCATCCAGATATTTTCTACCTTTTAAAAAGGCAAAAACTTTATGCTCACCATCCAATCCACCATGTTAACATGGTATGACAGATAACATCTTTGCAATAATATTGTATAAAACCCAATCCAACTTATAGTATGAAGTTATTAATTTTCACAACATTCACCAATTAAGGAACCGAAAGGAGAAAATGAGAAAGTACTGCACATAGCTGAAAACATCATCTTTAACCATCTCCTCTTTTTTTTTTAGAAAATAGAAAGTTTACCCATTAGGACCGCGAGTTTTTTCACTCACACATGACTACATAACTAGTTTTATTCTTCCATACTAAACTGAGCCTCCAAACCTTTACTTTGCACCAATGATAAGGTTTTAAATCATAGAATTCTCGAATTCGTGCAAATATCATCATAGGTTAGAATTTGTTCTATATAAAAATTAAAGAACTCATCTTTCACATGAGTTGGTTCATTCACCCAAACACCTTTAATCATCATGCCTTTGATCTTCATTTGACACCTTTTTTTTTATAGCAACATGATAATATTTTGAGTTCTCATGTCCTTCAATTGCCCACTTTATTTTTTTACCTTTTAGTAATATTAAGCATTTCAATCTTACATATTTTAGAAAGACTATCCATGAGACCACATCTTTCCACCTCAAGTCTTGAGTTCCAACTACCATGTCAACAAGTTTGTCAATTTCTGACAACTTGCTTTAAATACTAATTTTAGCTTTATATTTTCGTGTTATACGTTGCATTCCACACATATTGGACCTCAAAAATTTGAGGTTTTTTTTATTTTTTTATTTTTTATTATTTTATTTTATTTTTAATTTTTAATTCAATAGACTTGTTTAAGTTTATCAATTTTGTAGATCGATAAGATCAAACGCCACACACCATATGATTAGATCCTTCCAATTCCATTCAAAATTTAAAAAGAAAAAACTTAAAAGGAATTGGACAAAAGTTATTAACATCATCCTTCGACGCCACCGGTCTATGATCTAAAAGATCCATATCCAAAACCAAAATGTAGATACTAGGAAAATCCCCTATTACCTCTTGTGAGACAAAAAAGGATCTAACTTTCTTAGTTATCACTTGTTTTATTAATTATTGTAAATTTAAAACCAGTCATCGAAATTTCCACCAACAACAAATCATCAATAAACTTGTTGAAATTATGAGATGGAGCTTTGCAAAAATTACCCTGTCTTTCCAGTTTCCTCTTTTTTCCCCACCACATTAATATCACCAAATATCACATAATTTCTACTATTCCGACTCATAAAAGTTGCGATAAAATTCCAAAATACTTGTTTAGCATGTGTTTCCTGAGCTACACACATTTATCATAAAACATCAAAATTTATACTTGATCCAACCTTATTCCATAATAATCAAGTTATATGTATACACCACCCTATGTTTAATAAAAAATGGATCTTAAATAGAATGTATCCCACAAATCTGGGCTTAACTACAAGAATAGTAAAAAAAAATACCCCACACATTTGTCAACTACATAACATCTAATTGAATAGGTAATGTGTAACGTCCCATTTTTACCATAAATTTTTTCATTTTTAATTTAGTAAAAGCATCACTTTTATAAAAACCCAAGTCAAGAAAACTGATAAATGCAACTATAATCATCCCAAAAATTAGAGTATCATAAAATGCAGAATCACAGAAGGTTGACGATGAGTGTGTACAGTCAAACCTTCGCCTTCCCGTGATCATTTGAAGTACTGAAACACATGAAAAACCACAACTATAAGTCAAAGCTTAGTGAATTCCCCAAAATATCATATACAACACATCATAAATAAATAGCTATGAGTTATTAGCAATCTTGTGGACTATCAACAATCATGTAGTTATCAACAACTCATATAACAACAATCAAAAAGTAAGACCCAACTAGTCTAGCATGCACACACTATAACATAGGTAATACAATGAGAAGACTTACCTTTTAAATAGCAGATAAAAACAACAACTCTCAGACAGTGAAGACTAGTATTATGAGTCACCTATCATCAATATAAAAGTACCATCTTAGTCTACACCCTAAAACCCTCAAGTTAACCAAAAGGCAACGGTCAAAGTCAGCTACAACTGACTCCCACGTTGTGGCCACCCAAAGGCCACGTTGTGGCGACTTCATGACAAAACAGTCATGGTGCCACTAGTTACCACGTCGTGGCAAGCAAAGTGTCATGTGTGTGGAAGCTGGATTTCATATCTAAATGGATTAAGCTCTTAACCCTTAATCATTAGAAATCCAAAGATCAAATCTAAACCTTCTCCAGGTCATGATGGATAAAGTTTCCAACTATATCTATTAAGACATCCTTATAAGCCAAGGTCTTTAATCCTAAGCTCTTAATGGTTGTACCAACTTCATGGACACACAAATAAGTCATGTAAGTCCTTTTTCTAACCACCACAATGGTCCAAAAATCAAATAAGGGATTCAAAGGTTCTGGAGTTCACCCAAACTCTAAGAACAAGAAGATTTGGGCCAAAAGCTCATAAAATGACCTAGAACAAGATCTTGATAAATAATGAGCAATGTGAAGACTTTATACCTCCAAAAGGTCATAAATATTGATGGGATTAAAACAACTTTTAATCTATGAAGATCGATTAGATCTTGAACAAGTATATGAATATGAAACAGCAAAAACGCAATAACAAGAACAAAACAGCTTGAATCAAACGTGTCGAATGATTAAATAAAATCCTTAGAAGAGCTCGATTAAGAACATCAAATGTAAAGGATTAGAAGATTACAAGAACAATTACAGGAAAATATAATACTCTTGATGAATCACTATATCGACAATCTCTGCAATCTTAATCTTAAATCTCAACCTAATATGCATGCAAGCATTTAACTTATATACTATACATAAAAGGCTCACGGTTGGACATGCCCAAACCGGAGAATACAAGGCTAATCTAACGAGCCCAAAAGACGCAACATCAAAACTATCTTCAGCTCAACAATCTCCCCCTTTGCGTCAATTTGGAGCGAGACTTTCACTTCTTACTTGGGCCGGCAGCTGAAGCTGGTACCTTCTTCTTCACGGTGCTAAACAGACACTTGGTTATGGAGAGGATGGTCTGTCTAAACCGGATGTACCAATTGATCATATCATTGAAGTACTTGATGTCATCAGCCGAATTGTCCTTGCACCGCTTGATGATAAATAAGACGTGTTCCAAGCAGGCTGTGGTGTAAAGGTGCTTGTCAGCTAAAGCGAATAGACATTTCTGTCCTTCGGCTCTGGTGAACATCACTGAGTTTTGCCTCGGAACTATCTTACCCATTTGCATTGTGTTTAGATCACTGGCCGATCCCACTGGTGCTACTTTCGGTTTCTTCTTGAAAACAGTGGCGACCTCCTGATCCATTTGGGCAACCTCCATGATGTAGCAAGCCAACATCCTTTTGACATGGTCTATGATGGGACCATATTCAGATTCATTTGTCAGCAGGATATTGTACAAGACTATCCAGTCATGAGGATTCAGATTCGGCAGATCCGCCAGGGTGATGATGTGAGCAGTTCTTGCAGATCCTCGGATAAGCTTGAACTTGACATTTGTAAATCTCCCCATGGCATAAGGCTTCAGCACCCGAACATTAACAATCTTCTGGGCGCTCCATGTAAGGTATTGAGGACGAGCGGCCTCCAGGTAGAAGTCAATGAGCTCCCTGTCAAGCTCATCGTTCGGATGCGGGACTTCAAAAATGTTAGAGAAGGCGTGGAAGATGAACGCCTTTCGAGTCAGCGGCATATCGAACTGCGAATCGATAGTGTTGTTGCAGTCGAACGATATCACCGGCTCGAGCCATAGTATGCTTGGAGTCTCTATGGCCTCTTTTATCAAACGATCCCTGGTCCAGGCAGGGAAGAGCAACTTTCGGCTCTCAAGGAGATCGTGGGCTTCTTTTTGCTTTCGTTCGGCTTCTTCAGCCTCACGCGCCACACGACTGGCATCGTCTTCAGCATTGCGACTGTTTTTCCGTTTCAACATGTCGGCAATGGTCTCCCTGTCTTCATCTTCATCTTCATCTTCATCTCCTCCCTCAGCTATGTTTTTACCCTTGTTCTTCACACCCGAACCTGAGGCATGACCAGTTGGGGGTGGTTCGGTTGTGTGAGTAGCTTTGGAGGAAGGAGGTGGTTTCGATCCTTTCTTCTCATCTCCCCCTTGTTTCGGAATGGACACGAAACTCGGTAGGCCTTCAATTTTTCTTAAAAGGTCTATGGCCGGGGAGAGCTTTTCATCGAGGGTACGCCTCACCGAATGGTTCAGGATGGGGTCGTGTGCTTCCAGGATGTTTGAGATAGCTGCGTGGACATCCGAAACACACGTCTTGATGACCTCCCTCTCGGATCGAAGAGCTTCCAATTGTTCTTGAGAGTTGGAAAGTTGTGTGCTCTTGACCTTTAGGGCGGTTGTTTTACTCGCCAAAACGTCCATCAGAGAGTTTTCTGCCGCAAGATCTTCTTGTAGCTTTGCCAGGCGGGCATCGATGGAGGCACGGAGTGCCGAGTTGTCGTTGCTAAGAGTTTGTCTGAGAGTAGCGAACGAAGTCAACTCCGTCGAGACGAACTTGGACAATTGCTGAACAATCGGTTCCAGAGTTGTCTTTGTGGCGTCGGCGCTTTCCTGCAAGGACTTCAGCAGGTCAGAAGCGTCGGAGAATAGTTTATCGACTTTTTCGGTCGCAGCCTCACAGGCTCTGGTGGAGGCGTCTATCGCAGCAGTTGCTGAGGCCACTGAATCATGTTGAGCCCTGGAGAAGGCATCAACTATCTTCTGAAGGGCAGCTTCAGACAAAGATGACTGTTTGGTGGAAGAGGAGGCGAGAAGTTGATCAACCTTCTCGTTAAGCTCGCGAAGATGCTTCTTTGTCACTGGAGCATCATCCTCCTCATCACTTTGAACTTGAAACGGACTATAGTAGACCAAGTCAAAGTTCATGTGATCACCACCAAGGTATTGATCACCGCCATCAGAGGCGTCTTCTGGAGATTGAGGTGGTGGTGAAGCTGGGGGTGTTATTGGTTTCGTTGGTTCAGGTTGAGTAGGTGGGGGGTTAGTTTCGGTTGGTGGTTGTGTTTGGGCAGGTTCGGTTACTGGAGGGGTTTCGGTAACTGGGGGTGTTTCGGTTGATGTGGTGAATATGGGTGGAGGTATAGGGATAGAGGTTGGGGGAATAGTGGGGTTTATGGTGGGAATGGAAATAGGAATAGTTGGTGGAGGTGAAGGAACTGGGGATTGATGAAGTTCCACCTCTGGGGTTGGGGAACGAGGTGGTGTGTTGCCTCGCTGAGGAGATTCGTCTCCTTGTGATCCCTCAGAGTCCGAACTCCTACCTTCGGATTCGCTTGAAGAGGAGGGAATAAGGAGCTTTCGCTTCGGTTGGGTTTTCCTCCTTTTCGGTTGTGGGGATGAAGCAGCCTTCTGTTGTTTTCGCTTCTTGGGAGAAGGTCCCTTTGGAGCTTTGGATACTTGCTTCCCCTTGTCTGCCTTTTTGCCCCTGGCCACCGGTTTATCGGCATCATGAATTGATCGCAGCATGTCCGGTGTCAGTTCCCTCGGACCTGTTGGGCGAAACTCCTTGATCGTTCTGATCAGTCTGCTATCAGCGGGCACATCGGCATACATCGACTCCGGGATAGAGCCAATGAATGAGAATTTTGATGCATCGGATATGATGATCTTCTTGGTATGAAACGTACCAATAGAAGACATCGGTGCACCGTCGGCTGTTGGAACATTAAACTTGTCCATGGCCCATCTTGTGATCAAAATCCAGAACCGGGCCAGCGACACCTCGGAGTGTCGGGAAGAGGAAGAGAGGCTCTGAATTAGTTGTTGCCAAAGGACAAAGCCATAGTCCAGATTTATCCCGTTGTACACCCCATACATAATCGACAGGAAAAGACGACTGGCCCCGTCCGATCCTAAGCTCCTCTCTGACAGTCCCTTGAAGAGAACTGTAAATAACCCATTCCACTGGGGCGCTAGGCAGGACTTCTTGAACCTGGCGATGGAGGTGAGAACTTCCGTGTAGCCCATGTTGTAAAACATGTTGTACAACATCCCAACCGGAATCGTCTCCGGGTGAACTCGCGACGGGTCAGCAGCAAACCCTAACA
Organism: Lactuca sativa; assembly: GCF_002870075.4. Classification (NCBI taxonomy): domain Eukaryota; kingdom Viridiplantae; phylum Streptophyta; class Magnoliopsida; order Asterales; family Asteraceae; genus Lactuca; species Lactuca sativa. The sequence continues at coordinate 68,932,315 of NC_056630.2, forward strand.
TCGTGCAGAAACGGGGGCGAGAAATCGACGTCTTGTGTTCTGCCAATTCGAAGAATACCCTGTCGACGGCCTTGTCGTAGTAAGCCGTCGCGTAGACCTGAGATAAGGCCACCATTGGCACCGTTTCAATCCGTGACAGTGCAGGAGCAAGCTGGGAGTACTTGAGACACTCGATGACCGGCGACATATAGGAATCATACGCCGGTGGATTCAGATCAATGACCAGGCATTGCTGAGGTCGGATGGGAAGAATCTGAGAAGTTGCATGAACAGATGAAGATTCAGCCATTGTTGCAGGTTTGGAGAAGAAGATGACCGGGAGAGAGTTTGGAAGTATTTTTGCTTTGGAAATTATGGGGGCAGTAAAGAGGTAAAAGGTGGTGTTGATGGGTTTTTATAGTAGGTGATAGGAGAGAGAAAAATCGTTTCAAATCTCTTATGGAAATACGAAACGGGTTTTTGGAGTGACTGATTGGTGACAGTTGGGACGTGCGATGATCACGTAGGAGAGAGAGTGTCAGATTCCTAGGATTACGCCGCCCAATAAGCGCCGGTTCAGAGAGAGGAACCGTTTCCATTTCCACACGCGCCATTAATGCCAGATTGATGATGCTTCAATATCGCACACACGTCCATAAGTGTCAGAAAAAGCGCGGCCGTTTCAAATTCACGCGCCCTCCTTTTTACCGTCGTTTGAATTTTTATCCTTTTAACTTCCACCGAGTCAGCGACTTTTTGTCTTACCCCCTTTTAAACAGCTGTTTTCAATTAAAGACCCACGTGGCTAATTTTTGACCACAACTTCATTTGTAACCATCCAGTAATTATCCAGCCTGTAAAATAATTAGTAACGGATTTTTTGAAAATCTAGGATTTCCGTGCAAAGAGTGTAAAAGATAAAGAAATAAAGCAACTCGTTTTATGATGATCTGTGATGTCAATAATGACACGAAACTGATGATCCCGAGCACGAATCTCTTCCTTCAAGGTCAAGAGAGACCCCAAAGTGTTAGTGTGGAATCCCGTTGAATTACGATCAAACATTTATTAATAAATGTTGAAAGGCTTCTTTTAATAAGGCTAATTAAGGGTGGCTTCGCTTTGATTCAACAATTCAATTCTTGATATAAGAACGAATGTGAACAAAGTACTTGTGAGACCAGTGTAGTCTGTTGAACAAGTAGTTTGGATTTTATTTTGTAGTGGCTTGGATTAATATGAAATCTTAGATAAAAAATTTAAAACTGGATCCCTTGGGAAGAAATGTTATAGTGTGTAACAATATCATTGGAATCACGCAAAAGGAAAAAAAATTAGAGATTCCATGAAGGTACATTCGTCAATTCATTGGTGAAAACTTGATCAAGTTAATTGGTCACCGTCAATTCGTTGGTATTGAATTTTGGGTTTCACTCAGCTCGTAGGGGCACGGAACTAAGATCATAAACACAGATGTTGTGTAACCATAAACCTCAGTGGTAGTTTCTGAGAGTCTCAAGGGTTACAATGATGAAACGAATGTAATGGAGAAATGTAGAGGGGATGGTGTAAGAAAACATAGTACCTCTGCTGCGAACAAAAGGACCAAGCAGGAAACTCTTAACTTATGTGAGAAAAGAGTGAGGTAGCTCACGATTAGAATAAATATGTTAGCCTTATTGGGAAGACAAGGTTTGTGTTTACCAGGTCATGAAGGCTATTATTCAAAATCTTATGAGGCTTGGGACACATACAGCAGCATGCTTCTAGGGACACTTAAGTAAGTCATCAAATATATTCCCATAAACAAATGAGCACACGAAAAGAAAAGAAAAGAAATATTTTTTGAGTTTTGATATTTAAAAAGATAAAAATAAGATAAAAAAAATAAGACTTAAAAAAATATAAAAGAGTGAAAAGAGAAAAAAATACGATTTAAAAAAAACTTTGGAAAAAATTGAAAAACCGAACCCGAACGTTCGGTTGGTTTCGGTTCTAGAAAGTTTTGAAAAACTGAACCCGAACCTTCGGTTGGTTTCGGTTCCACAAAATTTTGTAAAACCGAACCCGAACCTTCGGTTGGTTTCGGTTCCACAGAATTTTGAAAAACCGAACCCGAACCTTCCGGAGGTTTCGGTTTTGGAAAATTTTGAAGAAACCAAGGAGTTTAGATATGCAATTTGGAAAAACTTTTTACACAAAGAAAAACAAATTTTGCACAAGAAATATACAACACAGAAAAAAACTACCTTTGAAGTAATGAGCGAGTGAGATGGTTGAACCGAACCCGAACGTTCGGTTGGTTTCGCTTTTTACGTTTGAGGTTGAGAGGTAGTATGAGGTACTGACTCTGATTCCATCATTCCTAGCCCTTGCAATATTTTATTGAACGATGCTTCTGGAAGAGCTTTGGTGAAGACGTCAGCCAGTTGATCAGTGGTTCTTACGAAGTGAACTTCGACATTTCCATCTTCCACATGATCTTTGATGAAGTGATACCTCAGTGCTATGTGTTTGGTTTTAGAGTGTTGCACTGGGTTATGACAGATCCTAATTGCACTTTCAGAGTCACAATATAGTGGGATCTTCTTCATATTAAGTCCATAGTCTCGAAGTTGACTCTGGATCCAAATCACTTGGGATGTGCAGGATGCAGCGGCAATGTATTCCGCTTCAGCAGTGGACAGCGACACACATGTTTGTTTCTTGGATTGCCAACTGACCAACTTCCCATCAAGAAATTGACAGCCACCAGTTGTGCTTTTGCGGTCGAGTCCACATCCTCCAAGGTCAGCATCAGAATAGGCTTGAACGAAGAAGCCTGAATTGGATGGATACCATAGACCTAAGGAGGCGGTTCGCTTGAGATAGCGTAGGATGTTCTTCACTGCCAGCATGTGAGGTTCGCGTGGGTTAGCCTGAAATCGAGCACAATAACACACAGAAAACATGATATCAGGCCTGCTAGCAGTTAGATACATCAATGAGCCTATCATTTGACGATAGAGCGTGATGTCGACAGCCGGTTTATCTAGTGAAGGGGTAAGTTTGGTGCCGAATGCCATTGGGACTTTGACTTTTGAGTCTCCCATCATGCCAAACTTCGCTAGGAGAGTCTTTGTGTAAGCTTCCTGATTGATAAAGATGCCTTCAGGTCCCTGTCTTATATTTAAACCAAGGAAAAAATTAATAGGACCCATTGAGCTCATTTCAAACTTAGTCTCCATCAACTTTCTGAATTCAGCTGTTAAGCTAGGATTCGTAGAGCCAAAGATGATGTCATCGACATAAATTTGAACTATCATAAGGTGGTTACCTTCCTTTTTGTGAAAGAAGGTTGGATCAACCGAACCTTGTTTGAATTTGGACATCTTTAAAAATTTTGTAAGCGTTTCATACCAGGCTCTCGGAGCTTGTTTTAGTCCGTATACAGTTTTATCCAGAATGTAGCAATGATTTGGATACTTTTCGTTCACGAACCCAGGAGGTTGCTCCACATACACAGTTTCTTCAAGTTCTCCATTGAGAAATGCACATTTGACGTCCATTTGGAAAACTTCAAAGTTTTTGTGAGCAGCATAGGCCAGAAATATTCTAACCGATTCTAGCCTAGCTACAGGAGCGAACGTCTCTTCGTAATCTATTCCTTCCTCCTGACAGTATCCCTTGACCACCAGACGAGCCTTGTTCCTTATGACATTACCTTCCTTGTCCATTTTGTTTCGAAAAACCCATTTAAGACCAACAACTGAAGCTTCTGGAGGAGTTGGAATGAGGCGCCAGACTTTGTTCCTTTCAAATTCGTTCAGTTCATCTTGCATTGCTTGAACCCAATCAGAGTGATCGAGGGCAGTGTTCACTGTCTTCGGTTCAACTTTTGATACGAATGAGTTAAACATACAAAACTCAACCTTTGAGAATAAGGATGTCTGTTTTGCCTTCAGTTGAGATCGGGTTAGAACTTTTTCAGATACATCACCAACTACTTGAGAGATGGGATGATCTCTGGTCCATTTGGTAAGAGGAGGGTAATTTGGATCAAAGGTTGGATCTAGTTCAGCGTTGATCATCTCTTCTGGCTCAGATTGGCTATCGGAATCAAGCGTCATATCATCATGCTCTTCCTCAATTGATGAGTCTTGAGAAACATGAGGTTCAGGGGTTTCTTGTGGTGCTTGACTTTCAGGCGTTGAAGCACCTTCGTTTGGAGGGGCATCTTCGGTTGGAGAGGTACCTTCGGTTGGTGAAGGACCTTCGGTTGAAGTAGTAGAGCTTGGCTCCCCCTGGACTTGAGAACTTGGCTCCCCCTCGACTGAAGCATTGTTGGTTGGAGATTCATTAGTGGGCGATTCTCCTTCATGCATTCTTCTTGCAGCATCTTCGACAATCTGCTTCATATGATCAACTTTGTTGTCAGCTGCATTCGCTTCTGAGAGAGAAGCTTTTTCCGGATCGTCAAAGAGTTCCATAAACTTCTCGTATAAATTGGCGATCGAGACTGTGACTTGGCCAGTTTGAGGAAAGATTTCCCCGGCAGTGTCTTCTATGGTCTGTAGCTTCTTGACATAGCTATCGTCAAAGGTCACATAGTATGTCTCTTCAATCCTCCTTGAACGTTTGTTTAGGACCCTGTACGCCTTGGATGTGAGTGAGTAACCCAGAAAGATTCCCTCGTCGGGTTTGACATCAAACTTGTTGCGGTGTTCTTTAGAGTTAAAGATGAAACACCTTGAGCCAAACACGTGGAAAAATTTCACATTCGGCTTCCTGTTGTTTAATATCTCATATGGTGTGAGCGTGAATCGCTTGTTGAGATAGGACCTGTTTTGTGTATAACAAGCAGCAGAAATAGCGTCAGCCTAAAAATAAAGAGGTAAGGAAGCGAAACTTAACATAGTTCGGGCAGCTTCACACAGAGATCGGTTTCGTCTTTTGACTATTCCGTTCTGCTGTGGTGTGTAGGGAGCTGAGAAATTGTGACTAATTCCCTTTTCTGCAAGAAACTCTTCAAACTCCCTGTTCTTGAATTCGAGACCATTGTCGCTCCTGATGTTACGAACGACCTTCTTGAGCTGGACTTCAATTTGCTTGATAAACACTTTCAGCTTTTGAGTCGCTTCAGATTTGAGCTTCAGAAAGAACACCCATGTAAATCGTGAGAAGTCATCAACGATAACAAGAATGTACTTGCTACCACCGATGCTTTCGATAGATGAAGGACCACACAAATCGATATGAAGCAATTCGAGTGGTTCAACAACTTTTGTGTTGATTATAGATGGGTGACTTTGACGACTCTGCTTTCCCATTTCGCATGCAGCACACAAATGCTCTCTGTCGAACTTGAGCAATGGAAGACCCCTAACGTGACCTCCAGTGACAAGTCGGTTGATATCTTTAAAATTGAGATGAGAGAGTCTTCTGTGCCACAACCAGCTTTCGTCGGATTGGGTTTTTTTGATAGCAGACATATGGCTGGATTTCCTTTGATGGGTTTCATGTTCAGAGGAAACATTTCACCCTTTCGCTCTGACTTCAGAATCACTTTCTTTGTCTTTTTCTCTATGATTTCAGAACCTTCATCATCGAATGAAACTTTGAGACCTGTACCTCCAACAAGCTGAGATACACTGATGAGGTTGTGTTGAAGTCCTTCCACATAGGCCACCTTTCTTATGGTAAAATCACCATTCGTTATCATCCCATATCCCTTTATGGTGCCGAAAGAGTTATTTCCAAACTTAACATTGCCACCATTTGAAAGAGATCTGTATTCCCTGAGCTCCTCTTTCCTCCCTGTCATGTGACGCGAGCAGCCACTGTCGATGTACCATTCTTCGTCAAACTGCTCGTCACTTATAACCTGCAAAAATTAAGCAGATTTAGGAACCCAAAGTTTCTTGGGTCCATGTGAGCTTTTCATGGGAACGGGAATAGTAAGAGAGATGTCAACTAGATATGTTCGTTTTATTAGAGTTGTTTCATCTTTCTTTTTAATGGTAAAAACTTTTATTTTGTTAGGATTGGTTGTGTTCGTTTTGGACTCTGGTTTAGATTCATCGACCTTCTGCTTTCCCTTCTGTCCAGCTGATGAATGAGGCTTTTGAGGAAAAGCGGGATTAGCTTTAGAGCAAGATGGAGATGAATGAGTGGAAGTAGAAGAACGAGAAGAATTAGAATGAGAGAATTTGGATGGGGAGGACTTCCTGGCTGATGACTCAAGGTGACCCTTTTGCTTTTGATCATTAGAGGGGCTGACCTTCGAGTCTTGTTCTCCTTTAACTTTAGAACCGAACCTCTGCGTTCGGTTGGAGTTGTTCTTGGAACCGAACCTTTGGTTTCGGTTGAAGTCCTTTTCAGAACCGAACCTTGACTTTCGGTTGTTATTTTCCTGTGAACCGAACCTTGGCTTTAGGTTGGTAGCTTCTTGTGAACCGAACCTTGGCTTTCGGTTGGTATCTTCTTGTGAACCGAACCTTGGCTTTCTTACAGGATTGTTTTCATACTTCAGATTCTTGTCTTTGTGTGAATAGTATGCATTCTGGGAGTGCCAGAATTGTTTCCTCTCAGAAAGATTTTTCCTGTATCTTAGGTTCCTTTCTATCTTCTTATCACTCATCTGCTTAGGTTGATGATGAACGTTCGCTTTCGTTTTTGTAGTCACCTTGGCTGGTTCCTTTTGAACTTCAGGAGTTTTTCTTTGAGCCGATGGAGCAGAGGGAATATCTGAAGAAGATTCAGTTTGCCCTGAGGAAATGGAAGGAGTATCTGATGAAGTTTCACTTCGAGTTGTTGGTGTTGAAGGAATGTCTTCTTTTGCTGAACGATCAACCTCTTGAGGAATATCTTTCGTACCACTGGTGCTTGGTTCACTGAAATTATCAGGCTTGTTCAAGGGTTCAGGTATGTATCTCCCTTTTCTCATCCAGGAGGTTCTTTCAGATAGGCCAACGGTTTCGTTTCCATTATCAATAGGAGCTTCCCAGAAGTACTCATCACAGCCATCAGCATTATCTTCGTTAACAATAGCTGTGAGTTCAGCTGTTTGATGTTCGGTTACTCCAGTCACCTTGTATACCTGATTCGGAGTGGTCCTGACTTTTTGATACACAACAGCTTTTTCTACTAATTTCGGGGACTTTTGTTGGGACAATCTAGCGAATTCCACAGAATTTTCAGAAATAAGATTTTTGTGGTTTTCAGTTTCGCTTTTTACAAATTCTGAGCAGTCAACCGTATCCTCTACAGAAATTTCACTCATGTTTTCGTCCTCGTTAAGCTCAGATGCATTTTCAACATCGATTTTATTTTCTGAGCTTACGTTGGCGTTTAGAGAGTCAAACTTTTGCATGGTTTCGGTTCTCAGTTTAAGTCGGTCATTTTCGTCCAAAAGATTTTTGAGCATGTCCTTGTGGTCTTTGGATTTAATGAAGGATTCAATTTTGTCCAGTCCATACATGTAGGTCGGATTGACATCCTCAGACGATATCATACTCTCACAATTGTAGGCTTCGGCATCGATTTCATCCTCCTTAAATTCTAGGAAGGGCAAAATCATACGATAGATCTTTTGGCCTATCTCACAATCCAAGTGAAGTTGAGTAATATTGGAATATAAACGTTTAGCTATTAAACAAAAAAACATTTCGTTGTTTTAACAATTTCAAATTGTCTCTCTGCAAATAAATGTTTTCGTCTTTAACTTTAACTAATTCCGACTCTTTTAATTCAATCCACATACGTCGCTCTTCACTCTTCGATGCCACCCTGCTTAATTGATCAGTCAGGTTAGAATTGGTGACTCGAGTTTGAGTTAAGCTACTATCTAAATGAGAAATTCGTGTATTAACATTTTTTAGTTCTTTCTCATATGAGGATGATGGTACTTTAGATGAAATAAAAACAGATTGTACCTTCTTTATCAGTTCATCGAGCTCATTGAACTGCTGGCTGAGTGGTTTGGCCGTAAAGCACATATCCTCCTGCACCTTCGGTCCATTGCTTCCTCCATCGGTATTGTATCCCCTCATTTGAGATACACCAGACACCATGAAGCATTTTCCACCACTGCTTTCCTCCTTAGCCATATAAGCCTTTCCATGAGTAGGCTTCCTCACTTCTTCGTCTTCTGAGTCAGTAGACCAAACTTCGGTGCTACCGAACTCATCGTCATTAACCGAACCCTGCACAATAAGAGCATTAATAGAAGGGTTAGCGGTAGACTTTTTCTTTCTCAACTCATCCAATCTCTTCTGCAGCACGGCTTCCTCATCCTTTCCATCGTCCTTTTTAGCCATCTTCTTAAGAACACAGTCCTTAGCATAGTGGTTCTTGCCCCCACAGTAGAAGCAGCTTACTCCAGAATCGCCATCTGCTTTCGGTTCCTTCTTGGGCTCCTCAGCCTTCGGTTCATTGTTTGCCTTTTCAGAGCTGTAACTCCCCTGCCAGTTTCGGTTTTTGTTGCTGGGGAATCTCTTCTTTATGAATCTCTTGGGATTGGATACCATCATGGCATAATCCTCAGTTGTGAGGTCATACTCTTCCAAGTTGAGCTCTTCATCCTCCATCACAGCTTTACTTTTAGATAGGAGGGCCAACGAACCAAGACTAGAAACAACGTTCTTTTCTTGAACCACAATCTTCTCTTGTGACTTTAGAATACCCACCAGTTTCGCCAAAGAGTATGATTTAAAATGTTCATGGGCTTTGACTGTGGAAACTACTGCTCTCCATTCAGATCTCAGTCCGTTCAAGAAAGTAACCTTTTGTTCGATGAGCTTCCTTTCAATGTCGTGTTTGATCATCTTGCTGAGAAGATGATTGAAGCGATCAAACGTCTGGGTCACCGTTTCTTCGGCCCCTTGCCTGAATTCTCCAAACTCAGATAGAAGCAAGGTTTGGATAGAATGTTCAAGATCTTCGTCTGTGGAATACAATTCGCGAAGTCTATCCCACACTTCCTTCGCCGTAGTGCAAGAGCTAACCAGTCTGAATGTGTCGGACTGAAGGGCGAATCTGATCAACCTTAGTGCCTTAATATTGCACTGGAATTTATCCTTTTCATCTTGCACAATATTCGTCACGTCCTTAAGCAGATCGTTGTACTCTTTTTGCATCTTAATGATTCTGGATGTCGCAGAATGAGAAAACGGTCCATTGATGATGGCTTCCCATATGAGAAAACCATTGTCCTCCGATCCAATTACGTAATCTTCAAAATGATGCGCCCATACTTCATAGTCATGGGTGTATAAGATTGGAATCTTTGTCGTCGAACCGATGCTGTTGGAAATATTAATAGGGTTTGATTGCGTCGCGTCCATAATGATCGTAAAACCTGTTCAAAGATCAGACTTGTAATAAAGCAGATTAGGGCAAAACAATAAATACTAAGATACGTCAATTAAGATGACGGCTCAATAAATATCGATGATTGCGGAAAACCCTAATGGAAATCTTTTTCACAGAAAAGATGTGTATCGATTACACAGCTTCCTGCTCTGATACCAATTGATGGGATTAAAACAACTTTTAATCTATGAAGATCGATTAGATCTTGAACAAGTATATGAATATGAAACAGCAAAAACGCAATAATAAGAACAAAACAGCTTGAATCAAACGTGTTGAATGATTAAATAAAATCCTTAGAAGAGCTCGATTAAGAACATCAACTGTAAAGGATTAGAAGATTACAAGAACAATTACAGGAAAATATAATACTCTTGATGAATCGCTATATCGACAATCTCTGCAATCTTAATCTTAAATCTCAACCTAATATGCATGCAAGCATTTAACTTATATACTATACATAAAAGGCTCACGGTTGGACAGGCCCAAACCGGAGAATACAAGGCTAATCTAACGAGCCCAAAAGACGCAACATCAAAACTATCTTCAGCTCAACAAATATGATGAAGATGCGAGATCTAGACTAGAACCACGCATACAAGCACCAAGATGGAATCCTTCTTACTTCAAACTTCACAAAAGTGGCGTCACACACTCAAAACACAAACATGGAGGCTAGGATTTGTGTAGGATATAATCTCAAATGGTAGAGGCTGCCAAATGAGGCAACCTTAGGGGTTAGTGCCTTTAAATAGGGCACAAACCTAGAAATCTAGGTTTTTGAACCATAATAGCCACCACGTCGTGGCCAGAACCTTGCCACATCGTGGTGCTTTGCAATGCGCGTTCCTCCAACAAATGTTGTCATGTCGTCGTTCTTCGAACACCAAGATGTGGTCAACCCTAAGTCCATTACAATTTAATAATTTAAATTCGGAAGAAGCATACCCGAGGAACGGGTGTTACATAAAGTATCCTCTAAACCCAAGAAGTTTACCTCGTGTTTCAAACACAAGTTATTAATCTATAACCTCTTCCTTGTGAACCTAATACCACACACATTCAAAGAAAAATAATTTATTTATTAGGTAAAGCCTTTAAATCTAATTTGCTAGCTTTTAGATGATACCTAATACACTCACCTCTTCTTATACTTTTATCGGATGTTATCAGTTGTCTTAAGGTCCGAGAGACTTTAGGGCAGTGGAAAATTGCACCATTAAATCTTGTAGGCTTAGACAGGGACTTCAAATCCACATGAATCAACTTTTTTCCAGTGTCAATATTATTGAAAGTTCATCTCTTTTTCCCTTTGCTTCAATCTCACATTCTTCTTGAGGATCAACAGGAAGATGATACTAAACTTTAGTTGTTTGGCTTTCTTTATCAGCCTCGTTACCAAAAGTTTAAAAATATTTTGTTGGAGGTTCTTCTTAAAGACTGCATAAACAGTATACATAAAAATTATATGAATAATCGTTATGAATTCTCTTTTCTTCTACATGTGTGTCTTCTATCTCTCTTTCATCGTAACTCCTATTACTTTCTGAGTTGGGTTGATATTTAGACATATCCGAAATCGAACATGATAATACCTTGACACGGACATGAAATCTCTTTCCACAAATTCTCACTATAATAGAATCCATAATCGGTGATAAGATAGGTGTCTTAATACACACCCTTCTGGCTGATATCACAACCTCTTGATCATCATCATAAAGTAGATTTTTTCTAGAATTACTTTCTACTCGCCTATAGACCATTAGAGTCCATGAAGAAAGAGGTAAATCTGAATATCCAACAATATAACTATGTCTTCAATTTTTAATCACTTCTATACTAAATGAAACTCACTAAAGATGGATTTAAAAGAATCGTGACTTTTGAACTTGAGAAATACAATCCTTGTTTTAAACTCTAATCATAACTATTTACCTACTATGCAATGAATTTCCATGTCACTAGAACCTTCTTGCTTAGCTACAAAATCTAAATTCCCAATAACCAAAATTGATATAACTTCCACCAATATAATAAAGTAAGGATTACTAGCAAGCACTCTTTTGGCATCACTATTACCGTTTCCTTAATTTCAGTTGTTTTGAGAATTTAAACCCCTCATTTTCAACCACGACCTCTGCAAGGCAATTAGGTTGTTCTTTATTTGCTTTCTCATTTTATTTTACCACTACCATTTTGTTTTGGCGTATATATATTCCACTGATGCAAAAAAAATATAAGATGATTCCTAATCCACAAGTTCCTTAATTTTATTTCTAATTCAACAAGATCTATCACCTTTAAGAATGTAATAAATGTAAATCTATTTCCTAGTTTAGATCATTTTTTGTGATCTAAACTTCTGAAATAGTACCCATCATAATCACACAACTTTCCATATATAGTGGAAAACTGGTGATATATATGGATATTGACATCTTCTCTATAATTTCTTTGTTTGTGTTTTATGGTTTAACTTTTTCTTCATTAATAAGTTCTCATCTATCTTATTACTTTCACCTCCTACACCACCATGTTTGAAATCCAAAAATGGTAAGCTTGGAGGCCAAGCAACGCAATATGGTTAATAACATTGCATTGGATTTCATTCCTACTTTGACAATTTGTGATCTTGCATATGAACCTCAAGATATCATTACATGCTCAAAAGTTGAGGGCTTGTAATAATCACTCATTATGTATATAATAGAGGTCCATTTTCGTCTTAGAAAATCCAAGAACTTTCTCAGTTCCTTTCTTTTTCTCTCTCTCTCTCTCTATATATATATATATATATATATATATATATATACACACACACACACACATACAAACATATGTTATATGCATCCATCTATGTATAGATCTCTTCCAACTTACATGTTTTTAGTGTTCAAATTTTTACATGTATTTGTAATCTTATAATGGGGGAACACTGATTCAATTCAATAATTTTTTAACACTTCGATGTTGGTATGTTCCTTAATTGTCCTTTATGTTTATTTTGTTGCAATAATGGCCCTTGGAGTAGTATGTGGGACGTACCACATAGTATGCTTAGTGTACTAAGGTGATGTTGGACGCACATGTGAGGCCTCGTACATTGGGCGTACAACGGTTACACTTAGCGTACTCAGAGATTAAGAAACCCTGATTTTTAGGTGTTGTACCCTATATTAAGACCTTAAGTCCATGGGGTTGGCCTCTTTACTAGTACCCATATCTTCTAAACCCTATAATCAACCTTAAGCCTCCATATTGTGTCTTTCCGCTTTTGAGAAGAAATTGGTGCTTATTTTGCTCATCTTGAAGGATTCGAAGAAAGGTGAAGGTGTTTTGCTTGGTGGCAAGTTTAGAGATCCAAAATCATCACTCATTTTGCAAGCTTCTAGAGGTAACAAGTCCAAACCTTGACTTCTCCATGCTTATATCTCTTTAGCTCTTAGTTTTAATGCTTTTGGTCCCTTTTGGGCTGGTTTGATGAGATAGGACATTTGAAGGACTTATTCTTTTAGATTGGAGCTTATTAGGAGTTTCTTCAGCATGATGGTGCAAACTTTATCGGGGGAGGGGGGTTGGGCTCATGCATGAAATAAGTCATCTATTAACTCCTTTAGAGATTTAATAGCTTCATTTTGCCATGCATTAACATAATGTTAGCAACTTTACATGATAATCCAACTTAAGGAAGTCATATCTACATTTTTGAGAAATGTTTTTGTTGGGTTTTGAGCATTCTAACACTCCTATGGTGTACATGCAACCTTAGAAACCTCGGATCTATGTTTTCTCTAAAATACATGCAAATTTGTTTTCCAAGGTTTACAACCTAACTAGCATGTTATGGGGTACTTGTAATATAAAACATTAAGTAGAATAACATACCTTTATTTTGTACTTGATTGCTTCGAGTTTTTTTTGAGCCTAGCACCAATAGTGTGGATGCCTTAAGTGGTGTCACAAATCACCCAAAACAATTTGGAAATACTTAAGAAAATATGATGCTCACTAAAATCAGCCCACTCTTGTTTCTCACACACACTAGTGCCAATTCTAGAACCAAAGACCTCTTTATATAGTATGGAGGATTAGGGTTAAACCCTAATACCCATGACTCTTCATTTACATAGGATCCATGGGTTAAAAGCTCCATGGACTATCCATGGACTTCCATATACTCTTAGTCCATCCTAAATAAATCTTAGCCCAATCCATATTTATTTGAGAGTCCATATTTAATTATCCTCTTTTGATCACTAAATTAATTCCAAAATCAATTCTTGATCAATACTAATTAAATAATATGATTTCATATTAATATATTATAACTTATAATATATTAATAGATCATTAACATCTTATTCTCAAAAGTATATCCATACAAATTGTTAGGTGAAGTGCAACCCAAATGGACCATGCCGGGTCAGGTCAAGTTCATACCAAATATAGTTACAGACTTAGACACTTTATCCAACAGTGTCCCACTTGGATAAGTCTGATAACTATAGTTGCAAGTACAACTTCAGGAACCAACCAACAGTTGTAGCTCTTTAAAACTCTGTTGAACTATGAAGCGCCATTTTAGATAAGTGATCATATAGTCCTCTGTTCTCAAGATATCAGCCGGACAAATACATGGAACAATGTCGTACTTGTTGTCCAATAGTTATTTCTCGATCTCAGATTTGTTTGACATAGAACTAAATTGAACAAATCAATTAGGTTCTGACAGGGCCCGACACATTAGTCAAAACCAAATCATCGAGGGGCCCAGATATCGTTTCTATTTCTAGAAGGAACAGATAAACTTTGACTCATATTCTTATACTAACTACTTGTTCAGTTATACACAAAATCATGTTTTATGACATCACGTTATTGATGCGTTTTGATAACCAACTCATTGTCAACAACTCAAATCTCTAGGTTTTGAAGATATATATGATATTACCGTCTCACGATCACTCGAGATAAATTCCATGAAGTGATACAAGTGAGCGTGGGTTTAATCCAATACTCAGACCTTATGAGCACTCATGAATGTTGCAGCAACCATTGCAATGTCTAATGCACCTTAGACAAATCATACAAGCCAAATTAATGACAGTCTTAATTCAATACTTACTTCCAACGTATGACCGACTGTCATGAGTTTTGAATAAAATAATTATTCTGGAAGTCAAAACATGCAAAGTTGAAACAATAGTAAATGATTTAACATAATATAGTAACACTTCACTTATAAATAAACACAAATTTTATTTAGTAATCAAATGTCAATTACATTTTACAAGTTTCAGAAATAGTATCTAATTAAAACTAATATCGTCTCTCATCCTGATGCTCCTCGCATGCTGCAAATGATTAAACCTAGTCAGTCCCTTCGTGAGGGGATCTATTTGGTTCTCTTCTGACGATACCCTCTTTTCCACGAGGAGTCCTTCTTCTATCTTGTGTCTTATGAAGTGATATTTTCTGTCAATGTGTCTGGATGTACCATGATCTCTTGGTTCCTTGGCTAAGGCAACCACACTATTGCTATCATATAAAATCTGCATAGGTTCCTGTATAGCCGGTACAACTCCAAGGTCTTCAATGAAGTTCTTCAGCCATATCACCTCCTTTGCCGCTTCACTTGTTGCTATGTACTCTGATTCACAAGTAGAATCAGCTACTGTCTCCTGCTTGGAACTTTTCCAAGTAATTGCTCCTCCATTTAGGGTAAACACCCAGCCTGACTGAGAGAGGAAATTATCCCTATCAGTCTGAAAGCTAGCATCAATATACCTAACTACTCTCAAGTCATCACTCCCACCGAGAGTAAGAACCCAGTCCTTAGTCCTCTGCATGTACTTGAGAATGTTCTTTACCGCAGTCCAGTGAGCCTTGCCAGGGTTTCCCTAATATCTGGTGACCATGTTCAAAGAAAAGGCCACATCAGGGCCAGTACAAGTCATAGCATACATGATCAAGCCAACAACGGAAGCATATGGTAATCGACTCATCTCAGCTATCTCAACCTCTGTACTCGGACTCTGAGTTTTACTCAGTCTAGCATTGTGCTGGATCGGTAACTCCCCTTTCTTGGAATTCTCCATGTTGAACCTCTTCAACACTTTATCCAAGTATGTACTCTGACTAAGTCCAATTAATCTTTTACTCCTGTCTCTTAATATCCTTATCCCTAGGATATAGACAGCTTCTCCAAGGTCCTTCATAGCGAAACACTTCCCAAGCCAGGACTTAACCTCCTACAAAGTTGGGATGTCATTTCCTATGACTAGTATGTCATCCACATACAGTACCAAAAAGCTAACTATACTCCCACTAGCCCTAACATATACACAAGACTCATCCTCGCTCCTCGTAAAACCAAAATCTTTAACTTTATCATCAAAGCAAATATTCCATCTACGAGATGCTTGTTTTAATCCACAAATGGATTTTTCAAGCTTATCATCAAAGCAATGACAAAACCCTCTGGCTGATTCTTGTTAACATCCTCAGCCAACTTTCCATTAAGGAAAGTGGTTTTGACATCCATTTATCATATTTCATATTCATAAAATTTAGCTATGGCTAGAAAATCTCTAATAGATTTGATCTTCGCTACTGGTGAGAAGGTCTCATCATAGTCAACTCCCAGAGGTTAAGTAAAGCCCTTCACCACCAATCGCGCTTTCTAAGTGTGCACCTTCCCATCCAAGTCGGTCTTCTTCTTGAAGATTCATTTGCACCCAACTGTCTTACGACCTGGTACGTTGTCAACCAAGTTCCGAACTTGATTGTCATATATAGACTGAATCTCGCTATCCATAGCCTCCTTCCATTTAGCAGACTCGGGGCCTGCCATGGCTTCCCTGTAATTATTAGGTTCATCCAAATCTATCAGTGTACCGTCACTGATAAATGTATCACCTTCAGTAGTGATGTGATAACCATAATAAAAATCAGGTGTGTTCTTAACTCTAGTGGAACGCCTCGAGGTACGGACTAATCTATCGGCTCAAAAGGAGTTTCCTCCTCAGTTTGGTCGCTAGTGTTTGAGGTTACTTCACTACTTGACTCTTCAAGTTCTTCAACGTCAATTTGCCTCCCACTGTCTCCTTGGCTTATAAATTCTCTCTCTCACGAAAGACTCCTCTGCTTGCGATAAAGACCACATTCTCACTGGGTCTGTAGAAGAGGTAACCAAAGGATTTCTATGGGTAGCCGATGAAAATACACCTCTCGCTTCAAGGTTTGATCTTGTCCTGAGACTCGCGCCTCACGAAAGCCTCGCAACCCCAAATCTTGATGTGGTCTAGATTTGGAACTTTCCCAGTCCACATCTTGTGAGCTGTTTTGGCAACCTTTTTGGTAGGGACTAGGTTAAGGATATGGGCGGCAGTCTCTAAGGCATAACCCTAGAATGAGATTGGTAACGAAGCTCAACTCATCATGGAACGAACCATGTCCAAAAAGGTTCGATTGCGCCTCTCAGCCACACCATTCAGCTGTGGTGTCATAGGAGGTGTCAATTGTGAGACGATCCTACATTCCTTAAGATAGTCAAGGAACTCAATACTAAGATACTCTCCTCACCGATCGGATCAGAGCATCTTGATGTTCCTGCCCAGTTGATTCTCCACTTCCTGCTTAAACTCTTTGAATTTTTCAGTGGTTTCTGACTTATGCTTGATTAAGTAGATATATTCATATCTACTGTAATCATTAGTAAAAGTCACATAATAGCGATAACATCCTTTGTGGCGGTTTTGAAGGGTCCACACAAATCTGTGTGTATGAGGTCTAAAAAACCTTCACCCCTCTCACAAGAACCAGTGAAGGGTGACTTTGTCATTTTTCCAAGCAAACAAGACTCACAAATATCATCTGATTTTAGGTCAAATGATTCTAAAACTCCATCCTTTTGGATTTGGCCTATGCGCTTCTTGTTGACATGTCCAAGACGATAGTTCCACAAGGATGCTTTATCCAAGGTAATTGAAGAATCAATATGAATTACATTATTTCCTAAGTTGTCTACAATCGACACAGTTTCATATACACCGTCACAAGGTAATGCTTTAAAATAAAACATATCATTGTAAAAAGCATCAATAACACCAATTTTATTATCAAATGAAAATGTGAATCCTTGCTTGTACAAACTATGAAGGGAAATAATATTTCTCGCCATTTCTGACGAGTAACAACATTTATTCAAATCTAAAGTTAACCCATTATTAAGCAATAAAGAATAAACTCCAATATTGGTCACATGTGATGCTTTCCTATTGCCCATGATTAAGTTTATCTTCCCGTGCTCCACTTCTCCACTACTTCTTAGGCCCTGCAAATCAGTACAAATGTGAATACCACATCCTGTATTAAGCACCCAAGAGTTAGTATGCAATGAGTTATTAGACAATATGGTATAAATACCTGCATTGGTTGGTTTAACTTTCTCATCCTTTACATCCTGCAAGTACTTAGGGAAGCTTCACTTCTAGTGCCCCTTTTCGTGGCAATAGAAGCATTGTGCTTCCTTTGGGTTTGAAGAAGGAGGAATGGGACCTTAATTGGTCCCACTTGAAGAGGAGCCATCAAGAGACTATCCCTTGGTACCCTTCGAAGGGGTCTTCCTCTTCTTCCCATTTCCCTGCCCAATTGCCAGAACAGGGGCTGTTGTAGGAGTAAGTGTAGAAGTAACAACCAATTTACCTTTAAGGCCACTCTCAGCGGTCCTTAAAAGTCCTTGAAGTTTGATAAGTGTGACTTCCTCCTTGTTCATATGATATGCCATACGAAACTGATCATAACTTGGAGGTAAGGAATGGGGAATGATATCAATCGCCATGTCCTCAGGGAAGTCCACATTATGCTTTAGCAACCGATCCACAAACTTTTGAATTTTTTGCAGGTGACCGGTGATGGGTTCACCATCCTTCATCTTAGCTGTTAACATGGAGGAGATGATTTCATACCTTTCTTGTCGCGCACTTTGATGGTACCTTTCCATTAGATCCAGGTGCATCTCATACGGGTAGAAATCTTCATAGGATTTCTGGAGTTCAGGAGTCATAGTAGCCAACATAATGCAGGACACTTTAGTAGCATCCCTCTCCTTTGCAACATACTCCATAATCTCCTCAAGAGTAGCAGTGGACTCATTGATAACCTTAAGCTCCTTTTCAAGGACATATTTCTTGTCCTCATAGTGAGTAATCATTCTGATGTTCCTAATCCATTCATTGAAATTAGAACCATCAAAAGTGACCTTCCCACACAAGTTCATGAGGGAAAAGGAGCCTGTAGGGTTTGAGCCAACAACAGTGTTAGAAGACATCCAAAAGAAAAGAAAGACAAGTTTTAATTAGATAAAGAGTCATTAATAAGTCACCCAAATGAAATATTAAGGCTAGGACCCTACAAACTATTCCATAACTTGGAAGAGGGATGTCGTAATCCAAGCTATAGAATATTTGAAGGTAGGTAAATGACGATTTACCAATTTCCACCATTATAAACAAAATAAATTATTAAGTTTTAAATGGGTAAATGACGATTTACACAGTGTAATTTCATGGGTTAGCACATATTTCACATTTTCCTCAAGTAACTAAGATTGGGAATTAATAAAGGTTTAGTTACTTTATAATTTCATTATACTCTTAATGAGGATTAAGGTCCTATCGTACCCGTTCGGCTAACGACCCTCCACCAGTGAAGGAAGCGGTGGGTGAGAGTGGACACCCATTAAACCTCCATTTTATAGTTAGTAACCTTATACTCCCCCTTATAGACCGGCTTCGTGAATGAGGCCTACTAACGGTAAGACTGACTTATTCTTATACATATATATATATATATATATATATATATATATATATATATATATATATATATATATTAAAATTTTAATATTATAGAAGTATAAGGGTTGAATTTTAAACTTTTAAAATTCTAAGGATCAATTTGGAATTAAGTTATTTGTGTGTGTAACATCCATAAATTTTACGCCTAATTTAAACTTTTTCAATCATAAATAAAAACTGTAAAGCATCATTTTCAAAAAAATTTCAAATCATTCTCTATCAGAGTGTCCCAAAAATCATAACATAAGGATGAGGAGCGATACGGTCATGCCTTTGCCTTTCCATGGACTCCTGAAGTACCTGAAACAATAAACTGAAAACTATAAGCCCGAGGGCTTAGTGAGCTACCCCCAAAATACCAATACTACACTGACAATACCATATCAGTAATAATCAATCAATCATCATGCATATTGGGCCATCGGCTGGACTGGACCGCCCTACCGGGCCTACAGTCTGTCTAAATTTATCCCGAGCATTCGGCATGACTGGTTTGCCACGTGGGCCTACAGTCTCCCCAGACCGCTCACAGGGTATGTTGGCCTTCCGCACAAAGCAGGACCGCCTCAACCCAACCAACAAGAAAATAACCATGTGCGCATAGCTATCATATACTGGCATATACAAACATCAAGCATATCTATCTCACTGATCATAATCATAGAATTCTCCTGTAACTAGAGTACCGACCTATCAGGTCACTAACACACCAATCCCTATGGATCATAAAAGCATAACATACTGTCTACCTTGATTCCGAACTAACAAATCATAACCACATGCAACATACAATAAAAATAACAACTAAAGGGCCGGCCTTGGTGTCGTAGACCCTATCGATATAGTGAGGATAACTCACCTCGGAGATGTCGACACGAAAGGTAAATTCCAACTCTCGGATCCCTTGACATAGGTTCCACCTCTTATCATCATAGTACATCATACTCATAAGTGCTTAACCTTTCAAGGTACTCCATAAACAACTAGTCAACCCCTGGTCAAAGTCAATGTCCTCAATCAAGGTCAACAGTCCATGTTGACCGTAACTCGCCGAGTACCCTTAGCTACTCGCCGAGTTCCCTGAAGTACATTCCAACTAGCTGAGTCATCGGAGTGGCTCGTCGAGTTCCTTTGATCCTCGATCAAACTTAAGGTCACACGTCGAGTTCCCTCCTTGCAACTCGATCGATACACACGCATACATAAACTAGGGAAAACTCATCCGAATCGCCGAGTTGTTCTTCAACTCGTCGAGTCTTATGGTGATCTTCATCGAACTCGCCGAGTTGTTCATCCAACTCGTTGAGTTCACGGCCATCTTCATATGACTCGTCGAGTCACCTTGCGACTCGCCGAGTCCATTCAGTTCTTTTTTCATACAGACCTGATTTGAGCCATGCAGCGGCCCCAAATCACAGATCCAAGCTTCTAGGGCATACTTATCATGTAAAGTTGCAAACTTTACGTGCATGCATGGCTATAAAGGCTCTAAATGTCTATTTTAAGTTCATAATGAAGCTTCAAGTCCAAGAGAGACCACAATCACAACCAATACAACAACTTTATGATTCTAGCATCCAAGGAGGGTCCAGATCTGAAGTTACAACCTCAGATCTAGCCCATAGCTCATCCTTTCAACTTAATACTTCACCAAAAACCCTAAAACTAAACAATGGAAGAGATTCACAAGAAGAAAGGCGATTTGGTTACCTACAAAAGATGATGACTGAGATAAGAGCTGATTTCCACACTCCACTTGCCCCAATACCCTTCTCCTCTAAGCCTCCTCTCTCCAAAATCCTCTTTTCAAGCTTCAAACAAACAATGGCACACACACACACGTATTAGGGTTTTAAGGGCTCTCAAAGACTGCAAGGAGGCGAAAGGAGGCTGAGGCTCCTTTAAATAGGGGTGCTAACCCCAGGATTTAGGGTTTCATCTGTCAGCTCCTACTCGCCGAGTCCCAAATTGGACTCGTCAAGTAGGTCACTAAACACGCGGTCCCACCCCACTGCTACTCGACGAGTAGGTCGACCGACTCGTCGAGTAGGGCTTCATCCAATAATTCTTATGTAATTAATATCTGAGAATCGGGGCGTTACAGTGTGAGACTTTAAAAATTCCAAAAATTGAGGGCAAGTTTCGAAACTATTCAAGAATTTTCAACTTCATAACTTATGAGTTAATGGTTTATTAAAATGAGAGACTTTTCATTTTATGTAACCTATGTGTTTATTAATGGACTTTAAAAGAGTGTCTTTTGGTAATCCATAACTTGAGGACAAATTATGGATTCTATTAAAACATATAATTGATCAAGAATTAATTAAACAATTCAACAAATAATTCCTATGATCCATCAATAACTCATAAGAACATGAACACTCATATCAAAATTTCAAGAATCATATTAACACATTTAAAACATGGAATTTTGATATTACTTGTTGTAAACGGATTAGCATAACCATCACCTCATCTAAAACAAGTTTTAAACCACCAAAAAAGTTTAGGGTAATGTTTCTAGTCCATTTCCAGTAGCAAATCTCAAAAAACGGCATTCTGACTTGCCAACTCGTCGAGTGCATGAACTGACTTGCCGAGTTGGTTGAAGATAGGCATGGAATCTTCTAGTCCCCTCATGGACTCAGCGATTCCACTCAGAAGAATGCAAAAACATGAGTTTTTTCAACTATTTGCATCAAGTATCAAGAAAATAAGCCTAGGCTCTGATACCACTGTTGGGTTTTGAGCATTCTAACACTCATATGGTGTATATGCAACCCTAGAAACCTTGGATCTATGTTTTCTCTAAAATACATGCAAAGTTGTTTTCCAAGGTTTACAACCTAACTAGCATGTTATGGGATACCTGTATTATAAAACACTAAGTAGAATAACATACCTTTCTTTTGTAGTTGATTGCTTGGAGTTTTTTAGAGCCTAGCACCAATAGTGTGGATGTCTCAAGTGGTGTCACAAATCACCCAAAACAATTTGGAAATACTTGAGAGGATATGATGCTCACTAAAATCGGCCCACTCTTGTTTCTCACACACACTAGTGCCAATTCTAGAACCAAAGACCTCTTTATATAGTATGGAGGATTAGGGTTAAACCCTAATACCCATGACTCTTCATTTACCTAGGATCCATGGGTTAAAAGCTCCATGGACTATCCATGGACTTCCATATACTTTTAGCCCATCCTAAATAAATTTTAGCCCAATCCATATATATTTGAGAGTCCATATTTAATTAGCCTATTTTGATCACTAAATTAATTCCAAAATCAATTCTTGATCAATACTAATTAAATAATATGATTTCATATTAATATATTATAACATATAATATATTAATAGATCATTAACATCTTATTCTCAAAAGTATATCCATAAAATTATTAGGTGAAGTGCAACCCAAATGGACTATGCTGGGTTGGGTCAAGTTCATATCAAATATAGTTACGGACATAGACACCTTATCCAACAGTTTTAATGGATTAAGGGTTAAAAATAGAAGATGGCTGAATGGGGAAATACGTTGGGCGTACAAGTCAGTATGTGCCACGTATAAGCCCTAAAGCATGTACTCTTAGCATACAGCAGAGTACGCCCCGCGTACTCAGTCACTGGGCTTCTAACATTTTGGGCTTCGGTTTGGACCATTGTTTTGGGATTAGATGCTTAGGGATTTGTTGGGCCATCTAAATGCAAGTGTTTTGTACTAGGAATATTTTTGGGCCTTAGGTTAAGGCCCATGTAAGGGTTTGGACCCAATTTGAAAAATTAGGTCATGAATGGGCCTTTAGATTGTAGGTCTGGGCCTTAGTCTTGGACCAAAATAGGTAAAGGGTAAAATGGTCTTTTTACCCTATTTATGGATTGTTAAATTTGGATTTGAAATCCAAATATTTATGGGAAGTTATTTGGTATTGAAAGCTCGGGGATTTGTCAGGCCCGCAACTAGAGATCTTTCAGTGTGATTTGAGAATTTGATATGAGTCTCTCATTATACCAATGGGTCGAAGGCACCAATGTCAGCCCATTACTTGACATGTTTACCAATGTGTTTCCATTTTGAGAATGAAAAATTTTATTTGGATTTTGGGATGTTACAAGTGATGGGTTTGAGCCATAAGAACTTTCCTAGGTGCACATGCAAACCCTAATTGCTTGGATCTAGGTTTCTCTAATTGAACATGCATTATATCCAAGACTTTCAATACTAGATCTAATGTAAAAAATTGACTCCAATCATATGAATTAGGATCTAGAACAATACCTTGGATTACTTTCTTGATACTTCTTCTTCTTGGAGCTTAGTGTCATAATTGTCACTCCTCTAATGGCTTACAAACACCAACTAGCAAGAATATGATTTTGAGAGAGAGAGAGAGGTAAGAAATAGGCTCTAGGGTTTCCTCAAAGATAGATTTTTCGATTTCTCCAACCCTAAGGGTCTATTTATACTATAAGCTCCTAGGGTTTCACTTTAAACCCTAAATGGATAACTTAGCCTCAAAGCAATCCAAAGATCCTTCTAGATAAGGCCTTGGACGATTTTTAAGATATCCATATCCTTAAAATCGTCGCTTCCCATATCCATAAGGATTCATAGCCCTAAACACAACTATCACACATTTGACAGTTTATGCCCCTTTATTCAATTAATATCTTTAAGTCGCCAAATTAATTCCTAATTAATTTATGACTTATATCAATCAAATAATATTATTATTCCTGTAACATATTATTCTTATATTACATTAATAATAATATCTCTTCTCTCTATATAAATCACCTTGTCAAGTTGCTATGGTGAAGGCAACCCAAAAGGAACATGCACAAACGGGTCAAGTACTTACCAAATATAGTTACAGCCTTAGACACTAATCCAACACTCTCCCACTTGGATAAGTCTAGTAACTATATATGCAAACACAATCCGATTAGCAATCGTAGCTCTCAAAGATGCTATCAAACTCTGATCTTACCAGTATCCTGTCCTTTAGATAAGGGATCATACAGTCCTCTGTTTAGATATTATGCGGACAATCTTATGGAACTTATTGTCCAGCAATTGGTTTCTCAATCTCATATTCATTTGACATAGAACTTAATTGAACACATCAATTCAATCTTGACCGGGCTCGTCACATAAGTCAAATCAAATCATCGAAGGGCCCTGATATCACTTTTACCCTCTTAGGATAAAAGTAACATATAAACATTGACTTATATCCATTTACTATTTACTAATCAACTATACACAACAATGTGTTTTATAACATCAATTTACTGATGCGGTTTCGCATTATCAATGCACAACCAATTAATAAACAATAAACCATATATCTTGGGTTTAAGACCATATGATATTTTCGTCTTATGATCACTTGTGTCTCATTCCAAAAAGTGATTCCAGCAAGCACGTGTTTATTCCAATGCTCAAAACTTGTTCATAAGCACTCATGAACGTTGCAGCAAAGCTTTGCTATGTCTAATACTTTATAGACAATCTACATACCAATTCATGACAATCTTCATTCATACCGACTTCCAACATATGAACGATTGTGGACCATATGAATAATTCGATTATTCTTAATAACTCAGTTATTCAGGAAGTTAAAACATGCAAAATGAAACAATAGTTAAACAATTAACATAAGACAGTAGCTGTACTTATAAATAAGACTCCTTTATTTAATCATTAAATGTCAATTACATTTATCTATTACATGTTTCCAAAACTATCTAATCTAAATTAATATCGTCTTTCAGGCCAAAGCTCCTAGCGTGCTGCAAATGCTTAACTCTGCTCAGTCCCTTTGTAAGCGGATCTTCTGGGTTATCCTCCGACGATAACCTCTTTACTACGAGGTGTCCTTCTTCTACTCGATGTCTAATAAAGTGATATTTTTTGTCGATATGCCAAGATCTACCATGATCCCTCGGTTCCTTGGTTAAGGCAACCGCTCCCTCATTATCACAGAAAATTTCCATAGGCTCCTTTATGGTAGGCACAACTCCAAGATCACCAATGAAGTTCTTCAACCACATCGCCTCCTTTGACGCTTCGCTCGCCGCAATGTACTCTGATTCGCACGTTGAATCAGCTACGGTTTCTTGTTTGGAACTTTTCCAGGTTACTACTCCTCCATTAAGGGTAGAGATCCAGCCCGACTGCGAACGGTAGTTGTCCCTGTCGGTCTGGAAGCTGGTGTCACTATAGCCTCGCACCTTTAAGTCATCACTCCCTCCGAGGACTAAGAACCATTCCTTGGTTCTCTGAAGGTTCTTAAGTATATTCTTGACCGCAATCCAATGAGCCTTGCCATGGTTCCCATGATATCTACTTACCATGCTCAAATCAAAGGCCACATTAGGGCGAGTACAAGTCATAGCGTACATGATTGAGCCAACTGCGGAAGCGTAGGGTACTCGGCTCATCTCAGCTATCTCGGCTTCTGTACTCGGACTTTGAGTCTTACTCAATTTGGCATTACTCTGTATCGGTAGTCTCCTTTCTTCGAGTTTTGCATACAAAAACGTTTTAGTATTTTATCCAAGTAAGTATTCTGACTAAGTCCTATTAGTCTCTTACTTCGTTCTCTCATTATCCTTATTCCCAAAATAAAGAATTCCTCTCCGAGGTCCTTCATAGCGAAGCACTTCCCGAGCCAGGACTTAACCTCCTGCAAAGTCAGGACGTCGTTTCCTATGAGCAGTATGTCATCGACATACAAAATGAGGAAGCTAACTATACTCCCACTGGCCTTGACATATACACATGATTCATCTTCACTTCGTACAAATCCAAACTCTTTGACTTTCTCATCGAAGCAAAGATTCCATCTGCGAGACGCTTGCTTAAGTCCATAAATGGAATTTTCAAGCTTGCACACTCTATTAGGACACTTCGGATCGACGAAACCCTCTGGCTAAGCCATGTAAACATCCTCAACCAACTTCCCATTAAGGAAAGCGGTCTTGACATCCATCTGCCATATCTCATAATCATGAAATGCAGCAATGGCTAGCATCACCCTAATAGATTTTATCTTAGCAACTGGTGAGAAGGTCTCATCATAGTCAACTCTGGGAGTTAGAGTAAAGCCCTTCGCCACCAATCGTGCCTTATACGTGTGCACATTCCCATCCATGTCGGTCTTCTTCTTGAAGATCCATTTGCACTCAACCGTCTTACGTACGGGCACATTGTCAACCAAATTCCAAACTTGGTTGTCATACATGGACTGAATCTCGCTGTCCATCGCCTCTTTCCATTTTAAAGACTCTGGGCCTGCCATGGCTTCCTTATAGCTATTAGGTTCATCTAGATTTATTAGTATACCATCACTAATATACATGTCCCCTTCGGTAGTAATATGAAAACCATAAAACTGGGGTTGAACTCTAACTCTTTCGGAACGTTTAAGAGGTAAGGATTCGTCAATCGGTTCAACCGGAGTTTCCTCCTATCTCATTCTAGGGGTATACCTTAGAGACTGCCGCCCATATCCTTAACTGAGTCCCTACAAAAAAGGTTGCCAAAACACCTGACGAGATGTGGACAGAGAAAGCTCCCTCGTTGGCACATATCATGGTTTGGGGTTGTGAGGTTTTTGTAAGACAAGAGAATCAAGACAAGCTCGAACCTCGTAGTGAGCGATGTATTTTCATCGGCTATCGGTAGAAATCCTTTAGATATCTCTTCTATAGACCGAGTGACAATGTTGTCTTCGTTGCGAGGAGAGGGGTTTTCCGAGAGCGAGAACTCATAAGCCAAGCACGACTCATCATAGAACGAACCATGTCTAACAGGGTTCGATTACGCCTTTCTGCCACACCATTCAACTGCGGTGTCCTAGGTGGCGTCAATTTTGAAACTATTCTGCATTCCTTGAGATAGTCGTGGAATTCAAGACTTAGGTACTCTCCTTCTCGTTCGGATCGAAGCATCTTGATTTTCCTGCCCAATTGATTCTCCACTTCATGTTTGAACTCTTTTACTTTTCAAACGTTTCTGACTTGTGCTTGATTAAGTAAATATACCCATATCTACTATAATCATCGGTGAAAGTCACATAGAAGTGGTTCCCATCCTTTGTGGTGGATCTAATGGGCCCACACACGTCGGTGTGTATGAGATCCAATAAACCCTCACCCCTCTCACAAGTGCCAGTGAAGGGTGACTTGGTCATCTTTCCAAGTAGACAAGATACGCATGTGTCATCTTCCATAAGGTCGAATGACTCTAAAACTCCATCCTTTTGGAGTTGGGCTATGCGCTTCTTGTTGACATGTCCAAGACGACAATGCCACAAAGATGCTCTATCCATACTATTGGAAGAATCTATACACAACACATCATTTCCTAGGTTATCTACAACCATAACAGTTTCATAAATTCCATTACAAGGCATTGCTTCAAAATATAAAACACCATTTAGATAAGCATAAATCGAACCATTCTCATTATTAAACGAATATCTAAATCCTTGTCTAAACAAACCATAAATAAATAATGTTTCTTGCCATATCTGGCGAGTAGCAACAATTATTTAAATCTAAATTCAATCCGTTACTAAGTACTAAAGAATACACTCCAATCTTGGTAATAGGCGACGATCTTCTATTCCCCATGATTAGATTTATTCTTCCAAGCTCACATCCATATTTCTTCCTAGTCCCTGCAAATCAGAACAAATGTGGTAACCACACCCTGTATCAAGAACCCAAGAAATAACATGATATGAATCATTAGATTTAATTGTGTATATACCTGCAAAAGATGGCTTGATCTTTCCATCCTTGACGGCTTACAGATATTCCGGGCAGCTTCTCTTCCAATGCCTTATTTTGTGGCAATGATGGTACTCTGCGTCCTTTGGGTTAGGGTTCGGCTTAGCAGGATCAACCTTGGTCCCACTAGAAGAGGAACCATCTTGGGACTTTCCCTTTCGGTGGTTCTTCGATGAAGCCTTCCTCTTCTTGCCCCTTCCCTGCCTAATAGCCAAAACAGGAGCAACAGATGGATTGGGAGTTGGTGCAACAGACTTGTCCTTTAGCTTGCTCTCAGCAGTCCTTGGAGTTTGCTTAGGTTGACCTCTTCCTTGTTCATGTGGTAGGTCATCCTAAATTGATTGTAGCATGAGGCCAAGGAGTGAAGAACAATGTCGATAGCCAAATCTTCCCTAAAGTTGACATTCAACTTGCGAAGACGATCGACATGCCTTTGCTTCTTTTGCAAGTGCACGGTTAGAGACTCTCCACTTCCCATTTTAGCAGTGATCATATTCGTTATGATCTAATAGCGCTCTTGCCTCACGCTTTGGTAATATCTCTGCATCAAGTCTAGATGCATCTCATAAGGATGGATGTCCTCATAGGACTTTTGGAATTCGGAGTTCATTGTGGCCATCATGATGCAATGGACTTTCGTTGCATCACGTTCATGTGTCTCAAACATAGCCATTTCTTCGGGAGTAGCAGTTTTTGGATTGATCTTGCCGAGCTTCTCATCGAGAACATACTCCAGCTTGTCCTCGTAACGCGCGATCGTGCGAATGTATCTTATCCATTCGCTAAAGGTCGATCCATTGAAAGTCAATTTTTGACAAAGGCTCATTAGCGTGAATGAGCTAGCAGCAGTGTTGTTTGTGTTAGACATCTACAAATAGAAAGGAACAAAGTTGATTAGAATTAAGTCATTAATTAACACCCAAAATGAAAATTTAGGGCTAGGACCCAACAACATTATTTACACATTAGAAAAGGGATACCGTGATCCAACATGCAAATAATTTGGAGGTAAGTGAATGACGATTCACTAATTATTCACCATGAAAAACATAAGCTTTAAGTTTTAAATGCATTGAGAATTCCTATATTCTTTGAGATTCATTGAACTTTTCAATGGCATGTTTAAATCTAGATACGCCCCTCTAGTTTGTGTGGGATACCGAGGATCACAAAGTGGGTGTGAATAACCATGCAAATCTACATGGCACCTTCATTGTTACAATCACCTATTCGATGTGCCAGTAAACCACACACTCTCCACCGAACTATAAAAAACAATGAATCACCCTTTTCCACCTTTTCTTAGAACCAATTAGTGTGTCGGTTAACCACACATGCTCCACTAACATCTAAACTAGGGTGCAAAGTGTAATTTCATGGGATTGCATCAATTCAATTTTCCTAAAGTAACTAAGATTGGGAATTTTATAAAATAGTTTAGTTACTTTAAATAGATTCATTATACTTATTAATGAGAAGAGGTTTGCCCTATCCTACCCGTTCGGCTAACGACCCTCCACCAGTCAAGCAAGCGGTGGGTGTGAGTGTACACCCATTAAACGCCAGTTTATAGGCAGCAACCTTATACTCACCTTATAGACTCGCTTCGTGAATGAGGCCTACTAACGGTAAGACTAGCATCTTTAATCATATATATATATATATATATATATATATATATATATATATATATATATATATATATATATATATATATATATATATATATATATAAAGCTTGTAATAATATATTAGTATAGTGTTGAATTTTAAACTTGTAAAATTCTAGGGTTTGAAATTTAAATTATTCAAATTAAACTTTTAATCACAAAACTTAAATTTCAAAACTTGAGGACAATTTTTAAACTTTTCAACATATAAGGATCAAATAGCAAATAATATAAATCAACTAATAAGATTATTCAATTTGATTTTATTCAATATTACTTGCAAGACAATCCACCAATTTAATTATTCAACTAATTCGTAATTATCTTTTGTTTGGTCAAGAATATACTCATATATTTGATAAAAATCGGATTTTAATGACCCAAAACAGTTAAGGCAAGTATCCTCAAGTAAAACAACAAGAAATCCCGAAACTTCCTCCTTCTGACGCTCAAACTCGCCGAGTTCCCACTATGGACTCGCCGAGTTGGAGCTACTCACCGAGTCCACAGTGGAACTCGCCGAGTCATCAGGCAGAATTACAAAAATCGAATTTTTCAAGCAACGAGCAATCAACCAATGCATCAATTCAATAGAAATCAATCAAAGCTCTAATACCACTGATGGGTTGGAGCTTAGAGTCATAATTGTCACTCCTCTAATGGCTTACAAACACCAACTAGCAAGAAGATGATTTTGAGAGAGAGAGAGAGAAAGACGTGAGAAATCGGCTCTAGGGTTTCCTCAAAGATAGATTTTTTGATTTCTCCACCCCTAAGGGTCTATTTATACTATGAGCTCCTAGGGTTTCACCTTAAACCCTAATTGCATAACTTAGCCTCAAAGCAATCCAAAGATCCTTCTAGATAAGGCCTTGGATGATTTTTAAGATATCAATATCCTTAAAATCGTCCCTTCCCATATCCATAAGGATTCATAGCCCTAAACACAACTATCACACATTTGACAGTTTATGCCCCTTTATTCAATTAATCTCTTTAAGTCGCCAAATTAAATCCTAATTAATTTATGACTTATATCAATCAAATAATATTATTATTCCTGTAACATATTATTCTTATAATACATTAATAATAATATCTCTTCTCTCTATATAAATCACCTTGTTAAGTTGCTATGGTGAAGGCAACCCAAAAGGACCATGCACAACCGGGTCAAGTACTTACCAAATATAGGTAAAACCTTAGACACTAATCCAACAACAAGTTGGTATCAGAGCCTTGGTTTGAGGGATTTGGGCACACCCGCAGGTGTGTCAGAACTCAAACTGAGGAAATGATAATCTTTTCAAAAGAAACATCATAATTTTCTGAATAGGTTTTTCTTAAGTAAAAGGGAGAGTGCAATGCATGCGATCGGTTGAGCTTAAGTAAGTGTTTCCCAAAAATTTACCATGCATATGTATTGCAACTAGTATGTTGATATGTGAAATACATGCTAGAGTAGGACTAAGGATACCTTTAGGGATTGTATCATAAAATTTCCTGATTTGTGTGATGCCTTATAGCCTAGGAAAATTCGATGCCATATATTTCTTGGAATCAATGTTTACTTTGTTATTTGCTAAGTGTATGCTTTCGAAGTTATATATGCTTAGGATTGTATAGCCCTAGAATAATGGATCTCGCCTCATTTCATGTTCCTTTTTTGGTTATGGACTTAAGGTAGAAACTTTATTTAACAATCCATGTGATGGATTCTGCCTCATTTCATGTTCCTTGTTTGGTTTTGGACTTAGGATAAACACTTTATTTGATAGTCTATTTATGTATAACTTGCATGCATAAGGCAACATGCGATATTGATTGATGTTTCTGGTTCTATGAGGATTGAGAAATCCTATAAGAGTCTAGGGTATATGTATGTGTTGTGTTGTATGAGTTATAATCTGTGTGTAGTTGGGTGAATTAGAGGTATCAGGTATGACCTTGGGGAAGGTACAGGTAGCTGTGAAAGGTAGTATTGGACCCGTACTACTAAAAGTACATTACATGTACCTGATACAAGAGCAGACCTGGAAACTCAATGGAGTCCAGTGAGGAGTAATCCCTTCTAACTTCTTTATCTATTGTTTCTATGTTGTATTTTCAATTGAGGATGGTTATGGCTACTTGAGGAGGTTCAGGTTCGAGTTCAGGTTCCGGTGTGGAATCGATTGATGAGAGGCTACGCGAGCTCATCATGCCCGAGGTTACGCATGGAATCCTTGACGCTACCCAAATGATTTTTGATATCGTCAAGGAAGGGATTATGGAGGTCATGGAGGAGCGACTCACGTCATTTCGAGCCGAGATTGTCGCAGGTCAGATTGGGACTCGAACTCCCTCATTCCGGGAGTTCAAGGCGTGTGGAGTGCTTGAGTTCTTTGGGGCTAAGGACCTCATTGCTAACTACTGTTGGATTGCTGACATGGAGAATGCTAAGCACACGATCTTTTTCCATGAGGCAGGAAAGGTAGGATTCGTGTCCTGTATTTTGAGGGACCGAGCGCGGGACTGGTGGGAGGAGGTTACCCGTGAGGTGAAGGGTTTTGAGCATTATAACACTCCTAAGGTGTACATTCAACCCTAGAAACCTTGGATCTATTTTTTTACTAAGATACATGCAAATTTGATTTTCCAAGGTTCTTAACCTAACTAGCATGTAATGGGGAACTTTGATACATAAAAGCTAGTAGAAGAACATACCTTTCTTGTTGCTTGGATTCCATGAGAACTTTGTGAGCCTAGCACCTCAAGTATGATGCCTCAAATGTTTCAAACAACACCACAACTCTTGGAATAACTTTGAGAGAAGTACACTATCACTCAAAATCAGCTAGCCCTGTTGTTCTACACATAGTGCCAATTTTGGTAGCCCATGGGGTCCTTTTATAGTTGTGACACCCAAATTTTTTTGCAAAAAATTTAAATTTTAAAACCCATCTTACATTAAATTAAAACAACTAAAATAGTCATAACATAATCCATCTACTTAACAATCTTATAAAATAAATGCGGAAGTAATAATAATAATAATAAGGTCCCAACAAAAATAACTAGTAGTGATGTCCCGGTGCTCCATGTCAAGCCCTAGCCTCTTTAATCTTAACACCTGAAAAGTTATAAGGGAAACCGTAAGCACAAAGCTTAGTGAATTCAAACACAGACATTGTACTAACATTCATATTTACTAACCCTAATCCATTTTCCAATTATAGTTTTATAATAAGGGCAAAGAACGAATCAACGCCAATAATACAAGAAGGACTTGTAGGTTTGAGCCGCACCGGGAAGATCCCGTATCACTTGGCCCTAATCACCACACCTCATGATGAGTATTACGTTGGTGATCTTACCTACCCACCGCATCGGTAAATCCGTATCCTTTGGTGGTGTCCCCATATCCATGATTAGTTACATACAGTGCACATGTACGAATTAAAACAATACTTATATATCATGCTTTTATAATAAATTCAAATAATCACACACGAGCTAACTAGCAAACACAATCATCAATACAACGGTGTGAGAGAACTCACCTTGAATGAGTAGTAAGGATACCTAAGAATCAAATAATTCTACCAAGCTTGAGAAAACTTTGAAACCTCACCTAAGAAGGACTAAAGGTTAGAAAGGAGAAGTAATGAAGCTATGAGTTGAGAAAAGAGTAATCACAGCAAGGTCTCTAAAACAAACCTGCTGTTAAAAATGGATTTACTCCAAAATCTAAAACAGAAACATAGCTTTAACTAAATTTTATAGGAAACTATGATTGCTCAGGATTCCAAAACCATAAAGAACTCATTCTAACTCCAAAAGATGAATTAAATATGAATTTTACAAAATGGTGTATCACTTCTGTCTCCAACAATACATTCAAGTGATGTTGGCCAATTCTACCTAACTTGTGAGTAGAATTCGTACAAACAAAAATTAATAGAAGTAAAGGACATACAAATGAAAGCCTCAGAGTTGGAATTGAATGATAAGCATCTCCCAAACTCCAGATATAAAATTCACATTGTGGACAATCACAGCACTAGCAAAAGCTGGTGACTGCCCACTGATCTGGAGTGTGGATCCATTCTAACCAATTTATAATTGGAAATAACACCCCATCTTCTCCAGATCTTAAATTAATGATATAAGTAACATATAGAAACTTGGAATCACTCCGGATCCTTTTCCAAGCCTTAGAAATGATGAAAACAAAATGACATATCAGAACAAACCCGGATCAGACCTAACAGCAAAGATGCCATTCTTTCCCATAGATAAAGTCCTTATCAGTGAGGTTAGCCTTCTTAAGAAAGTAAGCCAACTCAAGTTCTGAACTTTTTGAACTGGTTTGGGGTCAGTTTGAGTTGTAGATCTTAAGATATGAGTTTTACAAAATGACTACAGATCTGATGGAAAACAGAATCGTAGCCACCCGTGATTCCTTTTTGGCTTATCCATCCTTCTCCCTTTGAAACACATTTTAAGATGTGTTCATCATCCCAATTTAGTCCCCATGATCATGGTGGTACTAAAAAGGGTTAGGTATCATTAGGATTTCATTTTGCCACAAGATTGTAATAACAATCAACATGAAAATGAACATAAAGCACATAAAATCACCATTCTCCCTTTTAGGGTTTCCATGATCTTTTGCCACATGTAATCCCCTAGATCCATCATCCACCATATATGGGGTGAAGATAGGACCTTGAGATGATGTATAACATACAATTACAAATCAAATAAGAAGGAGAAGAAGTGAAGATGAAATCATAAAACTAGAACAAGGTTATGAATCAAGTTGTAAGAAATGATAAGGAGGTTCATACCAATATGAATCAAGGCTGGAAATGAACAAGAATTAAGCTCCAAACAACATCCCTTGGATGCTCTTGATCCCAAAGAGATAGAGGATGATTTTAGAGAGAGAGAGAGAGGGAGGGTTTAGAGTGTTTTTCTTGTGTGTGTTCCAAATGACTCAATTAACACATTATGTACTATTTACTAGATGGACTTTGCAAATAGGCCCATAGTCCATGGACTTCAATAAAAGGAGTTTACAAGATGATCAAAAGAGTCCAATAACATAAGAAATCAGACATTGGTTAAATAAATTAACCCAAGGTTACAAGGATAATTAAATTAAAATAACCAAACGTACCGTGAAAAATCGGGGCGTTACAACTCTCCCCCACTAAGAACGGACTTCGTCCTCGAAGTCAACACCTAGAAACAGATCCGGATTATGAGCCCACATCTCGCATTCCATTTCCCAAGTCCATTACGAACCCTTCCTATGTTGCCACTGCACCTTAACCAGGTTTATAGTCTTGTTGCGGAGAGCTTTCGTCTTTCGTTCTAAAATAGCGATTGGTTTCTCAACATAATTGAGACGCTCGTCAATCTGTATGTCCTCCAGTGGTATCACAACAGTTTCATCAACAACGCATTTTTGTAACTGAGACACATGGAACGTATTATGAATTAGACTAAGCTCGTCAGGAAGCTCTAAACAGTAAGCTCTAAACAGTAAGCCACCTTCCCCACACGGGCTATGACCTTGTAGGGTCCAATGAATTGGGGTCCAAGCTTTCCCCGCTTCCGAAATCGAATCACACCTTTCCAGGGGGAGACTTTAAGCAACACATAATCTCCCACCTGGAACTCAAGATTGGAGTGTCTTTTGTCGGCATAACTTTTCTGACGACTGCTCGCTGTGACCAAATGATCCCGAATCACTTGGATTTTCTCCATAGTCTGTAGCACGATATCGGGACTCCCAAGTACCCTCTGCCTAACCTCGCCCCAACAAACAGGCGTCCTGCACTTCCTCCCATACAAGGCTTCATACGGAGGCATTTTAATGCTCGAGTGATAGCTGTTGTTATAAGAAAACTCAGCTAGATGTAGATGGTCATCCCAACTACCCCCAAAATCAATCGCACATGCCCTAAGCATGTCCTCCAAGGTCTGAATCGTCCGCTCACTTTGGATGTCTGTCTGCGGATGGAAGGCGGTACTAAAATGTAATCATGTGCCCAATTCCTCTTGAAACTTCCTCCAGAATCGAGAAGTAAATCGGGTGTCTCGATCGGAGACGATAGAAACGGGCACCCCATGTAATGAGACAATCTCCAGAACAAAGATCTCAGCTAATTTCTCCGCCGATGAGCTCTCCTTTATAGCTAGAAAGTGAGCACTCTTAGTCAAACGATCAATAATCACCCATATCGTATCGGATCCTCGGGCAGTTCTAAGAAGTTTTGTAATGAAGTCCATGGTTAGATGCTCCCATTTCCATTCAGGAATCTCCAATGGTTGCAATTTCCCATGCGGTTTCTGGTGTTCCGCCTTGACCTTCCGATAGGTCATACATTCTTCCACAAATCGAGCCACATCATTCTTTATTCCATGCCACCAGTAAGCCTCATGAAGGTCCCGATACATTTTAGTAGCACCAGGATGGATAGAAAATTTTGACTTATGAGACTCATCCATTAGGGTTTTCCGATTTCCCCCGGTATATGGAACCCAAACCCTACCGTAGCGAGTCAGCAAACCCCGCCGTCTCGTTCCATCTTAGGCAACTCTTTCCCAATCTTCTCACGCCTGATGTTTTCCTCCAATATTGTCGTCTTTTGAGTGTCCCGGATTAGATCTAACAAAGACGACACCATCGTGATCCGGAGACACTTAGCTCGAATCGGTTCGGCAGATTGTTTACGACTGAGAGCATCAGCTACCACATTAGCTTTACTGGGGTGGTAGTGAATTTCACAATCATAATCTTTTACCACATCCAACCATCGGATCTGCCTCATATTCAAATCCCGCTGCTCGAACAAATATTTCAGACTCTTATGGTTAGTGTATATGATAAACTTCACTCCATAGAGATAGTGTCTCCAAATCTAAAGAGCAAAAACAACAGCCCAAGCTCCAAATCATGAATGGGGTAGTTTCGTTCGTGGGGTTTCAGCTGTCGGGAGGCATAGGCTATCACCCTATCTCGTAGCATTAACACGGCACCAAGACCTTGAAGCGATGCATCACAGTAAACCACCATATCCTCAACCCCATCAGGTAAGGACAAAATCGAAGCATCACACAATCGTTTCCTTAACTCATCAAACGTCAGCTGCTACTCCGGGCCCCAAACGAAATTCATTGATTTCTTGGTCAATCGGGTGAGTGGTAAGGCGATTTTAGAGAAATTTTCAATGAACCTCCGGTAATAACCGGCTAAACCCAAGAAACTGTGAATTTCAGAAGGTGTTTTCGGAATCCTCCATTGTTTAACCACATCAACCTTGGCTTTATCAACCTTAATACCGTGTTTGTTTACCACATGCCCCAAGAACTGAACTTCTTCCAACCAAAATTCACATTTTGAGAATTTAGCATAAAGCCTTTCTCTTGCCAGAGTTTCCAGAATCTCTCGAAGGTGTTGCTGATGCTCCTCTTTACTCGAATAGACTAAGATATCATCTATGAACACTATGACCGAACGGTCAAACATCAGGCTACACACCCGGTTCATGAGATCCATAAACACTGCGGGTGCATTGGTGAGCCCAAAAGGCATCACCACGAATTCATAGTGCCCATATCGAGTACGGAATGCTGTTTTCTCAATGTCTTCTTCACGAACCTGCATCTGATGGTAACCGGAACGTAAATCAATCTTGGAAAACCAAGATGCTCCCTGAAGCTGATCGAAAAGATCGTCAATACGTGGCAACGGGTACCTATTCTTTATCATGTGCTTGTTTAGCTCCCTATAATCAATACATATTCGTTAGGATCCATCTTTCTTCTTCACAAAGAGAATAGGAGCACCCCAAGGCGAGCAGCTTGGCCATATAAACCCTTTATCACTTAGTTCTTGAAGTTGATCTTGGAGCTCTTTCATTTCACGTGGTGCCAAGCGGTAAGGAGATTTCGCTACCGGAGTCGCACCTGGCACCAAATCAATGCGAAACTCCACTTGCCAAATAGGTGGCAAGCCAGGGAGTTCCTCCGGAAAGACATCGCTGAC
The DNA here is from genome assembly GCF_002870075.4 of Lactuca sativa. Lineage (NCBI taxonomy): Eukaryota > Viridiplantae > Streptophyta > Magnoliopsida > Asterales > Asteraceae > Lactuca > Lactuca sativa. Next base: position 68,970,035 of record NC_056630.2, read on the forward strand.
GTCGGAAACGATAGGAACGTCGTCTAGTGCTATAGCAGAAGAGCAAGAAGCCATAGCCAGGCGAGAAATGTCCCCCTGAATAATGAGTTCTCTACCTCTAGGGTTTCGAACACGAACTTGCTTCTTACGACAGTGGATTTCCGCATCAAACGCATCAAGCCAATCCATGCCTACGATAATGCAGAGCTCTCGCATCACAATAGGGATAAGATCAATAGGGAATTCAACTCCAGAAAACTCGAGAGTGCAACCCCGATAAACATCGGTGACATAAATAGTGCGGTTGTCGGCAACTTCGACAACCATTGGGCGAGCCAATTTTCCGATACTACACCCCAAACGATTAATAAACGTGCGAGATACAAAAGAATGGGTAGCACCTCTATCAAACATAACAACAACAGGCTCGGAATCTACCAAATCAGTGCCTGATTTACCACATACAATTTTGTAAACAATTCTAACTACCATTTATTAAATAATGGCAGGAGAGAAAAGAAAAAAAATAAATTTACCTGCCACTGTCGCGGTAATCACCGGCTCATCCGCAGTCATCTAGTGAGCATGACCTCGTGTCACCATAGTGGGTCCCTTAGAAGACGATGCAATTGCAGGATTTGTACCCCCGCCTCCTTTACCAGCCTTCAACTTCGGGCATTCGGGCTTCTTGTGTCCCGTCTCGTTGCAGTGATAGTAGACGGGAGCAGCAGAAGTAATCTGAGGAACTGCACTCGCAGGGGGAGCCCTACAACTCTTCCAATGATACCCTGGCTTTTTACAGTTGTAGCATATCAACGGATTTTTCTCGCCCTGACCTGAAGACGGCCTGTACTCATACCTTGACTTACCACCCTGCTTTTGCTTTTTCTGGGCATCTCCGGATGTCTTGGAGGAGGTGTCACTGGCCTTCCTCTTGGACTGGGTCTGCAACTCGATTTCCCTCCTCCTCGCTGCATCCATGATCGCGGATAAAGTCGGGAACTCCTGCATGCTAACAAATTCTCGAATCTCGGTATGTAGAATGGTAGTGTATTGGCTGACCAACCAGGCCTCGTTTCCAGCAAACGAGGGACAAAAAGATAGCATCTCCAAGAACTCGGTGTTCAGGTCGCTAACAGACTCGGTAGTTTGCTGTAAGGCCATCAACTCTTGTTGCATCCGCTGCTGCTCCACCTTGGGCACATATTGTGCCTCGAACCTCTCCACAAATTGGGCTCAAGACATGGCCCTCACTTCTTCTTCGTTTAATAGAGCGGTGATGGTGTTCCACCATGTCTTTCCCCTTTTTCGCAGCTGATTCATGGCGATCACAACTTTGTACTGGTCCGGACACCCAACAGTCATGAAGGCGCCCTCAACATCTGACACCCAGTGCTTAGCAGCAACTGGGTCAGATTCACCGTTCCAAAGAGGAGGGCTACACTTGCTGAACTTCTCGAAGTAGTATGTCGAATCCCGAACGGGAAGAGCCGATAACGCTCCCCCGGGAATAGCTGCGAGGCGCTCATGCAAAAGAGCTTTGACCTGGTTGATTATGTAATTGGTCACGCCCGAGATTAGTTCGTTGAAAGCGTTATTGAATTCCTCAGCAACAATATTCCTAACTTGCTCCATTTGGAACTGATTAAGGCGAGCAGGCGGAGCCATCTGTATCCGTAAAAGGAGGAAAATATTTAGAAATAATTCAACCTAGATATTTCTAGGAAGACGAAACACTCAGCTTGCCGAAAATTTCTTAACCTTGCCCCAACCCGAAACCGACACCGATGTTTCAAATAGTAGGGGCCCTTCTACTACCTTCCACATTAGTTCCAATTTCGCATTCGCGTCTAGTTTCAAAATTTCCAGCTCGCTCTAGCCGTTAGTTGTACAACTCTCTCACATGTTAACATTAAATAAGTGTATAATCTAACATATTAAGACTAGTAGAATCCAATTCATAGTCAACAATTTAACATAAACATTTAACATAAGAAATAAGGCTTACTTGGCTGGCCGACTGACACACCGCGACATCTTTCACTACTAGTCTTCAGAAAGTTTGAAAAATCTTTTAAAAAGAAAATAAACTCTTATAGAGCCTCAAATTTGAGTCTAGAACATCCACAAGAATGCCTAGTTCCCTCAAATTGTGGCTCTGATACCAACTTGTGACACCCAAATTTTTTTGCAAAAATTTTAAACTTTTAAAACCCATCTTACATTAAATTAAAACAACTAAATTAGTCATAACATAATCCATCTACTTAACAATCTTATAAAATAAGTGCGGAAGTAATAATAATAATAACTAGTAGTGATGTCCCGGTGCTCCATGTCAAGCCCTAGCCTCTTTAATCTTAACACTTGAAAAGTTATAAAGGAAACCAAAAGCACAAAGCTTAGTGAATTCAAACACAGACATTGTACTAACATTCATATTTACTAACCCTAATCCATTTTCCAATTTAGGAGTCTTTGTGCGAGCCGTATGCGGTGAGAGTCGCACGTACGGTAACGAGGGGGGTTCGCGTCATAGTTTTATAATAAGGGCAAATAACGAATCAACGCCAATAATACAAGAAGGACTTGTAGGTTTGAGCCGCACCGGGAAGATCCCGTATCACTTGGCCCTAATCACCGCACCTCATGATGAGTATTACGTTGGTGATCTTACCTACCCACTGCACCGGTAAATCTGTATCCTTTGGCGGTGTCCCCATATCCATGATTAGTTACATACAGTGCACATGTACGAATTAAAACAATACTTATATAGCATGCTTTTATAATAAATTCAAATAATCACACACAAGCTAACTAGCAAACACAATCATCAATACAACGGTGTGAGAGAACTCACCTTGAGTGAGTAGTAAGGATAGCTAATAATCAAATAATTCTACCAAGCTTGAGCAAACTTCAAAACCTCACCTAAGAAGGACTAAAGGTTAGAAAGGAGAAGTAATGAAGCTATGAGTTGAGAAAAGAGTAATCACAGCAAGGTCTCTAAAACAGACCTGCTGTTAAAAATGGATTTACTCCAAAATCTAAAACAGAAACATAGCTTTAAATAAATTTTATAGGAAATCGCGATTTCTCAGGATTCCAAAACTATAAAGAACTCATTCTAACTCCAAAAGATGAATTAATTATGAATTTTACAAAATGGTGTATCACTTCTGTCTCCAACAATACAGTCAAGTGATGTTGGCCAATTCTACCTAACTTGTGAGTAGAATTCGTACAAACAAAAATTAATAGAAGTAAAGGACATACAAATGAAAGCCTCAGAGTTGGAATTGAATGATAAGCATCTCCCAAACTCCAGATATAAAATTCACATTGTGGACAATCACAGCACTAGCAAAAGCTGGTGACTGCCCACTGATCTGGAGTGTGGATCCATTCTAACCAATTTATAATTGGAAATAACACCCCATCTTCTCCAGATCTTAAATTAATGATATAAGTAACATATAGAAACTTGGAATCACTCCGGATCCTTTTCCAAGCCTTAGAAATGATGAAAACAAAATGACATATCAGAACAAACCCGGATCAGACCTAACAGCAAAGATGCCATTCTTTCCCATAGATAAAGTCCTTATCAGTGAGGTTAGCCTTCTTAAGAAAGTAAGCCAACTCAAGTTCTGAACTTTTTGAACTGGTTTGGGGTCAGTTTGAGTTGTAGATCTTAAGATATGAGTTTTACAAAATGACTACAGATCTGATGGAAAACAGAATCGTAGCCACCCGTGATTCCTTTTTGGCTTATCCATCCTTCTCCCTTTGAAACACATTTTAAGATGTGTTCATCATCCCAATTTAGTCCCCATGATCATGGTGGTACTAAAAAGGGTTAGGTATCATTAGGATTTCATTTTGCCACAAGATTGTAATAACAATCAACATGAAAATGAACATAAAGCACATAAAATCACCATTCTCCCTTTTAGGGTTTCCATGATCTTTTGCCACATGTAATCCCCTAGATCCATCATCCACCATATATGGGGTGAAGATAGGACCTTGAGATGATGTATAACATATAAATACAAATCAAATAAGAAGGAGAAGAAGTAAAGATGAAATCATAAAACTAGAACAAGGTTATGAATCAAGTTGTAAGAAATGATAAGGAGGTTCATACCAATATGAATCAAGGCTGGAAATGAACAAGAATTAAGCTCCAAACAACATCCCCTTGGATGCTCTTGATCCCAAAGGGTTTCACTTTCCCATCCTTAACATCTTGCAGGTACTTTGGGTAGTTTCGCTTCCAGTGCGACTTTTCATGGCAATAGAAGAATTCAACCTCTTTAGGTTTGGTAGAAGGAGTGATAGAACCTCTTTTGGTTCCACCCGAAGAGGTGCCATCAAGGGACTTTCCCTTGGTACCCTTCGAAGGGCTCTTGCTCTTCTTCCCTTTACCTTTCCCGATTGCTAAGACAAGGGCCGCGGTAGGAGTAGGAGTGGTAACAACCGATTTACATTTAAGACCACTTTCGGCGATCTTCAAAATTCCTTGAAGTTTGCTGAGTCTAACTTCCTCCTTGTTCATGTGATATGTCATTTGGAATTGATCATAACACGAAGGTAAGGAGTGCAAAATGATATTAATTGCCAACTCCTCGGGGAAGTTCACATTCAATTTCAGCAAACGGTCCACATACCTTTGCATTTTCTGTAAGTGGCCCGTGATGGGTTCACCATCCTTGATCCAAGATGTTATCATGGAGGAGATGATTTCATAGCTCTCTTGACGAGCACTTTGATGGTAGTTATCCATCAAGTCCTGGTGCATCTCAAAAGGGTAATAGTCCTCATTGGTCTTTTGGAGCTCGGCTATCATCGTGGCCAACATGATACATGCCACTTTGTTGGCATCTCTCTCATGAGTCCGGAATTCAGCGATCTCCTCAGGAGTAGCAGACGACTCATCAAGTTCCTTAAGCTCCTTGTCGAGGACAAATTCCTTGTCCCCGTAACGAGTGACCATACTGATGTTCCAAATGCAATCCATAAAGTTGGAACCATCGAAGATGACTCTCCCACCAAGGTTCATGAGAGAGAAGGAGTCGGTAGGGTTTGAGCTAGAAGCAATATTGTTGGAAGACATCTGAAAGGAAAGAAGGACACATTTAGATTAGATATAAAGATAGTCCTTAATAAGACACCCAAATGTAATATTAAGGTTAGGATCCAACACAATATTTTATAACTTAGAAGAGGGATGCTATAATCCAAGCTATAAAATATTTGAAGGTAGGTGAATGAGGATTCACCAATTTCCACCATGAAAAATGAAATAAATTATTAGGTTTTAAATTGTTTTGAAACTCCTAGATTCTTTTGAGATTCATTGAACTTTTCAATGACATGTTTCAATCTCAAGTGTGCCCTTCAAGTTTTGTGACTAGGATACCAAGGATCACAAAACAAGGTGTGAATTAACCATGCAAATTACTTGGAACTCTTAATGTTTATCACGTAACCGATGTGCCGGTTAACCACACGCGCTCCACCGATCTATGATAAACCTTAAGCCACCCTTTTCCTACCTTGTTAAGTCCATGTTAGTGTGCCAGTTAACCACACACGCTCCACTAACGACTTAAGCAAAGTGCAAAGTGTAATTTCATGGGTTAGCACCATATTCACATTTTCCTAAAGTAACTAAGATTGGGAATTTATAAAAACATTTAGTTACTTTATAACCATCATACTTTTAATGAGGATTAAAGTCATTGTCCTACTCGTTCGACTAACGACCCTCCACTAGTCAAGGAAGTGGTGGGTGAGAGTGGACACCTATTAAGCTGCCATTTTATAGGCAACAACCTTATACCCCCCTTATAGTCCAGCTTCGTGAATGAGGCCTACTAACGGTAAAACGACTTGTTCTTATACATACATACATACATATATATATATATATATATATATATATATATATATATATATATATTTAACATATAATATTATAAAGTATAAGGGTTGAATTTTATCTTTTAAAATTCTAGGGGTTGGAACTTAAAGTTTTTTAAGGTGACTTCACATGTTCCAAAACTTGAGGGCAAGTTTTGTAACTTTCAAAACTAGAGGGAAATTTTTGTAACTTTCAAAACTTTTCAACTTCATAACTTATGAGTTAATGGTTTATTAAAATGAAAGCCTCTTAATTTTATGTAACCTATGTGTTCATTAATGAACTTTAAAAGGAAGACTTTTGGTAATCCATAACTTGAGGACAAATTATAGATTCCATTAAAACATATCAAGATCAAGAATTAAACTAACAAACTATTTGCAAATAATTCCTATGATCTACTAGAATCATAAGTGTATGAATATTCATATCAACAATTTCAAGAATCATAAAAACACAGATGAAACTTGAAATTTTGATAATTACCATTGTAAATGGATTAGCATAATCATTACCACATCAAAAACATGTTTTATAAGTTCAAAACAGTTAAGTGTAATGATTCTAGTGCATTTCCAGCACCAAAACTTGAAAAGCTGCATTCTGGGCCTCCTACTCGTCGAGTGCAAGAACCTGCTCGACGAGTAGGATGAATTTGTGCTTGGACTCGTCGAGTCCCCCCATGGACTCGGAAAGTTCACTCAATAGAATGCAGGAAAAATGAGTCTTTTCAACAATTTTCATCAAGTATCAAGAAAACAAGCCTAGGCTCTAATACCACTGAAGGGTTTTGAGCATTCTAACACTCCTAAGGTGTACATGCAACCCTAGAAACCTTGGATCTATGTTTTACTAAGATACATGCAAATTTGATTTTCCAAGGTTCTTAACATAACTAGCATGGCATGGGGAACTTTGATACATAAAAGCTAGTAGAAGAACATACCTTTCTTGATGCTTGGATTCCTTGAGAACCTTGTGAGCCTAGCACCTCAAATGTGATGCTTCAAATGTTTCACACAACACCACAACTCTTGGAATAACTTTGAGAAAAGTACACTATCTCTCAAAATCGGATAGCCCTCTGTTCTACACATAGTGCCGATTTTTGTAGCCTATGGGGTCCTTTTATAGTTGTGTCACAAGTAGGGTTACAACATGTAAACCCTAATTGACATGGATTTTCATATTCTATGATCCATCGGTTTATAACCTCCATGGACTATCCATGGAGCACCTTATGGGTTTTAGCCCAATTCAATAAACCATGGATCATTAGCCCACTATAAAAAAATGGATGATTTACACAATCAATCCCATATATTTAATTAGTCTCCTTTTGATCACCAAATTAATTATAAATTAATTCTTGATCAATACTAATTAAATAATATTATTAATATATTAGAGCTTATAATATATTAATAAACCATAAGTGTCCTTTCTCTCATTTAGTCTATCCAAGTGTTGCAATGCCATGCAACCCAAATGGACCATGCCAACCTGGTTAAGTACATCCCAGAAAGAGTTATGAACTTGGACACCTAATCCAACATGAGGTAGGGTCGGCGGGTGTGACAGTGATGGCATGGGAGGATTTATTTGTGGAGGTTTGATCGGGAGTTTGCATCGTCCATTGAGGTGCAACAGCTAGTGAGGGAGTTCCAGGACCTTCACCAGACTACGAAGACTGTGACAGAGATTACCTCCAAATTCAGGGAGACGAAATTGCTAGTTCGCAATATGTTGCGGATGAGGAGATTAGGAAGACGAGATATCATGGAATGATAAGGGATGATATCAAGGAGTTCATAAGTTTCTCATGGTGCAAGACCCTAAATGATATGATTAAGAAGACCCGTGAGCGGGAAATCGAGTTTGATCTCCTAACGAAATAGAAGTTGGAGCAGGTTCATACAACAGTGGGGTAGTCCAAGAAGCCCAAGACCTCTGATGCTCCTAGAAGGGATCAATAGAGTCAGGACCATTGTGCCAAGTGCAACAAGCCGTATAGTGGGGCCTGTCGGGTAGCAGGCTCGGTATGTTACATGTGTGGCCAATCGGGTCACATGAGTAGGGAGTGCCCCAAGAAGGGCTTGATTTGTTTTCACTGGAACCAAACCATCCATAAAAAGGCTGATTTTCTGAGGTTGTTTGGTGGAGTAGTGGTGGCGCCTGCGCCAGCCACTTTGAGGATTACTGATGGGCGCCAGGGCAAGGCGGAGGTGCCTGCGGTTAAGAGTAGAGCGTTTCAGTTGACCGTTGATGAGGCATAAGCAATGATGGATGTCTATACTGGTATGTGTCTTATCTCTATCTCTTATTTTTCCCTTATTTTGCTTATGTTTGTTATGATCTTGTATTGGGACGTTTTTAGTTAATGGGTTGCCGACTCATGTTTTATTTGATTCGGGAGCTACCCGATCCTTTGTATTGATTGCGCTTACCAAGATATTTACTGGAGCTCCGAGGGAGCTGGATTGTCCATTAGATGCCGAGATTGCAAATGATAGGTCTATTTGGGTTGCGAGGGTTCATCAGGGTTGTACTCTCTAGTTATTTAGTGAGCAGTATCCGGTCGATTTGGTTCCCATTCCTCTATGTGGGAACAAGGTTATTGTGGGCATGGATTGGTTGAGCCCTAATAGGACAGTGCTTGATTGTGAGTAAAAATTAGTTCTGGTTTAGATCCTAAGTGGGGGAGAGTTAGTGGTTCATGGGGAGAGATCTAAGCGTGGGCCGATTTTGTGTTCAACGACGAGGGTTAGATGCTATCTTCAACAGGGTTGTTCCGGTTATGTCGTCTATGTTTTGGATACACGAGATAAGGGTAAGGCGATTGTGGATGATGTGTCGATCATGCGGGATTACCCTGATGTGTTTTTAGAGGATTTTCTTGGGGTGCCTCCAGAGAGACAGGTTAAGTTCAGGATTGATCTGGTTCCTGGTGCGGTTCCGATAGACAAAGCACCATATCAGTTGGCTCCTCCCGAGATGCAGGAGTTGTCTACACAGCTGCAGAAGCTATTAGACAAGGGGTTCATTCGACCGAGCAGTTCGCATTGGGGAGCATCGATCCTATCCATGAAGAAGAATGATGGGTCTCATCGTATGTGCATCAACTACCGGGAGCTGAATAAGGTAATGGTGAAGAATTGTTATCCACTCCTAAGGATTGATGATTTTTTTGATCAGCTTCATGGTGCATCTTGGTTTTCCAAGATTGATTTATGATCGGGTTATCATCAGGTGAGGGTTAGGGATGAGGATGTGCAGAAGACAACTTTCCGGAATCGTATGGTTATTACGAGTTCGTAGTGATGCCTTTTGGGCTCACCAATGCTCCAGCCACGCTCATATATCTCATGAACCACGTGTGCATACCGATGATGGATCGGTCTATGATTGTATTCATTGATGATATCTTGGTTTATTCCAACATTCAGGAGCAGCACGAGGAGCACTTGAGGGAAGTGTTGGAAACGTTGAGGAGGGAGATAATTTTCACAAAGTTCTCCAAGTGTGAGTTCTGGTTGCACGAGGTGCATTTTCTGGGGCACCTTGTCAACAAAAATGACATTCTGGTTGATCTGGCCAAGGTTGAGGCAGTGATGCAGTGGGAGGTTCCAAGGTCTCCATCTGAGATTCAGAGTTTCTTGGTTTAGCGGGTTATTATCGGACATTCATCTAGGATTTCTCCAAGATAGTTTTTCCTTTGACCCGACTAACCAAGAAGACGGTTACATTTCACTAGGGGCCTGAGCAGCATGCAACTTTTGAGACTTTGAGATAACGGTTGTGTGAGGCATCGATTCTGACCCTGATGGAGGGTGTTGATGATTTTGTGGTTTATTTTGATGCTTCGATCACAAGATTAGGGGCAGTATTGATGCAGAGTGGTCGCATGATCGCATACAATTCAAGGCAGCTGAAGCCTCATGAGGCAAATTATCCAATACATGATTTGGAGTTGGGGGATATGGTTTTCACCCTTAAGATTTGGCGGCATTACCTCTATGGGGTTCGTTGTACCATTTACACGGATCACAAGAGCTTGAGGTGCTTGATGGATTAGCCGAATCTAAATATGAGGCAGCACCGATGGTTAGATGTAGTGAAAGCTTATGATTGTGAGATCCTTTATCACCCTGGGAAGGCCAATTTGGTGGCCGATGCTCTTAGCCACATGGTGGTCGCGACTCCGATTAGAGACATATGTTTGAGGATGACCGTGATCGCTCCATTGTTGGAGCGGATTCATGAGGCATAGACTGAGGCTATGAAGGAAGACCATCGAAAGAGCGAGCGTATTGTGGGTCAGGTGGCTTCCTTCGATTATGATAGTCGTGGATTTTTGACTTTGCATTGGCGAGTTAGGTTCCGTATTGGGGCGGTGTGCGCTACATGCTAATGGAGGAGGCCCACAAGTCTAGGTTCTCCATTTATCCTGGGGTGACAAAGATGTATAAGGATCTTCATCCTAATTATGGATGGCCCTGCATGAAGCGGGATGTGGCTTGGTACGTGGAGTTGTGCTTGACTTGTAGGAAAGTCAAGGCCGAGCATAAATGACCTCACGAAAAGATACAGCCATTGGAGATTCCTGTATGGAAATGGGAAGATATTACCATAGATTCTATCACAAAGCTACCCTGGACTTCACCCATAATGGACTCGATTTTAGTTATCGTGGATCGTTTAACCAAGAGCACGCATTTCATCCCGATTCAGGAGAGTATTTCTGCTGAGAAGTTGGCTGAGATTTATATCAAGGAGGTTGTGGCACGTCACGGAGTGCCGGTAACAGTGGTTTATGACAGAGATTTCTGGTTTACTTATAGGTTTTGGAAGAGGTTACATGAAGATTTGGGCACTCGTCTCCATTTCAACAGATTATTCAATCCGTAGACCGATGGTCAGAGTGAGCGGACTATTCAGATCCTTTAGGATATGCTGTAAGTGTGTGTTCAGGATTTCAGTGGGGGTGAATTTTCAAATAACAACAGTTATCATGCCAGCACTGATCGACCTCATTTCAAGATGCTCTATGGGAGGAAGTGTAGGACCCCGATTTGTTGGGGCGAGGTCGGTCAGCGGGTCATGGGGAGTACAGAGGTGGTACTCAAGACCACTGAGCTGATTCAGCATGTTATGAGTAGGCTCCAGACAGCTCAAATTCGGCAGAAGAGTTATGCCGACAGAAGCCGATCAAATTTAGAGTTTCATGTGGTAGATATGGTTCTCCTGAAGGTGTGACCTTCGAAAGGTGTCATCCGGTTCTTAAAGCGTGGCAAGCTGGGCCCAGGTATATTGGTCATTTCAGGGTTTTGGCCTGGGCTGCCTATCGCTTGGATCTTCCAAATGAGCTCAGTTAGATTCATAGCACGTTTCATGTCTCTCAACTGCGGAAGTTCTTTGTGGATGATTTCGCAGTGGTACCATTGGAGGATATTCAGGTGGATGACCGCCTGAATTATATTGAGAGACCGGTGGCGATTCTGGATCAGAAGATGAAAACCTTGAGGAACAAGGTTGTCGAGTTGGTAAAGGTGCAATGGCAGCACCGCAAGGGTTCAGAGTGAACTTAGGAGCCCGAATATGATATGAGGAAGCACTATCCGGATTTATTTGGGGTAGCGGACTTCGAGAACGATGTCTGATTCAAGTGGGGAGAATTGTAACACTTGATGTTGGTATGTTCCTCAATTTCCCTTTATGTTTAATTTGTTGCAATAATGGCCCTTGGAATAGTATGTAGGGCGTACCTGTAACAGCCCGAAATCTCAGGTATTGTTTAATTATGTTTTTGGGTGGTTTAAGAGGGGACTCGGCGAGTTGGAGCCTAGACTCGCCGAGTAGGATCGCAGACTTGGTCGCGGGTCCGCGACTGGACTCGACGAGTCCAGATATGGACTCGGCGAGTCGACGCTGTTCAGCAGAAACCCTAACCGTTCAGTTTGGATCGTATATAACGCCTCTTAGGCCGTCATTTTCCGTCTTTTGATCGATTGAAAGGAACCCTAATCGTTGTGGACGTCTAGAGCAGGAGAGAAAGCTATTGGAACTTGGAGGAACTTGTTAGACAAGAAGAAGAAGAAATTGGCCAAAGGAATATCAAGGAGGATCGAGTCCTGAGGTTTGGAGGACACAGAGGGAACGTTCTCAGGTAATACTCGGATCAATTCTGTTATTTGATGTGTTTATGAAGTTAGGGTTTATGAAACCCATTTAGTGATTAGATGGGTTATTATGTCATTACTCAAACGTTTATACCCCAGTAATGAGATGTTTAGAAGTCCAGAAAGTCCCATGGTTGTATATCTCGGGACCATACGTAATTCAGGAAGCAGTTGCTCGTCTGCATGGCATGGACTCGCCGAGTTGTTCTTCAGACTCGGCGAGTAGCTTGAAGATTTACTGGGACTCGCCGAGTTGTTCTTCAGACTCGGCGAGTGGAGTCGGGGTGGCCCCGCGATTCTTCCAGGAGTAACTCGTCGGGTCGAGGAGGATACTCGACGAGTAGATAAGGAATCTCAGAAAGTTGGAGGACGTCTAGACTCGCCGAGTCGCCATGGTACTCGCCGAGTCCGATCGAGCTGACCATTGACCGTTGACCAGGGTTGACCTAAGTCTGACTTCTTAGGGATAGTCACACTTAGAAGATATAAGTATTAATGAGTATGTAATGTTATAGGGAGGTTGTAGCTCGTCGGTTGTGCACGAGTCATTTCGGGAATTGCTAGCGTCCAACTTTTACGAGGTGAGTCTTCTCACTATACTGTACCCGGAAGGGTTTGACTTTGTGACCGGAAGGTCGGATATGATATGTGATATGTATGCTATATGTGGTAAGTTATTTGTTATATGTGCTATGTATGATATGTGGGCCGGAAGGCGATTATGTTATGGGCCGGAAGGCGTGATAATGAGGACCGGAAGGTCAGGGCCTGGAAAGGCGTATGTGCGTAAGTGTATATTGGGGAACTCACTAAGCAATTATGCTTACAGTTGTTGTGCACGTATTTCAGGTACTAGCGAGGACCGTGGGAAGGCGCCGGCGTGATCGATACACACTGAAGATTGTCTTTATGATCTTGGGATTTTGAATAATTGTATTTGTCAGAATAATTAAACTATTTATGCCTTGTTTGAATAGAAATAATTATGTTTTTAAAAATGAAAAATTTGTTTGAAAATTTGAGTTGTTACAATTGGTATCAGAGCCTTGGTTTGAGGGATTCGGGTGCACCTTAGGGGGTAACTGAACTCAAACCGAGGATTTGAGGAAGCTTTTCAAATAAAGGCATAAACTTTTGTAAATGATTTTGTGGTAAGCAAGAAAGAAGCAGTGTGTACGATCAGTCAGCGCCCGAACGGTAAAGATCCCCAAAATACCTTACAATATTATATGATATGAATTGTTATGCATGCTAGAAGACTAGGTATTCATGATAGGACTAGAGTGGCCTGATTTGTGATGCCTTAGTCTAGGGAAGTTGCCTATATGAGATGCTTTGCTAGTATGCGGGTAGACAGAGCGTACCAGAAGTAGAGTACTCACTATCTAGAGTTTGGGGAGGAGGACTTGGGATGAACATTGATGCGGTGTGGTCGGTAGTATTGGGCCCGTACTACCGAGGACACCGGGTCAGTGGGAGGCCCAAGTAAGAATCCCTGGATATCTGGGACTGAGTAGGGTTGCGTATCGAGTACGATTATACTCGGTAGAATCTCTGATAGTTTTATGTTGTATTTCAGAGATATCATGGTTAGACCGCGTCACGGAGCAAGTACGAGCGGTGTGAGTGACGAGGATATTCGTCAGATGATCCACGAGGAGGTGGCGGCGGCGATCCGGGCTGAGATCCCGGAGATGTTTGGGTCTATCAAGACCACCCTGATGGAGACGTTCGACGAGCGGTACGCCGCATTGACTGAGGCTGCAACCGCTGCAGCTACCGCAGCTGTGGCCGCTGCTAGGCCACAGGGGGGTGATTCATTGCTGTTCCGAGAGTTCAGCAACACGAAGCCACCAGAGTTCGATGGGACGCAGGATCCGATTGCTACGATGAGGTGGATCGCAGATATAGAGGGGTGCTTCTACACTTGTTCATGCCCGGAGCACCTGAGGGTACGGTTCGCTTTGAACCAGCTCCGTCTGGGAGCAAAGGACTGGTGGAAGTTCGTGACGGCGAACTTCACTTTGGCAGAGACTGCGGCAGTGACATGGGAGGGGTTCACTACCATGTTCAGGGATGAGTACGTTCCCCCGGTGGAGCGGGAACGATTGGTTCAGGAGTTCTTAACCCTCAAGCAGGGTACTGATTCGGTGGCGGCGATCACGCGGAAGTTCCATGAGAGGGCGATGTTTTGCCCCGAGCTGGTGGCCACAGAGCAGGCTCGGATGAGCCGGTATTTGGGTGTTCTGAGGAGGGAGATCCGGGAGTTTGTGTCAAACTCCACTTACCATACTTTTACTGAGCTTCAGGCGAATGCCAGGAAGCATGAGATCGAGTTAGAGACTCAGGCCAGGGAGGAGGCCGAGTCTCAGCAGGCAGACCGGCGGCCGGCTCAGTCTCAGCCGGCAGCCAAGTGGATCAAGTCCGCCGATTCGAGGACGGGGGGTTCGAAGAACCGCACTTGCGTAAAGTGCGGCAAGGGTCACGATGGGGCGTGTCGAGCCGGTGCCTGCTACAAGTGCGGCAAGGAGGGGCACATTGCTAGGGAGTGCCCCAAGGGGTTTATGGTTTGCTTCCATTGCAACCAGACCGGCCATCGGAAGGCCGAGTGTCCGCAGCTTCGTCAGGGATCTGCACCTGTTGCCAGGACTACTGAGACTCGACCGGTGAAGGTCGAGGCCCCGAGGGCTCGTGGGAGAGCCTTTCAGCTGACTGCGGAGGAGGTCCGCGCTGCGCCCGATGTTGTGGCAGGTATGTTGTAATTCGTGTAATTATTTTAATGTCGATATGTTATGCTTATGTTATTATGCGCGTAGGTACTTTCCTTGTGAACTCTGTGCCTGCCTTAGTGTTATTTGACTCGGGTGCGAGTAGGTCCTTTGTGTCCTTAGCCTTTAGTCAGCAGATCGGCGTTAGTCGTGAGTCGTTGAGTCGACCTTTGAGAGTTTCTATAGCTGACGAGAAAGTGATTCGTGCTACGGAGGTTCTTCGGGGATGTGTACTAGAGATTTTCGGGGTTGAATTCCCGATTGACCTGATTCCTATTGCGATGGGGGATGTCTGTGTTATCGTGGGCATGGACTGGTTGAGCCGATTCGGCGCTGTCATCGACTGCGAGCGTCAGTTGGTGACCATACGAGATCATAGTGGGGGAGTTCTTTCGGTGTACGGTGAGGGTACCCGTTCAGAATCAGCTTTTTGTTCGGCCGCTAGGGCGAGACAGTGTCTACAGCAAGGCTGTAAGGGTTTTGTGGCGTATGTGATGGATACGCGGGAGGTTTCCGAGAGACCGAAGTCAGTTAAGGAGGTCCCTGTGGTGCGTGAGTTTTCAGATGTTTTTCCAGAGGAACTGCCAGGAGTACCTCCTGTGAGGCAAGTAGAGTTTGGTATCGATCTGGTTCCGGGGGCCGCGCCTATTGCTAAAGTGCCCTATCGTCTTGCACCTCCAGAGATGCAAGAGTTGTCCTCGCAACTCCAGGAGTTGCTGGGAAAGGGATTCATTCGGCCGAGCAGCTCGCCATGGGGAGCACCTATTCTGTTCGTCAAGAAGAAGGATGGTTCACACCGGATGTGCATTGATTACCGGGAGTTGAACAAGCTAACGGTCAAGAACCGTTACCCGTTGCCGAGGATCGATGATTTATTCGATCAGTTGCAAGGAGCATCTTGGTTTTCCAAGATCGATCTGAGATCAAGATACCATCAGGTGAGGGTACGGGAAGAGGACGTCCAGAAGACAGCGTTTAGGACGCGATATGGGCATTATGAGTTTGTGGTGATGCCTTTTGGACTCACCAATGCCCCAGCTGTGTTCATGGATCTCATGAACAGGGTATGCAGGCCGATGTTGGATCGGTCAGTGATTGTATTTATCGACGACATTCTGGTGTATTCGAGTTCTAGAGAGCAGCATGAGGAGCATTTGAGGGAGGTCCTGGAGGTATTGAGGTCGGAGAAGCTTTATGCAAAGTTCTCCAAATGTGACTTCTGGTTGCGGGAGGTCCAGTTTCTAGGACATGTGGTTAATCAGAAAGGGATATTGGTCGATCCGGCCAAGGTTGAGGCGGTGATGAGTTGGGAGGTGCCGAAGTCACCCTCTGAGATCAGAAGTTTCCTTGGGTTGGCAGGGTATTATCGGAGATTTATCAAGGATTTCTCCAAGATCGCAGTGCCACTCACCAGATTGACCCGGAAGGGTGTTGCATTCTCATGGGGACCCGAGCAGCAGACCTCCTTTGAGACACTTCGCCAGAGATTGTGCGAAGCCCCGGTATTAGCTCTCCCATAAGGGATGGAAGATTTCGTGGTATATTGCGACGCATCGATTTCGGGATTGGGTGCAGTGTTGATGCAGAGGGGTCATGTGATAGCTTATGCGTCGAGGCAGCTGAAGCCTCATGAGACGAGATATCCCACGCATGATTTAGAGTTGGGGGCAGTAGTGTTCGCTCTCAAAATTTGGCGTCACTACTTGTATGGGGTTCGATGTACGATATACACGGACCATAAGAGTCTGAAGTATTTGATGGATCAACCCAACCTAAATATGCGTCAGAGGAGGTGGTTGGATGTGGTCAAGGATTATGATTGTGAGATCCTGTACCACCCAGGCAAGGCTAATGTGGTAGCTGATGCATTGAGCCGCAGGGCGGAGAGCACTCCATTGCGAGATGTATGCTTGAGACTGACTGTGATGACTCCAGTATTGGACGCTATTCGTGGAGCCCAGGCAGAGGCTGTACGACCAGAAATGCGGAGGAAAGAGCGGGTTGTGGGGTTAATCTCAGAGTTTGTCAAGGATAGTCGAGGCCTTATGACGTTTCAGGGTCGGATTTGGGTACCGTTCGTGGGCGGTACGCGTATTACGTTGATGGAAGAGGCTCATAGATCGAAATTCTCGATCCATCCCGGTGCTACAAAGATGTATTTGGATTTAAGGAAGGAATATTGGTGGCCCTGTATGAAGAGGGACGTAGCATGGTTCGTTGAGAGGTGCTTGACCTGCCGTAGGGTTAAGGCCGAACACCAGAGACCGCATGGCAAGTTGCAGCCATTGGAGATCCCCGAGTGGAAGTGGGAACAGATCACTATGGATTTTATCACCAAATTGCCAAGGACTGCTAGGGGAGTTGACGCAATTTGGGTGATTGTGGATAGGTTGACGAAGAGTGCGCACTTCCTTGCCATCAGTGAGAGTTCTTCAGCGGAAAAGTTGGCGGAGATATACGTGAAAGAGGTGGTATCTCGGCACGGGGTGCCGATCTCGATTGTGTCAGACCGCGACGTACGCTTCACTTCCAGGTTCTGGAAGAAATTCCATGAGGAGCTGGGTACTAAACTGCATTTTAGTACCGCATACCATCCCCAGACAGACGGTCAGAGCGAGCGGACGATTCAGACGCTGGAGGACATGCTCCGAGCGTGTGTGTTAGACTTCGGGGGTAGTTGGGATGCGTATTTACCATTGGCAGAGTTCTCCTACAACAACAGCCATCATTCGAGCATTGGTATGCCACCTTTCGAGCTGTTGTATGGTAGGAGGTGTCGGACCCCCATTTGCTGGGGAGAGGTGGGACAAAGAGTGATGGGCAGCACGGAGATCGTGCTCCAGACGACAGAGCAGATTCAGCGAGTGAGACAAAGGTTATTGACTGCCCAGAGCCGACAGAAGAGTTATGCAGACAGGCGCCGATCCGAGCTTGAATTTCAGGTCGGCGACTTCGTTCTCCTGAAGGTCTCTCCTTGGAAAGGAGTGATTCGGTTCAGGAAGAGAGGCAAGTTGGGGCCCCAGTATATTGGGCCATTTCGTGTGATTGCAAGGATAGGTCGGGTAGCCTATCGGTTGGAGTTACCAGCGGAGTTGGGTCAGATCCATGACACTTTTCATGTGTCGCAGTTGAGGAAGTGCATAGCCGATGAGTCGGCAGTGGTTCCATTGGAGGATATTCAGGTGGATGCGAGCCTGAATTACGCGGAGAGACCAGTGGCGATCAGGGATCGGAAGATCAAGGTTCTGAGGAACAAGGAAGTACCTCTGGTGTTGGTTCAATGGCAACACCGTAAGGGATCGGAAATGACTTGGGAGCCGGAACGTGAGATGCGGGAGCAGCATCCGGAACTATTTGCAGAATGAGACTTCGAGGGCGAAGTCTAACCCAAGTGGGGGAGAGTTGTAACAGCCCGAAATCTCAGGTATTGTTTAATTATGTTTTTGGGTGGTTTAAGAGGGGACTCGGCGAGTTGGAGCCTAGACTCGCCGAGTAGGATCGCAGACTTGGTCGCGGGTCCGCGACTGGACTCGACGAGTCCAGATATGGACTCGGCGAGTCGACGCTGTTCAGCAGAAACCCTAACCGTTCAGTTTGGATCGTATATAACGCCTCTTAGGCCGTCATTTTCCGTCTTTTGATCGATTGAAAGGAACCCTAATCGTTGTGGACGTCTAGAGCAGGAGAGAAAGCTATTGGAACTTGGAGGAACTTGTTAGACAAGAAGAAGAAGAAATTGGCCAAAGGAATATCAAGGAGGATCGAGTCCTGAGGTTTGGAGGACACAGAGGGAACGTTCTCAGGTAATACTCAGATCAATTCTGTTATTTGATGTGTTTATGAAGTTAGGGTTTATGAAACCCATTTAGTGATTAGATGGGTTATTATGTCATTACTCAAACGTTTATACCCCAGTAATGAGATGTTTAGAAGTCCAGAAAGTCCCATGGTTGTATATCTCGAGACCATACGTAATTCAGGAAGCAGTTGCTCGTCTGCATGGCATGGACTCGCCGAGTTGTTCTTCAGACTCGGCGAGTAGCTTGAAGATTTACTGGGACTCGCCGAGTTGTTCTTCAGACTCGGCGAGTGGAGTCGGGGTGGCCCCGCGATTCTTCCAGGAGTAACTCGTCGGGTCGAGGAGGATACTCGACGAGTAGATAAGGAATCTCAGAAAGTTGGAGGACGTCTAGACTCGCCGAGTCGCCATGGTACTCGCCGAGTCCGATCGAGCTGACCATTGACCGTTGACCAGGGTTGACCTAAGTCTGACTTCTTAGGGATAGTCACACTTAGAAGATATAAGTATTAATGAGTTATGTAATGTTATAGGGAGGTTGTAGCTCGTCGGTTGTGCACGAGTCATTTCGGGAATTGCTAGCGTCCAGCTTTTACGAGGTGAGTCTTCTCACTATACTGTACCCAGAAGGGTTTGACTTTGTGACCGGAAGGTCGGATATGATATGTGATATGTATGCTATATGTGGTAAGTTATTTGTTATATGTGCTATGTATGATATGTGGGCCGGAAGGCGATTATGTTATGGGCCGGAAGGCGTGATAATGAGGACCGGAAGGTCAGGGCCTGGAAAGGCGTATGTGCGTAAGTGTATATTGGGGAACTCACTAAGCAATTATGCTTACAGTTGTTGTGCACGTATTTCAGGTACTAGCGAGGACCGTGGGAAGGCGCCGGCGTGATCGATACACACTGAAGATTGTCTTTATGATCTTGGGATTTTGAATAATTGTATTTGTCAGAATAATTAAACTATTTATGCCTTGTTTGAATAGAAATAATTATGTTTTTAAAAATGAAAAATTTGTTTGAAAATTTGAGTTGTTACAGTACCACATGGTACGTTTAGTGTATTAGCTGAGAAGCTAGTACGCAAGGCGTACCACATGGTACGCTTAGCATACTAAGGTGACGTTGGTCGTGGATGTCAGGCCTTGTATGCTTAGGAACATACCAACACTTGGATGTTGGTATGTTCCTCAATTTCCCTTTATGTTTAATTTGTTGCAATAATGGCCCTTGGATTAGTATGTAGGGCGTACCACATGGTACGTTTAGTGTATTAGTTGAGAAGCTAGTACGCAAGGCGTACCACATGGTACGCTTAGCATACTAAGGTGACGTTGGTCGCGGATGTCAGGCCTTGTATGCTTGGCATATGAGGGTTACGCTTAGTGTACTTGAAGATTAAGAAACCTTAATTTTAGGGTGTTGTACCCTATATAAAGACCTTAAGTCCCTAGGGCTGGCCTCTTTACCAGCCCCCATATCTTCTGAGCCCTAAAATCAACCTTAAGCCTCCATTGTTGCGTCTTTGAGCTTTTGAGGAGAAATTGGTGCTTATTTTGCTCATCTTGAAGGATTTGAAGAAAGGTGAAGGTGCTTTGCTTGGTGGAAAGTTTGGAGATCTAGAATCATCACTCATTTTGCAAGCTTCTAGAGGTATCAAGTCCAAACCTTGTCTTCTCCATGCTTAGATCTCTTCATGTCTTTTTTTTAATGCTTTTGGTCCCTTTTTGGGTGGGTTTGATGAGTTAGGACGTTTGAAGGGCTTATTCTTTTAGATATGAGATTATTATAAGTTTCTTAAACATAAAGGTGCAAACTTTATGGGGTTTTTGGGCTCATGCATGCAATAAGCATTTATTATGTCCTTTTTAGCTTTAAGAGCTTCATTTAGCCATGCATGAACATAAAGTTAGCAACTTTACTTGATAATCCAGCTTAAGAAAGTTAGAACTATGTTTTGGAGCAATGTCTTAATGGATTAAGGGTTAAAAATGGAAGATGGCTGAATGGGGAAGTATGTTGGGTGTACAAGACAGTACGCGCCGCGTAGAAGCCCTAATGCGTGTATGCTTAGTGTACAACTGAGTACGCCCCGCGTACTCAGTCAGTGGGCTTTGGACATTTTGGGATTTGGTTTGGGCCATTCTTTTGGGCTTAGATACTTAGGGTTTTGTTGGGCCATATGAATGCAAGTGTTTTGGACTAGGAATATTTTTGGACCTTGGTGTAAGGCCCATGGAAGGGTTTGGACCCAATTTGGAAAATTAGGCCATGAATGGGCCTTTGGATTGTAGGTTTGGGCCTTAGTCTTGGACCAAACTAGGTAAGGGGTAAAATTGTCTTTTTACCCTATTTATAGAGTGTTGGTTTTGTATTTGAAATCCAAATATTTATGGGATGTTATTTGGTAATGAAGCTCATGGATTTGTTGGGCCAACAACCAGAGATCTTTCAGTGTGATTCCGCAGTTCGAGGCGAGTTTCTCACTATACCAATGGGTCGAAGGCACCAATGTCAGCCTATTACTTGACATGTGGAAATGATAGTTGTCTATGTGTTTACTTGTTTAAAGACCCCGAGGGTAGTCCGTGGCACTTGTATGAAAGACCAGGGGGTAGCCCATGGCACTTGGATGTTAGACCACGGGGGTAACCCATGACATTCGAAGGGATAGACCATGGGGGTAGCCCATGGCAATCATATGTATGTTGTGTGATATTTTGTTATGTGGTATTGTTGGGAACTCACTAAGCTTCTGCTTGAAGTTTGAATTGTGATTTCAGATACTTCTGGTACTAAGGGGAAGAGTCCGGCTTGATGGCATAAGATTTACTCTCCACTATTTTTCTGCCCTTACTGATATTGTTACTCTGATAATGGAACATATTTAAGGTGTAATGGATTTTGGAAACAATTTATGAATGTAATTTTCTTTTTGAAAATGATAAATTTTATTTGGATTTTGGGATGTTACAAATTTTAGTGGTAATTTTGTAGCCTTTGATTCCAAATTTGAGGATTTTAGCTATTTTTATGATCTGGGTTTCTTCCATTTTTGTTTTCCATTTTCTTTCTGATGAATTTACAGATCTTTATATAGATTCAGATATGGGCTTCCCATTCTTAGATCCTTTTTCAATACACTTATGAATACACATACAGTTCCGGTTAGAATAAAAAAAGAGTGGAAGAGAATTAGAACCAGCAAATACAGACATGGTTAATGCATAAGAGAAATGGTTGAAGCAGATTTAGAGCAGGGCTTGTGAGTCGATTTAGCCACTGCCAACGCCAGCTTTTGATATGATCGATTCAGACGTGTCTTTGCCGGTGGTAGGTGTAGGAGGTGTGTTGCTAGTGATCAAGTGCATGTTGTATCGTTATCGAATCTGACAGTTTCGTCGAGTTCATCGGAGGATCGAGCAGGTGTTAATTTATGAGACTTCCACGACTTCAGGTGGTGCCACCTCTAGTGGTAAACCTCCATCATTAGAGAGAGTGTGTGGATGTTCATCTCTGAAATCGTTTTACATTTGCACTGCCATTAGAACCTTTTTCAGGTCATGTTTTGAAACACACTCCACCATTTGTTTCCATATTTCCATGTTTGGAAGCTCGATTATACCATTTCCATCCAAATCTCCGTATATATTGCTTCTCACATGGTTGATGTTATGAAAAGTCTGAAATTGAGGTTTATAAACTTCATATTCTTGCATTAATGGGTAATACCATGTACAAATTTGAGTGTGTGTGTGTGTGTCTTTTTCTGAGGATGAAGATGATCGATCACGTAAAGAAGAAGAATAAGAGGATAGATAACAAGAGAGAGAGAGAGAGAGAAAGAAAGAAAAGTGGGCCTAATGAATTCTTTATTTTGTTTTTTTTTTAAATAGGATTATGTAAAATTAATTCTAAAAAGAAATAGAAAGGATATATAAGTCTTTTTATGTGGGTTAGGGATTGTTTGTTAAAAGTTTTGAAACCACAAAGAGCATCTATGAGATTTTTTAAACTTATGATTAAACTTCAGATTTCGAGATACCATAAGAACCATTTACGAAGTTTTTCTATTTTCTGTCTAATTGAAGATAAACATGCCATTGTGTATCCATGCGATTGGAGGATGAAAATTGGAGAAAAATGGTACCTTTGAAGAGATTTGGACACACACACACACTCACACACACACACACACACACATATATATATATATATATATATATATATATATATATATATATATATATATATATATATATATATATATCTTTACTATCTTATAAAAGAAATCCCACTATTTCTAAAAATAGATTGAATATAATAATATTATTTTTTTAAGACGTTCAAATCATTAAGCTAATAGTACAAGTAGTCATCAATAAAATAATATTAAATTTTAACCTGTGTTTTGAATCCTTATATTTCTCAACAAATTCTATCTCCTTCCCTGAATTTCGGATAATTCAAAATTTGAAACCATCAGAAAATACATGTTGATTCAAATATCCCTCCTGCAAATGGCTCTTTCTTAATAGGTTTTTATTTTAATCTTTACTTGTAATTGATTTCATCATTTTTAACTTTTTGTATTTTTATCTTATAAATATATTGGGTGAAGGCTTTATTATATCAGGTTTGTTCCTAAAAAGGTTTTTACGATGTTTCTTTAATGTGTTGGCTTTGCAGGTTCAAAGAACTCAACCAAGAGGGCCAGTTAGAGCATTGTATTATCATTAGTTTGTATATTTTGGCATCTTACTTTTGCAATAAAGAACGGTTAAACACAAGATTTGACATAATTAAGGTAGTTTGTATATTTTTTCATCTTGTTTAGTCTAAAAATGAAACTTTTTTCATCATTGGTCCTTATAATATCAAGTTTCATCACATGGACTTCCTGATTACGGTGATAATTGTCTTTATTATAAGGTTCTATATAGATTTTGTTCAATATTTTAAGGTTTCGAGAACCTAAATCAATATGAATCCTTGAATTATATATCATCATTGAAAATGTTTTAATTTATGACCAAACTTGGTTTAAAATCACAATGAACAAGTTGACACCTGAGTATTTTGGCCTTCTTAAAGGCCTATTTATCGACTTTTGAATCATAACACATGATATTCTAAAGGTTTATTTTTATAAACTATTATTGATATATTTTAGCATTTTACTTAGTAGGACATTAAATTAATAAAGAAATTAAGGAAAACGAAAAAAAAAAAGAAGACGATAAACAGTACAAGTGGTTTGGGTATGTATAAATGGAAGTAATAACCATTTAGGGGGTGTTTGACAAAAAAAGTTTATTGCTTATTAGTTTATTAGCTTATAAGTTAATAAGTAAGTGTAGGGTAACTTATGAAAAAAATGACGTATTAGAGGTTCCCCACCGGAATAAGTTATTTTAATCCAAACACTTTTTTAACTTATAGTGATGTGGAACCTAATAACTTGTTTTAAAAAAAGCTTAGCCAAACACCCCCTTAATATGGTATGATAATGCTCTTGAAAAATAGATGTCATTTAATATTCATTTCTTGAAGTGAACGCAAAATGGTTTTAACTCTAAAGATATCAAATTATTCGCCGCCCGCCGCTTTGCGCGGGTAGACGGCTAGTATGTATATATATATATATATATATATATATATATATATATATATATATATATATATATATATATATAACAAGACAACAAGCATAAGTATTTAAATATATATCCATGCATCGAGTTTTATACTCATGTGGGGCGTGAGGTTGGACGTTCGATTCACTTAAACTATATCTTATGGTGCAACATGTGAGAAATTTTTTCATGGAAATCCTTTTAGGGGTTGAGATCACCCTGTAAAGGAGCTCAAACCTAAGGTGCTTGTTGAAATATTGTTAGTAAGTTTCCACTTAATTTGTTTGCCATTTAAAAAAAACATTGTTTATCTCAAAATACATGATCTTTCCAGTGGTGTAAACATCAAAATTAGTAATATTTCATAAAAATATGAAAAAAAAATTGCAAAGAAAAAAAAAAGAAGAAATATTAACTCATATTTACTAAAAATTTTCTTACTTTTGCCGTATTATTTTGTGAAATAAATAGCAGACACACTACTTATAAGATAATAAGAGTTGTTTCGTATACAACAATTTTTCTATATATATATAACAATTTATGTTTTGAAGTATTATACTGGACAATTCCATAAAACAGTAGGAAAAAAAATTATGTATGAATCGTTTTCCTTAAGATAATTTCGCAAATCGAAATAAATGATTCTCTTACGATAATTCTAGACCATTTTACAAAATAAATGATTCTTTTATGATAATTTTCTAGAAGATACGTCATTTTTCCAACATCTTTCTATTTTTGTTAATGCTAATCTTCCATATAAAGAAATCACTAGTGCATTATCTTTCATGCCATTAGTGCTTTTGCAAAGTCCAAACTCACGTAAATATAATATTTTAAGCAACCTTAGTTTAAAATAAATCTTAGTGCAATGCTTATCGATTAGGGTCAGTAGTGCAAGCAATATCATTCGTCAAACTATTCACAGTGCATATCACAATAGTATTCAAAAGATACCATGAAGTATTAGCAAACAAATCAAATCTTGTTGACACTAATAATCAAGAACGAAATTAATAATAAACTTATAATCATTCAAACTTTTGATAATTGGTTTTGCATATATTACTAAAAAAACTTATCATCATGGATGAGGTCCCATGTTGTTGGAGACATATAACTATATAAGATAGGTAATGGTACTCTTTTGCTTAATAATGATTCAAGGGTAAAGTTGTCAAAACACTATGAAATGCAACAAATGCATATGAGGTCATCACTATGCACAAAAGAGTCCAAAAGATGTAATTCCAAGGGTAAAGTTGTCAAACACCTCTTGCAAATGAAAAAAACCCCAAAAAAGGGTAAATCACGTTTTTGCCACATGGGTACCCAAAAAACAATGAAAAACTATCCAAAAACAGGTATGAATCCCTCCACTAACATTAAGAGCATAACCCTCTCTACTTAGAAAATTAAGAAAAGCTCTTAAGCTTTGAACCCGCTTGGCTATCCAAAAACCAAACCAACTTCCCAACAACCGGTTCAATCATCCTAGCTGGCAACACCTCACACTCGGGTCCCACATCATCTATCGCCAGCCTGGCAGCTTCCGCCTTTCCGCCACCTGTCACCACCACCACCACATTGGCGGCAGAGTTGATAACGGGCAGTGTGAAGGTGATTCTTTCGGGCGGAGGTTTAGGTGAAGTGGTGATGAATGTCACCCACTCGTTTTTTTCTTCAAGAACCGAATGGTTAGGGAACAAAGACGCCACGTGTCCATCTGGGCCCATGCCAAGTAGGATTAGGTCAAACTTCGGGCAGTCGCTGACTTCAGACACATTGATGACACGTGTCCTCACAAGTTGTCTGATTACAAACTCGTATTCGGTTGCAGCTTCTTCCGCTGTGAGGGAATCATTGATGGAATGTACATGGCTCGGAACAATAGGTAACTGCAAAAGTTACGGATTAGCACAATAACTTTCAGTTACCTATTGTTTGAAACAATAGGTAACTGTCTAATCAACTTTAAATCATGATGATCATGATATAAGTTACTGGGCTTGTTAGAGACAAGCCCAAAAACTTTTAAATCAACTTAAAACCATTGATTTAATTTTGGGTTTGTGTCTATAACTAAGCCGCAACTACGCCGCAGGTAGAGACACAAACCCAATAACTAACTGTTCAACTTAAAACTACGATGGAAGTTATTGGTGGACCACCCAAGGTGGTCCACATATTGTATGTGAAAAGCTGAACAAACTACAAATCGAATACGTAACTATTGTAAAGGGATAGACCCTTAAATTGTTGGCCTCAAGTGAATATTAAAAAATAAAAGTGGGGAACTTTTGTCCCACAACAATATCAAATAAACAAAGGGGTAACATGGGTAACAACTGGAAATGTGATTAAGATCTTAAAAATCAAGAAATGGATAAGGCAAAAACAAGATTAGTTTTCTTTTGATTATGAAATATTTCTAGATATAAACTATAGAATAAATTTACAATCTTTATGCAACGAATATTAAATCAAGAAAGATAACCAGATCCAATTATAAAACAAGAATTAATTAATTACCTTAGACAAAAGATGATCTTTCGCAAGTTTATAGTTACTATCGACATGATTTTTGGCAACCACACGTTCATCGGCCCAAAATATATACCATTTAGACCAATCTACGGTTTTGTTATAAGGAGCTCCACATAGATTCCTGTTTAAAAATCAATATTATTCGATGAAGAAAAATATCAATAATTGATCAAATAATAATTAATTATTGTATTTGTAATTGTACCTCATTAAGCTAATGAGAGAACCTCCAGATAAAGCAATGGCGAAAACGCCACGTTCTTTCACAGATGCCTCTGATAATTCTGCCACGTAATCAGCCAAATCTGTGCTAAGTTCATCTAAATTTTCATGAATCCTCACTTCACCCCTGTCTTTTTTCGATTCCATATTTCAATTTAATGTCTGATTCATCAAAAGAAACATAATTCAATGTGATCATCGTAATGAAGAATTCAAGATTTAAGAAAAGTAATGGACTTTATAGTAAAGAAAGTAAAAACAGAGAGATAATATCATACTACTGCATTATAGAAAAATCCAGATCACAATTAGGTATAGAAAGACAAAAGAAATTAAACAAAATTATCCTCGACATCATACATTCTTGAAGCTACAATGAAAAATTTAGGATCATAATTTATGAGAGAGAGAGAGAGAGAGAGAGAGAGAAAGGGGGGCTTACAAATAAGAAAAAGAAAGGGGGGATGCGTGGCAAAAGAAGGAAGAAGATGATTAAAGTGGAAGTTGGGTATGAATATATATAAAAAAACTCACACTTATTACACACACAAACACACAGTGACGATAGATACAAACTATTGACTCTGATCTTGATGCTTTGCTTACATTTTTACTGATTTGTATAAAACTTGAATAAAATACAATCAAGATGTCGTAACATGGAGTCATTGGGACCAACCCCTTGAAGAAATAATTAATTATTAAAAAGAAAAACAAATAAATGTATGCGATGAGAAAACGAAAGAAATTTCTGCTTCGCGTACCCCACGTGCATCCAATGATCGTCAGAGAAATAGTTACAGAAGCAATCAAAAACAAAAACCCTTTTTTTTCTTTATCTTTCTATCCCTAAAACCCTAATTTCGAACAAGAAGAGAAGTGAAGAAGGGATAGATTGAGGATTTATTAATCCCTTAGGGTCTTCATCTTCATCGTTTCAATGGAGGAAATTAGGGCATTTTGGAAAGTGAATAATGAATTGCAGAGAGAGTACGAGGGCGATGGGATTTTGATTGGTTTAATAATCTGTGGATCCTTCTTTGCAATATATCATCGAATGGAGGTTTGGATGAGACAAATCAGTTGCATTTATTTCTTTCTTTTTTCGATCATTAAATACAAAATAGAAAAAGAAATTGTTTTTATTTATTTTGTGAGTGGAGACAAAATTTAATTTAATTGAATCAGATTCAACTCTTTTTAATAACCTCTTAAGATATATGCATATGAAAATATTTTGATACAACAAATAAACAATCTAGTATTAATTATTTTTAAATAAATAAATAAAAAGCAATTTGGTATTTAGATTATACATGTGTATGTGTGTGTTTTGGCATGAAAATGAACGAAAAAGATAATAAAACTAAACATCACTTTGAATCAATCATTGCTTTGGATATTTTTTTGGACAATTGGAGTTAATATGTAATATTTAAGATGAAGATATCTTATTCGTGAATATTTATATAGCCAACTACTTTTTTATTATCAATTTTTGTGATTAATATATTAATTTTTATTAAAATATTGTATGATGTGTATAATATAATAAAGATAAACAATATTTGTAAGTTAAAATATTAAAACACAACCAGAAACTCAGAACCTCTCTATAGTCTATACTCTTGTTATATTATATTACTTGGCCAATCGATCTCATATGAAATATAACGTATGAGTTATTCGGTTTGAATCAAGTTTAATTTTTGTATTATTTGAAACATGCTAGATTATTTGTTTACACTTAAAATAAAGGTTAATTTCGCCATGTGTCTATTTTGGTTTTAAAAAGCCCCTCGAATTTTTTTAGGTAGTCTTGGTGTTTCAACTTGCATTTCACCTATTAGAAACGTCATTCACCAAACTGAAAGGGTAAACCGGAATGCTCCTATATGACATCCTTGTAAGCATTTATTTGTGTTTGCCATGTGTGTAAAAAAGAAAATCATTTAAAGTCGCCTTATTAATATTAATTAATATTTATTAATAAAGACTCAGAACAAACCTCCTCATTCAATTCAAAAGTGTATACAAAAAAATCCGCTTTTCTCTAGATTCATTGCCTTCTTAGTCTCAAGAACAATAACATCATATTCGTGATATAATGTCTTTGTTGATATTAACTTGCATGGAGTCTTGGTTGGGTACCCTTTTTCAAATGATGATGACATATTGACATGCATCAACTAGTTGAGAGACGTGGATTTAGTTGGTATGGATTTTGATGAATGCGTAAGTTTTATGGAAAGATTGACACAAGCACATTATCTGAAACTTTATTACTGCATGCCTAATAAATGATTGAAAGATGGTATATGTTTAATTAAGAATGGACTTAGATATGCCAATTTTCTCATGGTTTGATTATAGTAGATAATGCAAAATTTCTATGTACATATTTTGACAACTTTGGTTCAGATTTACAATAATGGTTTGATAACGACCAAGAAGTAGTTGAAAGTCCATGCAATCACAAGTCACGTATTGAGGGTGAGGGTAAAAGGACTTGCTTTCATATAATTTCTCTAGTGATGTGAACTAAATGATGAAATTTGTTGTTTGAACAAGATAAATAATGACTCATTTTTAAGTAAGCTTTGTGTTGATGAAGAACTCAAATTAAAAGAGAAGACGCGGATAATGTTGATAACGAATGAGGGTTAGATGAAGTAGGAGACAGTGTAAAAAAATGTCATCACTCAAAATTTAATAAGTCTATAGCCATCATTCAGTTAGAAGCTAGTACTAGATATGAGATTTGAAAACCTATACAGTAGAAACAATATGCTTTGAAATTATGTTGTTGCAAGTGGTTATCAATTATGTTTCAAAAAGAATGATACTAGAAGACTTTTAATTAAGTTGTCGAGGGCATTGTACTTTCAAGCTATGGAGTCATGGATGAGTGATGAACACTTTTCTTAGAAAAAACATTAACAAATAACCATAATTATGCTAGAAATTACAAGATGGGTTCAATTGTATACTAGGAATGGATTGGGAAGCACTACACCAAAGAAATATTACATAAATAGAAAATAAGTGTTAGAAAACTTAGAGTTGAGATTAAATAAAATGTTGGGATTAAAGTTAGTGTTGGACAATGTCAGAGGGCCAAAAAAACATGCATTAAATTTGAATGGTGGTGATCTTCTTGAACACTATGCAAGGTTATGGTCCTATATCGAGGAAATTAGGATATCAAACTCAAATTCTATCATCAAGATAGATGTAAACTATGTTAGATTGAACACTTTCGCCCCGGTTGCCAAACTCATCACTGTCAGAATTTTACTAACCATGGCAGTCAAAAATAACTAGATCATACATCAGTTAGATGTGAATAATGCGTTCTTACATGGTGATCTTGAAGAAGATGCGTACATGAAGATTCCTCAAGGTTTTGCCAAAGAAGGTGACACGAGGGTTTGTAATTTGAAGAAGTCTTTGTATGGCTTAATACGGGCTAGTATGAACTGGTATCACAAGTTCACCTTAGCATTGCGAGAACTTGATTTCCACCAATCACATGCGGATCACTCATTGTTTATTCATCGAAATAAAGAAGTGTGTGGCAGCATTGATACATGTTGATGATGTGATCGTTGTAGGTAATGATTCTAAGAAGATTGAGAGTACCAAGTTGAGTCTCCATACTCGGTTCAACATCAAAGATCTAGGCAGTCTCACGTATTTCTTGGGGATTGAAGTGTCACGCATACAAGAAGGTCTAGTACTTAGTCAACGGAAGTACACTATTGACATACTAGATGACGTTGGTATGCTTAGGTGTCGTCCAAGCAAGTTCCCAATGGAACAAAATCTCAAACTGGACAAAGGTGATAAGGAAGAGAAAGTTGATGCTAATTTGTATAGGCGATTGGTTGGAAGACTACTTTATTTGCAAGCAACACGACCCGATATTACATATTTGGTTAATGTTTTAAGCCAATTCGCATCTGATCCTCGTCAAAATCATTGGAACGCAGCTTTGAGAGTTTTGCATTATCTTAAAACTACTTTGGGACAAGGCATTCTTCTTCCAAAGGATGGACGACCATAGTTACTTGCTTACAGTAACTCTGACTGGTTAGGTTGTCCTTTCTCCAGGCGTTCAAGAATTGGTTATCTATTAATGTTGGGTGGTGCACCGGTGTCATGGAAATCTCGCAAGCAATCAGTGGTCTCTCAGTCTTCTGCAGAAGTGGAGTATCGTGCCATGATGAGTACGACCAGTGAAATATTATGGGTACGGTGGTTACTTTCTGACCTTGGAATTCGCATTGACAAGCCCACTCCTCTCTTGTGCAATAATGAGTTTGCTCGTCATATTTCTCATAATCCGGTCTTTCATGAACGAACTAAACACGTTGAAATGAATTGTTTTTTCATTCGAGAGAGAGTGGAGTCTAAAGAAATAGCTCTTGTTTGTGTCGCTACTCAAGCTCCGCTGGTGGATTTGTTTACTAAGCCTCTTGGTTCTAACAGGTTACAGTCACTACTTGTCAAGTTGAACATTCGAAATCCCCATGTGTCAACTTGAGGGGGAGTAAAGGATTTGATGCTTATCCGGTTATTGGATTAGCATGGTTTATTTGGTTCTTATCTTTGTTTAGATAGATATCCTATTTGTTAGTATTGGTAGTTAGCCTTTTCTCACACTCTATTTATTGTGATCGTTTGTAACCTGTTTAGTAAGAATAATGAATACCAATTGAAGTCAGTTCATACTAAAAATTTCAGCTACGACACTCAAAAATACCAATTATAAACAACTCAAACCCTTCATAACTCTATCATGCACAATTGACCAACCTATTAATTTGTCATCCATACTCAATTATCTCGGTATGAGACTGTATTATGGTCTGTATCCAATGGAAACTAGGTTCACTCAACCAACAACAAAAAATTGCACCCCTTCAAATATTTCTAGAATCTCAACCCTAATCCCAACCCGAACCTTAATCACAAATCTAATCATAATCTCAACTACCCAGATCCTAACCCCCCCCCCCCCCCCCCCGCCCCACTAAAGCTTTAGACTTGATATAAGAGATGGCTTTATTCGTAGCATGGTTCAATAAAATCGAGGGACCCAAAGGTCTACAACAACTAAAATAGCCAACTTTTTAGAGGCAATTTCTTAAACGTCCCCACAAAGAAATGAATCAAAGATACTACCAAAGCAAAAACTCAATCTATATGAATAAATAGGTAATAATGTTGTTGGATAGTATGTCCAATGTCATTAACTATTGGTAATATTTTTAACAATAACATGATCCTTTTGGGTTTCCCTAATGACCCATTTGAGCAATAAGAAATTAGGAGAAATTAAGTTTCTTATTTTATTATGAAGTAATAAATTAATTGGAAATTATTTTGTAATTAACAAAATATTTTTAATTAATTAAATGGGATGAAGATTAATTAATTTATTGGTAAAAGTAGAATATTCTAGAACCCTCCAAAATATGGTAGGGGACGAAAGTCCTATGGGATTAGGATAATATAGGTTTTAAATAAAATATAAGGATTATCTTTGGGTATTTGAATTACTTAAGGATTTAATCGGATGATATAAATAGGATGTTTGAGAATCAAACCCTGTTACTCTTTGTTTCCTGAATTTCGTGTAAGCCTTCTTCATTCTCTATATGTGTGAAAATTATAACCCTTTCCAAGGGCTATAGGATTTTCAAAATTACCCTCTCTCCTAGGGTTTTTTATTTGCTCTTGTGGTATCTTGGGGTGAAGCAAAAGAAGGATTCCTGGCTTGGGTCTTTTCATCCTCTACAAAGTGGTTGTTACTAGACCTCAAGCAAGGAATCAAGAAGAAGAAAAATGTTAGTAAACTACTATTATTTTTAAAGTAAGTTGCTATAATAGTAAAACCTAGTTTATTAGGATGCATGTGCACATAGGTTTTAGATTATGATTTCCACTGCCAATAACTAGTGTGTACAAAATGTAATAAAACCCATCAAATATTTGGTGATTTATTTAACAACTTGAAACGATAATGGGCAAGTGGTGAAAATAATGCTACCATTTTCAACAAAGTATTAGAAATGTCCCAAAAAAACACAAGATGACTTTTAGATGTATTGAGTTTTGGAATATTGTAAAAGCTTGCCAAGTATGGCGTGGCATAAAGAACATTGAAGCATATGTATGGGTGGTTCTAAAAGGTCAAAATCATCTAGCTTCGACTATGGGTGCTTCTAAAAGGTCAAAATCATCTAACTTCGGCTAGACTATGTCGAATGCTCGTGTTCGGATTGACCTCAACGATGATGAAATCATTGAGGTTTCACCACCTTCCTGTATAATGGGAAGGGAAAAAAATCAAACACAAGTGCAAATGTAAAGAGTCAACTTAGGATGACCTATAAGAATTCAGGTTGGAGATTGCATACTAAATGCAAATGTGACCAAATACTTTGAATTTTCTCACGAAGATGAGTCTAAGAAATAAAAAGCTTGTGACATTAAACTTTTAATGCAAAACTTGAGTAACTTCACCAGAGATGAGCTTGAATTGGATATGATGGTAGAAGTCGAAATGAAGAAATAATAAAACATGTAGGTATTTTTTTATCTTTGTCTTTTTGTTACTATATTTTTTGGTTGTTAAATTAATGTTTATGTAATTTTATTTAATATAAAAAATGTTTAACTTTTATTTATATTAAATTATTTAAAGGATCGAAAGTATAAATACATAACTTGTCGTACAAAACTGTAAATAAATTAAATTTATATTATTATTTTACTGAAACACCAAAATAATAATAGGAGAATTCATATATATATATATATATATATATATATATATATATATATATATATATATATATATATATATATATATATATATATATATCCCATTATTAAAAATCAAAATATCATATTTGTCCAAATTAATTTCTAATTATCATATTTATCTTTCATAAAATTTTAAAATATCATATATGTTCTTCTTAAACATCAGAATATATATATATATATATATATATATATATATATATATATATATATATATATATATATATATAATGTCCTTCTTAAATATCAAAATATCATATATATGTAGTTCTTAAACATCAAAATATTAATGGTAATATATGTGACAACCCAAAATTTTCTATCCAGTTCAGTCAAACACTTCATTAAAAGTCAAAATCAGTGCTGTTATCTTTTAGCACAATTAGGAGTTTATTTGAGCGTTCAGAGCCTTGTACACTTAAGGGATAAGTGGCGGGGTTTATTGGCTGAAGTTATAGCTCAAAGAAATGACCTTAAACGCCCCTGCAAGGAGTTCACAGCCAACACATGGGAGTTTACGGCCGTAAACTCCATGTGGGACGTAAACTCTTACTTATAAGATGATATGTTGGTCATTTGTTCATTCCTTCCTTCCATTTGGCTGAAATCCT
Source organism: Lactuca sativa (assembly GCF_002870075.4). Lineage (NCBI taxonomy): Eukaryota > Viridiplantae > Streptophyta > Magnoliopsida > Asterales > Asteraceae > Lactuca > Lactuca sativa. Next base: position 69,004,554 of record NC_056630.2, read on the forward strand.
CTCAAGTACCATCCTGATCTTCGTCCCCGATCGTCAAATCTCGTAAGCTTATTTTCTTAACTAGTTGATATCTTGCATAAACTAGTAATCTTACATGATTTCATCCGTGAAATCATTCCATTTTGTAGATCTTCAAGTTCCACCAAGAACACCAAGAACACACACTAGTGTTCTTAACCGAAATCAACCATTCAAGCTCCTAGATCGTTAGTACTCTTGTTCTAACTCATTGTACACTAGGATTCAAGGAGATTACGGCCAAGACATGTTCTTGGGCCGTAAACCCCTTTTAAGGGTGCAAATGACACCCTAACACCTTAGTAAGCCTTGGATATTAGCATAGAACCTTACACCATTGAACTAGGGACTTCAAATCATGATTTGGTACTTCATACCATGAGTTTACGGCCGTAAAGTCATGGGGAATTGGTCCTAGAGCCGTAAACACCATACAAGGCCATTCTTGGACCTTAAACCCACCCAACCTCTTGTTTAAGCCTTGGAGCACTTAACCACTTAAGTCTTTATAGCTTTGAGCCTCATTTGGTGACCCAATTGAGAGCTTACGGCCAAGAGTAAACTCCCCAGGGTCGTAAAATCCTTAAGGTATGGTCCATTGACCATAAACTCCCATATAAGGCCTTGCACTCCTTTGTTGCAACCCGATAGCCTCCTAACACTTTGACCAAAGTGATTTCCTCACATTAGGATGTTTATACATGTTTAATTATGTTGGATAAGGTGTCTAAGTCCATAACTATTTCGGGCATGTACTTGACCCGACCCGGCATGGTCCATTTGGGTTGCATGGCACCATGCAATTGGATAGACTAAATGAGAGAAATAACACTTGGAGATTATTAATATATTATAAGTTCTAATATATTAATAATATTATTTGATTAGTTGATCAAAGAATTAATTTGGAATTAATTAAGTGATCAAAGGATAACTAATTAAATATATGGGTTGATTGTGTAAATCATCCATATCTTGTATAGTGGGCTAAGAGGCTCCATGGATTATCAAGTTGGGTTCTACCCATAGGATGCTCCATGGATGCTACATGGGAGTTACAAACCCATGGGTCATGGAAATGAAGAGTCATGACACATTAGGGTTTACATGGTGTAACCCTAGATGTGTCAACACTATATAAGAAGCATATTCTCCACCAAAATCGGCACTACTAAGGAAACAAGAGGGCTTGGCCGATTTTGAGAAGTGTGTGTTATCTCAAGAGTCTTTCCAAGAGCATTTGGTGTTGTGTGAAGCATTTGAGGCATCACACTTGGGGTGCTAGGCTCACAAGGTTTCAAGGAACACAAGCAACAACAAGGTAAGTTATTCTATCTATGATTCAAGATAAAATTGTTCCCCATGTATGCTAGATAGGAATATAACCTTGGAATTCAACTTTGCATGATAATTAGACAAACATAGATCCAAGGTTATTAGGGTTGCATGTACACTTAGGAAGTGTTAGAATGCTCAAAAACCCATCAGTGGTATCAGAGCCTAGGCTTGTTTGTTTGTTATTTGTGCTTAAAAGTTGAAGAAAGTCGAAAATCTTGCTGTCTGACTGATGGACTCGGCGAGTCCATGGGGAGGACTCGACGAGTTCATGTGTATCTTCAACCTACTCGGCGAGTAGGTTTATGCACTCGGCGAGTAGGGTCGACAGAGTGCAGAATTTCGACTTGTGTTGCTGGAAATGGGTTAGAATCATTACCCTAAAATGTTTTGGTACTTGAAAACTTATTTTAGAAGGTGTAATGTCTTTTCTAACTCATTTACAACAACTAGTTATCAAAATTACAAAGATTAAATGTGATTTTGATTCTTGAAAGTGTTCATATTCATGTTCTTGTTCTTATGATGTTTAGATGATCATAGGAATTATTTGTAACCTATGTGGTAGATTAATTCATGATCATAATGTGTTTTAATGGAGTCCATAACTTGTCCTCAAGTTATGGAAAACCAAAAGTCTCTTGGATTAAAAAAACCATTAAAAGAACACAAGAGTTAGAAAAATAAAAAGTTCTCATTTTATTACTCTATTAAACTCATAAGTTACAAGAAATGAAAAGTTTTGAAAGTTTACAAAACTTGCCCTCAAGTTTTGGAACAAGTAAAGTTAAGTTAAAACTTTAGTTCCAACCCCTAGAATTTTAAAAGTTAAAATTCAACCCTTATACTTATATTATTATGATTTAATAATTATATATATATGTATAAGAACAAAGTCGTCTTACCGCTAGTACGCCTCATTCACGAAGCCGGTCTATAAGGTGGGTATAAGGTTGTTGCCTATAAAATGGTGACTTAATGGGTGTACACTCTCACCCACCGCTTGCTTGATCGGTGGAGGGTCGTTAGCCGAACGGGTAAGACAAGGACTTATTAATTCTCATTCAAAGTATGATGAATATTATAAAGTAACTAAATGTTTTATTAAATTCCCAATCTTAGTTACTTTAGGAAAAATGTGAATAAGGTGCTATTCCATGAAATTACACTTTACACTTTGATTAAGTCGTTGGTGGAGCGTGTGTGGTTAACCGGCACACTAACTTGGACTTAACAAGGTAGGTAAAGGGTGACTTAGGGTTTATTATAGTATCGATGGAGCGTGTGTGGTTAACCGGCACATCGATTGAGTGATAAACTTTAAGGGTACCAAGTGATTTGCATGGTTACTTCACACCTCGTTTTGTGATCCTCGGTATCCCAGTCACAAAACCTGGAGGGCACACTCGAGATTGAAACATGCCTTTGAAAAGTTCATTGAATCTCAAAGAATCTAGGAATTTCTAAGAACCATTCAAAAAACCTAATAGTAAAATATTGCGGTTTTCGTGGTGGAAATTGGTGAATCGTCATTCACCTACCTTTCAAATATGATATAGCTTAGATTACGGCATACCTCTTCTAAGTTATATTATATTGTGATTGGATCCTAGCCTTAATATTACATTTGGGTGTTTTATTAAGGACTCTCTTATATCTAAACTAATCTTGTCCTCTCTCCTTCAGATGTCTTTCAACAATGCTTCTGGCTCTAATCCTAATGGCTCCTTTTCCCTTATGAACTTGTGTGGGAAAGTCACCTTTGATGGATCCAACTTTAATGAGTGGATCAGAAACATCAGGATGATTACCCGCTACGAGGACAAAGAATATGTCCTTGACAAGGAGCTTAAGGAGATTAATGAGTCCACTGCAACTCCTCAGGAGATCGCTGAATTTAGGGCGCATGAAAGGGATGCTACGAAAGTGGCTTGCATCATGACGACCACGATGACAGCGGAACTCCAAAAGTCTTATGAAGATTTCTACCCTTATGACATGCACCAAGATTTGATGGAAAGATACCATCAAAGTGCAAGACAAGAGAGGTATGAGATCATCTGCTCCATGATAACAACCATGATAAAGGACGGGGAATCCGTCACGAGCCACATGCAGAAAATGCAAAGGTATGTGGATCGTTTGCTGAAGCTTAATGTGAACTTCCCGGAGGATCTTGCAATAGATATTATTTTGCATTCCTTACCATCGTGCTATGATCAATTCCGCATGACATATCACATGAACAAGGAAGAAGTCACCCTCAGCAAACTTCAGGGACTTCTCAAGACCGCAGAAACAGGTCTTAAGGGGAAGTCGGTTGCTATCACTCCTACTCAAAACTCTACTCCGGTTTTGGCAATCGGGAAAAGTCGAGGGAGGAAGAGAAAGAGCTCTTCTAAGGGTACCAAGGTTCGGACCCTTGATGGCTCTTCTTCAAGTAAAACCAAGAAAGGTTTCGTTACTCCTTCTTCTGACCCAAAAGAGGCTGAATGCTTCTATTGCCATGAAAAAGCTCATTGGAAGCGGAACTGCCCAAAATACCAGCAAGATGTGAAGGATGGGAAAGTTAAACCCAACCATGCAGGTATTTACACTATCATTTCTAATAACTCACCCCATTCTAATTCTTGGGTCCTTGATACCGGGTGTGGTATTCACATTTGTTGTGACTTGCAGGGACTAAGAAGAAGTGAGGATGTGGAGCAAGGAAGGATAAACTTGATCATGGGGAATAGGAAAGTTATACCTGTTACCAAGATTGGAGTTTATACTTTATCGCTAAGTAGTGGGTTTAGTTTAGATTTGAATAAGTGTTGTTATTCGCCAGGAATGGCAAGAAATATTATTTCCTTTCATGCTTTGTACAAACAAGGGTTTACCTTTTCATTTAATAATGAAGTTGGTTCTATAGAAGTTTTCTATAATAATGTCTTTTGTTTTAAAGCATTACCTTGTGATGGTGTGTATGAAGCTGTATCTGTTGTAGATAACTTGGGAAATAATGTTTTGTGTATTGATTCTACTAATAATAACTTGGATAAAGCATCATTATGGCATTGTCGTCTTGGACATATAAGCAAGAAACGCATAGGCCAACTCCAAAGAGATGGAGTCTTGGAGTCGTTTGACCTAAAGTCAGATGATAGTTGCGAATCATGCTTACTTGGAAAAATGACAAAGTCACCCTTCACAGGTTCATGTGAGAGGGGTGAAGGTTTGTTGGACCTTATACACACGGATGTGTGTGGACCATTCAAACATGCCACAAGGGATGCTAATCGTTATTATTTGACTTTTACTGATGATTATAGTAGATATGGATATGTCTACTTGATCAAGCATAAGTCAGAGACTTTCGAGAGGTTTAAGGAATTTAAACAGGAAGTCGAGAATCAATTGGGCAGGAACATTAAGATGCTTCGATCCGATCGTGGTGGTGAGTATCTTAGTTCAGAGTTCCTCGACTATCTAAGGGAATGTGGGATAGTCTCACAATTGACACCTCCCAGGACACCACAGTTGAATGGTGTGGCTGAGAGGCGTAATCGAACCTTGTTGGATATGGTTCGTTCCATGATGAGTCGAGCTACGCTACCAATCTCATTCTGGGGGTATGCCTTAGAGACTGCCGCCCATATCCTCAATCTAGTCCCTACAAAGAAAGTTGCCAAAACTCCTCACGAGATGTGGACTGGTAAAGTACCTAAACTAGACCACATCAAGATTTGGGGTTGCGAGGCTTTCGTGAGACGCGAGACTCATGATAAGCTCGAACCTCGAAGCGAGAGGTGTATTTTCATCGGCTACCCACATCATTCCTTTGGTTACCTCTTCTACAGACCTAGTGACAATGTGGTCTTTGTAGCAAGAAGAGGAGTCTTTTGAGAAAGAGAGTTTATAAGCCAAGGAGACAGTGGGAGGCAAATTGATCTTGAAGAAATTCAAGAATCAAGCGGTGAAGGAACTTCAAACTCTAGCCCTCAACTTGAGGAGGAAACTCCTGTTGAGCAAATTGACAAATCTGTACCTCTGAGACGTTCCACGAGAGTTAGGAGTGCACCTGAGCATTACTATGGATTCCATATTACTGCAGAAGGTGAGACACTTATTAGTGATGAGACACTAGTAAGTCAAGATGACCCTAACAGCTACGAGGAAGCCATGGCAGGCCCCGAGTCTGCTAAATGGAAAGAGGCTATGGATAGCGAGATACAATCCATGTATGACAATCAAGTTTGGAACTTGGTTGAAAATGTACCAGGTCGTAAGACAGTAGGGTGCAAATGGGTCTTCAAGAAGAAGACCGACATGGATGGTAAAGTACACACTTATAAGGCTAGACTGGTTGCAAAGGGCTTCTCTCAAATTCCTGGAGTGGACTATGATGAGACCTTTTCTCCGGTAGCCAAGATTAAGTCTATTCGGGTTCTGTTAGCCATAGCTGCGTTTCATGATTATGAAATATGGCAGATGGATGTCAAAACCGCTTTCCTTAATGGGAAGTTGGCTGAAGATGTTTACATGAGTCAGCCAGAGGGTTTTGTCAGCAACGAGTACCCTAATAGAGTGTGTAAGCTTGAGAAATCCATTTATGGATTGAAGCAAGCACCTCGCAGATGGAATCTTTGCTTTGATGAAAAGGTCAAGGAATTTGGCTTTTCTAGGAGTGAAGATGAATCTTGTGTGTATGTCAAGGCTAGTGGGAGTATAGTTAGCTTCTTGGTATTGTATGTGGATGACATACTGCTCATAGGAAACGACATTCCAACCCTGCAGGAAGTAAAGTCCTGGCTTGGGAAGTGTTTCGCTATGAAGGACCTTGGTGAAGCTGCCTATATTCTAGGGATAAGAATCTTGAGAGATCGGAGTAAAAGACTAATTGGACTTAGTCAGAGTACCTACTTGGATAAGGTGCTGAAGAGATTCAGCATGCAGGACTCCAAGAAAGGAGAGTTACCCATCCAGAGTAACACCAGGTTGAGTAAGACACAAAGCCCTAGCACTGAGGCTGAGATAGCAGAAATGAGTCGAACACCTTATGCTTCGGCTGTAGGATCGATCATGTATGCTATGACGTGTACTCGACCCGATGTAGCTTTTGCCTTGAGCATGGTTAGCAGGTATCAGGCGAACCCTGGCAAGGCACACTGGACTGCGGTAAAGAATATCCTCAAGTACCTACGGAGGACTAAGGACTGGGTCCTTACCCTCGGTGGGAGTGATAACTTGAGAGTTGTAGGGTATAGTGATGCTAGCTTCCAGACTGATAGGGATAATTTCCGCTCTCAGTCGGGCTGGGTCTTTACCCTAAACGGAGGAGCAATTTCTTGGAAGAGTTCCAAGCAAGAGACAGTGGCTGATTCTACTTGTGAATCAGAGTATATTGCAGCTAGTGAAGCAGCAAAGGAAGCGATATGGCTGAAGAACTTCATTGGAGACCTTGGAGTTGTACCAGCCATTAAAGAGCCAATGGAAATTTTCTGTGATAGTGAAAGTGCTGTTGCCTTAGCCAAGGAACCAAGGGATCATGGGAGATCCAGACACATCGACAGAAAATACCATTTCATTAGACATCGGATCGAAGAAGGACTCCTCGTGGCAAAGAGGGTATCATCGGATGAGAACCCAGCAGATCCCCTCACGAAGGGACTGAGAAGGGTTAAGCATCTCCAGCATGCTCGGAGCATAGGGCTGAAGGATGATATAAGTTTTAGTAGTTAGATAACTCAGAAATTTGTAAAGTGTAATTGACATTTGATGATGAATAAAAGGTGTTTTATTTATGAGTAAAGTGTTGCTATCTCTTGTCAATCGTTTACTATATTTCTTTTGCATGTTTTGACTTCCAGAATAATTTTGTTTGGTGTAACATATTATTCAAACCTCCACAGTCGGTCATATGTCGGAAGTAGGTATGAATCAAGACTGTCATGATGGGTTGTAGAGGTCCAAGGTGTTGGACAAGGCTACAACAATCATGAGTGCTCATAAGTTCTGAGCATTGGAGTCAACCCACGCTCACTGGAATCACTTCATGGAATTCTATCTCGAGTGATCGTGAGACGGTAATATCATATAAGTCTTCAAACCTAGAGATATGATTTGTTACTTACAAGTTGGTTATGCATTGACTGTACGAAACCGCATTGGTAACTCGATGTTATAAAACGTACTTTTGTGTGTAATTCAATGAGTGGTAGAACAAACATATGAGTCGAAGTTTATCTGTTCCTTCTTGGATTAGAAGCTGATATCTGGGCCCCTCGATGATTTTGTTTTGACCCATGTACCGGGCCCGGTCAGAACTAAGTTGATGTGTTCAATTAAGTTCTATGTCAAACAAATCGGAAATCGGGAAACAAATGCTGGACAATAAGTAAGACAATGTTCCATGTATTTGTCCGGCTGATATCTAGAACGGAGGATTATATGATCACTTATCTTAAATGGCGTACCATCATCTTCTCAAGTTTCGAGAAACCTTGTAAAGAGCTACGATTGCCGGTCGGTTCCTGAAGTACTAGAGATATAGTTATTAGACTTATCCAAGTGGGAGACTGTTGGATAAGGTGTCTAAGTCCATAACTATTTCGGGCATGTACTTGACCCGACCCGGCATGGTCCATTTGGGTTGCATGGCACCATGCAATTGGATAGACTAAATGAGAGAAATAACACGTGGAGATTATTAATATATTATAAGTTCTAATATATTAATAATATTATTTGATTAGTTGATCAAAGAATTAATTTGGAATTAATTAAGTGATCAAAGGATAACTAATTAAATATATGGGTTGATTGTGTAAATCATCCATATCTTGTATAGTGGGCTAAGAGGCTCCATGGATTATCAAGTTGGGTTCTACCCATAGGATGCTCCATGGATGCTACATGGGAGTTACAAACCCATGGGTCATGGAAATGAAGAGTCATGACACATTAGGGTTTACATGGTGTAACCCTAGATGTGTCAACACTATATAAGAAGCATATTCTCCACCAAAATCGGCACTACTAAGGAAACAAGAGGGCTTGGCCGATTTTGAGAAGTGTGTGTTATCTCAAGAGTCTTTCCAAGAGCATTTGGTGTTGTGTGAAGCATTTGAGGCATCACACTTGGGGTGCTAGGCTCACAAGGTTTCAAGGAACACAAGCAACAACAAGGTAAGTTATTCTATCTATGATTCAAGATAAAATTGTTCCCCATGTATGCTAGATAGGAATATAACCTTGGAATTCAACTTTGCATGATAATTAGACAAACATAGATCCAAGGTTATTAGGGTTGCATGTACACTTAGGAAGTGTTAGAATGCTCAAAAACCCATCAAATTAGTGTTAGAATCACTAATTATATATATACATATGTCTTCATATGTTATTAGGATCATTGTGTGTGTCTAAGTCTTCACTTGACACCAAGCACTTGTCCGGCACTTCCATCCGATTCACTCACTGCAGGTGAGTTCATACCCCTTCAATTAACCTTTTGAATGCTTCTAAATGTTTTTAAATGCTTTATGGGGGGGATATAAGTTGAATCATGCTAGTTATCATATCAATCACATGTGATTAATAACTAACATGCAAATGGATTTACTATACGTTAACTGTTTTACCAAACATATTTCTTCAAATGATATTCTTAAACGTGTTTTTAATTGTTTAAAACTCTTCATCAAACTGCCTTACATACTGTAGGTTTCATTTCAAATTCTTTTACAATTGTGTTTCAAACAAAGGTTTTCTTATACTTAAAACTGTCCTCATCAAACAAACTGCTTTCAAACCATTTTATAAACTGAGATCAAGTCAATCTTTTCTTAATTATTAATCTTTTCAAAGGTTTTACAAAACTTCATTATGCTTTTATATTATCAATTGCATGCCCATATATGTATAGTTATATAAGTAATGTTTAAAGGACTTAGGAAGGCTAGCTCACTTTATTTCCTTTTCCTCGTTTGGATGTGGCTTTAGGGTATCGGTTAGTCGTCCGAATGTTGTCTAAATATTAGTTATATATCATGTATACATATATAGACGTAAAAGTTCCTTCAGTCTGTTCAGTACCTTTGGGTAGCAAACGCATACTTTTAGTCATACACGCACATCATTAGTAACTATTATAGGTATAGTTAGGAGATACTACTTACCTTTCCAAGTACAAGAAATCACACAAGAGTCACTTCATTCAAGAGTCATTACTTATTTCTACGAGAACATATACAACTATACTAGAATAAGAACATATACAACTATACTAGAAAGAGAACATATACAACGATACTATGATGAGTAACAATACATTACATATACATGAATACGTTAACATAAATGTGATCCATTGTATCGGAGCATGCCTTCAATGTCATGGCCCGAATATTAGCTAGAGTCTCTTGGAGGGAGAGCGTGAGTTTGCGTATAGATCTATACTGGATTGACTATCCTACACCTTGTTGCTAGCTACAGTCGGACCTGCAGGGTGCCAAACGTCATACCTTTTTATTACGACCTGCAATGTCATATTTACCAGTCAATATTATGGTACAATTAATCACATAATACCTTAATATAAATCCGGTTTAAGGTAGTTAGTACAGCAGTAGTTCATATAATACAACACTACAGTACTACATTAATTTACCCTTTACATATATTTAATGATCATTTCACTTAAACATTAATGTAAAAACTATATTTTGATAATGATAGTTAAGCTTGGGAAAATTACACACTTTTACAAGAAACAAACATACAAAACATTCGGGTCTTGGTAGAAGACTACTTTCAAAACAGTTAGGTCTTGGAGAAGATTACTTTTTATATTAGTAGGAAATATGGGATTTTCCAGGGTTTTCAAACGTTTACAATTACTTACAAACATTTTCATACTTATACAAACTTCCTTTCAAAACAATTTCAAGTCTTTCATTACCAGTTTGACAAATTAATGACACTAAATTACTTATGAATTCACCAGCTTTTTGGCTAATACTCGCTTTCAAAATAACTTGTATTCTCGGGTCACAAATAGACATGTACGACGACCAGGTTTTGTGAAGACGGAGCAGTGCAGAATCGTCTTTTATTTTGATTATTCATTATGTTGTTTATTGCTATGAAAGAACACACTTGTAATTAAAATCATACTATTAATGCAATGGATGATGTTGTTGCTTGTTTACTACTTTACATGTTGTGATACTTTACATGACGTCCTCCGCCCCAGAACTGTAACATCCCAAAAATACGAGCCAAAAATTTCATTTTAAAACAAGTACATGGCAAAACATTAGAAATAAAAGGTTCATCGATGATATCATTTCACAAAAGATACTGCATGTCTAGAAACATTTTTATAAAACATCAAAGTTTCAGAGTACAATTTCCCAGGAGGATCTCATGATGCGGAAAACAAAGCGTGTGTGTGATGTACCGCTACCACGCCGGCTCCTTCCCCTTCGAAGAAGAGGTACTTGAAACCAAAACTGAAAACTGTAACCACGAAGCTTAGTAAGTTCCCCCACTGTACCACATACCATATAACCACATAACATACATATATTGTCAGGCATATCTGGGTGCCCAACCTACCCCTTCGGTCCTCTCGACCGGATGTTGCCTAGCATACCTGGGTGCTGGCCTCCCCTTTGGTCCTCTCGACCGGGTACTGCCTAGCATATCTGGGTGCTGGCCTCCCCTTCGGTCCTCTCGACCGGATACTGCCTAGCATATCTGGGTGCTGGCCTCCCCTTCGGTCCTCTCGACCGGATACTGGGGACTATTTCTCCCCTCTACTACTACCACATAACAGGTATCACAATATCAGAATCTATCTAGCAGGGCTGGGTATGACTACCCCTTCGGCCCTATCGACCGGATATCTTGAGGACTATCTCCCCTACTGTCACTAGCACATAGCATCATATCATACTAGCACATAAACATAACACATGTAGTAGTAATTCCTAGATGAATATCACAGAGACAATCATCTACATACAAATCCTACTAGTGGGCCGGCATTGTGGCCGTAGAACCACCGCTACTGGAAGGTAACTCACCTCGAAAGTAACTGCGGAAGTCTGCTTGCTAAGAGCCTGAATGCTGAAACAGAAATCCTCCGACTATAAATCATAAACATAGGTTAGCCTCTCATTCACACCCTTAGGTCAGATGACTGACCCTCCCTTCGACCCAGGTCAACTCCTTAGTCAAGGTCAACTTCCAGTTGACTGGACTCACCGAGTCATGGCACCGACTCGCCGAGTCCTTCTCCACTAACCCGGTTCCACTCTATAAGCCCCTTCTTTCCACTCACTGAATCATCCTTAACTCACTACTCGGGACGATGGGACCGGCTCGTGATCCGACTCGCCGAGTCCATGAATAGCTCGTCGAGTATATGAACAACTCGCCGAGTCCATGAACAACTCGTCGAGTCCATGCAAGCAGAGTTCCCACTCACTTCCAGATCCTTATCCGAACAACCTTCATGAGGATCTGGGGTTTCTGGGACTATCGGAACACGTTAGATTGCTAATCCTACGTGCAAACACGAAGGGTTGGACTTCTAACACTTAAACCCTTCGTATACAATAACAGTTCATACAACTCGCTGAGTTTGAAGAACAACTTGTCGAGTACCAGGAAATCTTCATAGGACTCGCCGAGTTGTTCATCCAACTCGCCGAGTCTAAGGCCATATTCATAGAACACGCCGAGTTCCACCTTGGGACTTGCCGAGTCCCTTGACCCATTTCCCATATGAGCCAAATCTGAGACATGCAACTCTTCAAAACCACAGATCTATGATCTTAGGGCATGCTTAACACGTAAAGTTGCGAACTTTACGTGCATGCATGGCCCTATAAGCTCAAAAATGCAATTCCAAGCTCTTTAAGAGGTCATGCACTCCATGGGGGTCCTCAATCACTTCAACCACATCAACTTTATGCTTCTAACACGTCCATAAAGTCTAGATCTGAAGTCCTTTCGGATTATTAAGCACAAACACAAAGAGTTTGGTGTTTTAGGGTTTGAAAACCACCAAATTGGGACAAAATGGGATCTAATGAACTAAAGATCAAGGTAGAGACTTTACTACCTGAATGGAAGCTTCTCCCAGAGTAGATTTCGGATCTACTCCCTCTCTTGCACTCTTCAAACTCTTTTCTTCTTCTAAGCTCCAATGTGCCCCAAAAATCCTTCACAGGGCAACAAATCACTCAAACTTACAAATGGAGGCTAGGGTTTCGACAAGGAACGCTTTGAGGATGATATAGGATGAGATGGGGCTATAAGGACATTTAAATAGGGTGCAAACCCTAAGGATTTGGGTCTCCTCCTGATTGGCCTACTCGCCGAGTCCAGGCGTAGACTCGCCGAGTAGATCACTTAAAGCCCGCACCCATCTCGACATCTACTCGACGAGTTAGGGCTATAACTTGCCGAGTAGCTCTTCCAAAAAGAACCTTTAATCAAAACAAATATGTACCAGGAAATGGGCGTTACAAATCTCCCCCACTTATCTTAGACTTCGTCCTCGAAGTCTGCTGACTCTAGAAACAACTCTGGGTAGTGCTCCCTCATCTCCTCCTCCGCCTCCCATGTCCACTATGAACCCCTCCGGTGCTGCCACTGCACCTTCACCAACTGAACCACCTTGTTCCTCAAGGTCTTCGTCTTTCGATCTAAGATCGCAACTAGTCTCTCGATATAATTCAGGTTACTATCAACCTGAATATCCTCCAAGGGTACAACTGCTGACTCGTCCACCAAACACTTTCTCAACTGAGAAACATGAAAAATGTTGTGGATCTGGCTAAGCTCTGCTGGAAGATCCAACCTATAAGCGGCCCGAACCACCCGGGCCAAAACCCTAAAAGGACCAATGAACCTGGGGCCCAACTTGCCCCTCTTCCGAAACCTAATGACACCCTTCCAGGGTGATACCTTCAGGAGGACCATGTCACCCACCTGAAACTCCAAGTCTGAACGCCTTCTATCGACGTAACTCTTCTGCCGACTCTGCATAGTCTGTAGCCTGCCACGAACCTGCTGGATCAACTCTGTCATCTTGAGCACCACTTCGGTGCTCCCGATGACGCACTGACCGACCTCGCCCCAACAAATCAGGGTCCTGCACTTTCTCCCGTAGAGCATCTCGAAAGGAGGGCGGTCAATACTCGCATGGTAGTTGTTGTTGTACGAAAACTCAGCCAAGGGCAGATAGGTATCCCAACTGCCACCGACGTCTAGCACGCACGCTCGCAACATATCCTCCAGATGGTCCGCTCGCTCTGACCAAAGATTCTACAAATAAAGATTTTCTTATAATTATCTAATTAGTTCGTCTAATAACTACTTCTTGACCCCAATTCTCGCATAGATAACATGGCTGGACTCCACCCCTACGGCAACCCGTACCTTCCTAACGAAGGCAACGCTGAATGGTTTGGAGAAGAACCCGAGAATGATCATCCAATCCCTTTGAATGATCACCATGATGAAGACCTTTCGGATGATGATAACTCCGAACCCGAAGTTGAGAACCTACCTCCGGTAGCTCCCATTCCAAATCCTAACCCTCGTCAGACTTTTCATGGCCCGACACCCCCTTGGGTATAAAGTTTGGAGACATGGAGCGAAGAGCAAGATCAACCTATGCCGTTTAATGGAGACCAAAGATTCTACAACATAAGCGAAGGGAACTCAGCAGACAGAGTTCTACCAACCCTGGTCCGTAGAGTGGCCCGAGACGATATTTAGGGCAGGACAGCTCTCCATCGTATCGCAGAGGTTGATGCCAATGCGGGAATGCATACCATCCGCACCAATCGCCTTGAACACACAAGTGAGACATCTGAGAGAAACCATGAGACTCTGTTTCAAGCACTAGCTGAAACCCGAGCCGAATTCATAGAGCTCCAAGTACGCCAGAGGGTGTACGAAGATACCTTCTTGATATGGAACGTCAACTAGCTGAGCTAAGGGTTCACCATTGGGGTGACTGTCACTAGTAGGAGATGCTTTACTTTCCTTCTTTGTTTTAAAGAGTCGTTCTCCTGTCTATGTTCTGTGTAACACTTTCCTATCTGACTACCTTGTACTGTAAGTACTTTTAGTTAGACCCTTATGCTGTCAAGGACTTTTCTACTCCGGATGTGATGTAAGACCTACTACAAGGTCAATTTTCCCGAACTTGTTACATCTTAAACATCAATGATATCGACAGTTGCATAACTTCTGTGCCACTCATTTTTCAAATTACCTTTCATCTTGCTTTCATTGGAGTCTATTTGCAACTTGCTTTAGTCAAACCTTTAGACTAGAGTAATTTAGCTCAGGGATCATTCCTAATTCTCTTTCAATGGTTGGATCATGTTATCCACCAACCAATGGTACCCCAGTGGGAATGAAAAACGTCTTGAGACTATTCTACGAACTTATTTCTACTCCTTACTAAGGACTGCATGATAGGGATGTAGGTCAAACCTTCGAGAACATATTTCTATTCTTTACATGAATGATTGAACTACATCTAGGTTCAACCATACTCGCTCAAGAACTCCTTATTTTTCGTGTTACAGATGTTGGGTTTTGTGCATTCTAACACTCCTAAGTGTACATGCAACCCTAAATACCTTGGATCTATGTTTTCTCTATTATACATGCAAATAAGAACTTCCAAGGTATTATCCTAATCTAGCATACAAAACAATAATGTAACAAGATAGAATACATACCTCTTGATGTAAAAAGTCTTCATGAAGCTTGAGTGCTTAGTGCCCCAAGTGTGACACCTCAAATGGAATCACAATCATCAAAACACTTAGAATGACTTGAGAGAATTCTACACTCACCAAAATCGGCTAGCCCTTTCTTGAATACTACTAGTGGCCGATTTTTCCTCAATAATAAGATGCTTATATAGTTACACAATTAGGGTAAACTCTTAATTGTCATGGCTTTCCATTTCCTTGGATCCATGGGTACAAATACACCATGGAGCATCCATGGACCATCCTATGGGTTTTAGCCCAACTTGATTATCCATGGAGCATTAGCCCACTATACAAGTATGGATGATTTACACAATCAACCCATATATTTAATTAGTCTTCTTTTGATCACTTAATTAATCCTAGATTAATTCTTGATCAATACTAATTAAATAATCTTATTATTCTTATTATTAATATACTAGAACTTATAATATATTAATAACCATAAGTGTCTTATTTCTCTCATTCAAGTGCATGATGGTATGCAACCCAAATGGACCATGCCGGGTCGGGTCAAGTCTTACCAAATATAGTTATGGACTTAGACATTAATCCAACAGTCTCCCACTTGGATAAGTCTAAAACTATTATTGCGTATGACTTCAGGAACCAACCGGCAATCGTAGCTCTCAAAAGCTTCTGTCGAACTCTGACCTTGTAGATGAACTCTGACCTTTGTCAGTGACTTGTCCATTAGATAAGGGATCATATATTCCTCCATTCTAGATATCATATGGACTGAGACATGGATTATAATCATTCTCTCTGTCCATTTGTTGTTTCCCGATTTCCGATTTATGGCAACTGACTAATTGAACAAATCAAATCAGTCCTGGCCCGGCCGAGCACTTCCATTTGTCATCATCAAATCATCGAGGGGCCCACAGATATCGCTTTTATCCCGAAGGTAAAAGGAACGGATAAACTTCGACTCATATGGCTTGTTCTACTACTTGTTGAATCATACACAAAGGCACGTTTTATAGCACCGAGTTACCAAATGCGTTTTCGTGCTATCAATGTACTATCAACTCATAGTAACAACTCATATCTCTAGGTTTGAAGAATATAAGATATTATCGTCTCATGATCACTCGTGATAAAATCCATGAAGTGATTCCAATGAGCGCGGGTTGAATCCAATACTCAGAACTTATGAGCACTCATGATTGTTGTAGCCTTGTCCAACACCTTAGACCTCTACAACCCATCATGACAGTCTTAATTCATATCTACTTCCAACATATGACCGACTGTGGATGGTTTGAATAACTTAGTCATTCCGGAAGAATAACCTAGTTTATTCGGGAAGTCAAAACATGCAAAGTGAAACACAATAATAATTGAATCTAATATGGTATCAACCCTTTGAACATAAATAAAACACCTTTTATTTATCACCATATGATTACACATTATTCATTGTATACTGTTTCAGCTATCAACTTTATTCTTGAATTTAAAACAATAGTTGTCCCATGCTCCAAGCATGTACACTATGTTTTCTTAAACACTAGTCATGCCACACACCAAGTATGCATACTATGTTTGTCTATGATCTTTACTTTGTGAACTAGATCAATTGAACATTACTTCAAATGATTCACTTTTCACACTCCCAAATGCTTACTGCAAATGCAAGAATTCCAAATTCATGCCATTTACTGAAATCTGTTAGATTCTAAACTTATATGCATTGATCCTCTTGTAATTATTATGCACAAAGTCATAAAGACTTGACAACAAACATTACAGAGCATTCCAAAGGAGATCAACTTCTTGGAAACATCCTTCTTGCATTAAGTTTCCTTAATCTTACACAGATTTGAAAATCCTAACTTTGAAACATTTCCAGATTCCATTTTGACTATCACTTCTGAACAAGAGTTGCCTCCTTATAGACTATGTCAATATGGTCCTTCCAGAATTATCACTATACTTCCAATTGTCCTTGAGCAACCAATCTTTGGTAAACCTTAGATTGTCCTCGACAATTGTTTAATCCTTTTAGTCATATCCAGTTCTAAACCTTTTCCCTTCTTAATGCCCCAGGCATCTGGAAAATTTTAGAATGGATGAATATAGCACATGTAATCGATCCTATATCCGAAGCATATGGGACACGATTCATGATGTCTTACATAAAGACTAAACCAGTCTTTTGCTATAATATTTCCATTTCAATTTGCCAAGTTCTCATAATTCAGATTATGAAAAGGGATGCCGTAATCATAATCGAATTTTAGAACGCAAATAATGGACCCATATACAGAATTTCCTTATGTTGAGCCATTCCAACATGAAATTCATATATATATCCTTGACTAAATGATTAAAACCTCACGATCTAAGCTTATAGATTTGAGATGAAGTATAATTTCCTCTCCCTTAAGTATAGCAAAACAACTCTTTCCCAGTTGAAACTTTTGTTTTCTATAATTAACATTGCTAACTTGCAATACTTATCATAATTATCATGCTCCCACTAACATGATGATTATTAGCATAACACTTATGCTCCCACTAGCTTTGACATGTACTCAGAAATCAGCTGACTTTCTTACCAAAGTTCAGATTTCTGATACTAGATTGTTTTGATAAGTCTTTATCAAAATCATACACCTTCCCTTAGATAGCACACTTGTGTATCTAAACAATTATGAAGAGGGATGCCGTAATCATAATGTTTAGACCTTTTTGCCACTTCTCACAAGTCCAAATTAGTGTGCCGGTTAACCACACGCGCTCCACTAACGACTTTGAGAATGCAAATATCACAATTGCTATCTAGCTAAAATCTACTTAGTGAAAGTGTTTCCTCACCATCATTTTCATGAATCGGAGAGAAACCTTATGACACTTAGATTTAATGGTGCATGTGTTCTTATCCATGTGAATTTGTCAAAACCATAATCATAAGACACAGACAATGACAAATCCAAAACCATATGGATTGAACTCAATCTTAACTTCCTGCCACCTGGCAGCTCAAGGGCCTGCCATTGCTTCCAAGTTGTTATGCAACACATTGAGAACTCTAAGAACTCATATGCAAAGTCAACTTTAACTGGAATGGGCACAGAATAGTCAACACGATAGGTTATAAACCTCAAGTCGTGTGCTAGCGAAGAACTTCAGGTTTTATTCTTGATTATTTCTTGAGACTTTCAAGACCTTTAAGACTCCCACTGTCCTCTTGACATATAAGACTCCCTTGTCAAATATCCAAGAGATAGTGAGGATTCTAATCAAGACAAACACTTCACACAATTGGCCTAAGTTGGTCTTTGTTTTATCCAAAACATCACAACTTACCAATTTCAAATGTACAAGAGTAGAAAAACTTTTACTCTTACATTTGACAAGTGTTTTAACCTTCTTTTGAGACATGTCACTCAAATTACAATCTTGGAGTATGAATCTAAGACTTGTATTGGAACGAAGTATGACTCATCTTCTTGATTTAACCACTTCAACAATTCAAGATCCCTCTTCTTAGTCATAAGAATGCACTAAGATTTCCTTAGAGAACTAATTGTGCTATGGTTTCTTAATCATTAAGATGATCACAAAAACTGATACTAAAGTACTCTCCCATCTTTTCAGATTTGAGAAACTTTTATCCTTCTGCCTAAATTGATTCTTCTTATTCGCTCTGCCTTACATTGGAACCTTTTCCAATGTCTCAGAGTTACACTTAAGCTTGTAAGTATAATCATATTTACTGAACTTAAGTAAATCATGACGAATAGTCTTATCAAACTTTTTGTGGTGGACTTGACCAGTGCACAAGAATGTGTACTCGATCCCTTAGTCCTTTACTTGATTCACACATCCATGTGAACAAGTAATTAGTCTTAATTTTCCAAAACTTGAAAGTTCTCATTCATCATGCTATACAACTTGCATGATTCCAAGTTCCGGTCCAATTGAACCTTGGATGATGAGAATCTTTCCTTATTTGGTAAATTTAGACATTACCACAAATGAAAGAATCAATTTCATATTTCCACTCTTGCTCTTAACGGAATTATATAAGCAACAATTTTTCCTCAAATGCCATTGTAAGGATATTTTAAAATAAATAAAATCAAAAAATTCTCTTTTATTTTAAAACTTTGCGGAAAAAACTTATCCTTACAATCCATATGAGAACTTGTTGTTATCTATTCCTAGGCAATATCTCATAACTCCTAAGAAGTAGCTCAAGAATCCGATTTTTCAAACTATGCGATAGAAATCCATCTACGCGATCAGATTCAGCATATTCTTTCTTTAAGTTTCTTCACTTTTTTTCCTTTGATTCTTAAAACATCGCCATGTGACCCAGTCACATCATGTATCAAGAATCTCAGAATAGAAACTTAACAGAGTTAGATAGTGGAATTTACTTGAAGTAGAGTCAAACTTATTGACTTTAACATCCTTAGGTAAATTTGGCAGCTTCGCAACCAATGCCCTTTCTTTGGCAATACAAACATATGGACCCTTTGATAATGGTACACAGGACTATCACAGACTTAGCTTTTCTCTTTACCATTTGGTCAACCGAGTTGACTATAGCCGATCCCTTTCCATTGGGAAGAGAATGCTTTACTGGATATCCAATGTCATCATTGTCAATGTCCATAAAGTTTTAGGAAGTTGATCTTAACAAATAGACAAGATCATTAAGGGTCTTGTCATAGTCTTTTTCATAGTTGTTCCAAAAGAACTCACTATGTGACTTAGAAAGTAGTTGAACCACCAACTTTCTCAAGACTTTGACACCCAACTCTCCCGGCTTGTCAATATGTGACTACATCTCCAAGATGTGACCACACCTAGACCTTGCCTTGCCAATAGGGCCTGAGTGACCTTAAACTTTTCAAGAACTTGTGGGTTAGGGAGAATAATTTGAAGAGGTGAAGAAGTATGATATCCATGGGACATCATCTTCATTAGGAAACCTTGTTTCAAGAGATTTGGGAAGATCATAGGTGTCTAAACCAGACATCTTTTGGGAGATATTCAAGATAGTTGATTTAAAGTCCTTAATATGACACCCAATATGAAATATTAAGGCTAGGACCCAACAAACTATTTTATAACTTAGAAGAGGTATGCCGTAATCCAAGCTATAAAATATTTGAAGGTAGGTGAATGACGATTCACCAATTTCCACCAAGATAAACGAAATGTATTATTAGGTTTTAATTGGTTTTGAAACTCCTAGATCTTTGAGATTCATTGAACTTTTCAAAGGCATGTTTCAATCTCGAGTGTGCCCTTCAGGTTTTGTGACTGGGATGCCGAGGATCACAAAACAAGGTGTGAAGTAACCATGCAAATCACTTGGTACCCTTAATAAATTACCCCTCAATCGATGTGCCGGTTAACCACACACGCTCCATCGATACTATGATAAATATTAAGTCACCCTTTACCTACCTTGTTAAGTCCAAGTTAGTGTGCCGGTTAACCACACACGCTCCACTAACGACTTAGACAAAGTGTAAAGTGTAATTTCATGGGTTAGCACCTTATTCACATTTTTCCTAAGTAACTAAGATTGGGTATTATTAAGAGTTTAGTTACTTAGTATTATCATTAATACTTTTAATGAAGGGAGAATTCTAGTCCTGTCAAACCCGTTCGGCTAACGACCCTCCACCAGTCAAGCAAGCGGTGGGTGAGAGTGGACACCCATTAAGTTGCCATTTTATAGGCAACAACCTTATACCCATCTTATAGACCGGCTTCGTGAATGAGGCGTACTAGCGGTAAGACTGACTTTACTCTTATACATATATATATTATTAACTTATAATATTATAAAGTATAAGGGTTGAATTTTAACTTTTAAAATTCTAAGGGCTAACTTGGAATTAAAGTATTCATAAGTGAAAACTTTACAAATTCCAAAACTTGAGGGCAAGTTTTGAAACTATTCAAAACTAATTAATTCCATAACTTATGTGTTTAAAGTAGTTTTAATCCAAAAACTCTTCAAGTTCCATAACTTGAGGACAAGTTATGGAAGACTTTAAACTAATAAAAGAATTAACTTTTCTTTATTTTATAACTTATGGAATTAATTAAGGTTACACTTTTTTTATTTTATTTTATTTTATTAAATGAAGAGACTCTTGGTCCTCCATAACTTGAGGACAAGTTATGGAGTCATAAAGCCATTTAATTAGAACTAGACTCTTCATTTTTGTAACCTTTGCTAACTTTTATGAGTTTTAAGATTCATAAATGTGACTTATAAGTTACATAAACACATTTTATGAACTTCTTTTAGATTAATTTGGATTAAAACCAACTATCACATAATTTTATTCATTAATCTAAATTCACTCATAAAATAAGGTAACACAAAAAACTTTTGGTGATCCATAACTTATTCTTAAGTTATGGAATCCTTTAAAACATTAACACCAAATTTTTTGTAACTCCATAAAACTTTGAATCAATTTTTTTTAAAAACCTTTTCATATCCATAACTTATGGAGGTTTCAAAAAAATAAAACTCTTTAGATCAAACTTTTAAAACTAATAAAATAATCATATTATTTTATCTTTTATTAAATTTGACCTAATTCAACTCATAAAGCAAATTATTCAAATTTTACAAATAATTAGTTTTTCACAAGAACAAGTAATTATCTTAAAATTTGACAAACTTCATGTTTTTTTTTTTTTCAACTTTGAAAATAAAATATTTGCATCAATATAACAGAAAACAACCCGTGGCTCTGATACCACTGTTGGGTTTTGTGCATTCTAACACTCCTAAGTGTACATGCAACCCTAAATACCTTGGATCTATGTTTTCTCTATTATACATGCAAATAAGAACTTCCAAGGTATTATCCTAATCTAGCATACAAAACAATAATGTAACAAGATAGAATACATACCTCTTGATGTAGAAAGTCTTCATGAAGCTTGAGTGCTTAGTGCCCCAAGTGTGACACCTCAAATGGAATCACAATCATCAAAACACTTAGAATGACTTGAGAGAATTCTACACTCACCAAAATCGGCTAGCCCTTTCTTGAATACTACTAGTGGCCGATTTTTCCTCAATAATAAGATGCTTATATAGTTACACAATTAGGGTAAACTCTTAATTGTCATGGCTTTCCATTTCCTTGGATCCATGGGTACAAATACACCATGGAGCATCCATGGACCATCCTATGGGTTTTAGCCCAACTTGATTATCCATGGAGCATTAGCCCACTATACAAGTATGGATGATTTACACAATCAACCCATATATTTAATTAGTCTTCTTTTGATCACTTAATTAATCCTAGATTAATTCTTGATCAATACTAATTAAATAATCTTATTATTCTTATTATTAATATACTAGAACTTATAATATATTAATAACCATAAGTGTCTTATTTCTCTCATTCAAGTGCATGATGGTATGCAACCCAAATGGACCATGCCGGGTCGGGTCAAGTCTTACCAAATATAGTTATGGACTTAGACATTAATCCAACAACAGAATCATGTCGTCACCCGGAAATAGAGAACCGAACAACGAAACCCCTGCCCTCCCTATGGACGCCGCCACTTTCCAAGTCGCAGTCACAACTGCTGTGACGGCTGCCGTGGCAACTATCCTTGCAAACCGCAACGCTATCAACACAAGCTATTCCAACAAAGGGGTTGACCATCCCGATCGTGTTAACGATCCGAGAAATCAACAAATAGTAACAGTTGCCAACACCCAAAACAACAACTTAGAGTTTAAGAAACGAAAGCATCAAACCCAAAAGGAACGCAAGCAATATAAGGGAACACTCCCGAAGTGTAATAAGTGTAGCTATCATCATAATGGAGCCTGCCGGGTATTACAATGTATCAATTGTAATGGACTGGGGCACATTGCCTGTTTCTATGGAACCACCCCCACCACTGGAGCCAGCCAGGGTTGCTATAATTGTGGTGAGACTGGACACTATAAAAGGAATTGTCCAAAAAGGAAGAAAAACGAAAGCGCCCATGTCCACATAACTCCAAATCGACACATCACTTCCACCACCAATGCTAGTACCAGCCAAATATTTCACCAATGCGGTGAAATTGGGCACCTCAAGAAGGATTGTCCAATAAAAAAGAACTCCAGCGTAGACGGCAGAATACTAAGGATCACTGCCGCAGGAGAGACTACTCCGGACCCACGTTAATGTAATTAAGGCGTTTTGTTGTAACAAACTTATAAACTGTTTAAAACTAGTGCAACTAGATTCTCATCTTTTGCGAGATCCCGTCTGTAAGGGGACCCTCGTGCTGCGTATACTTGTCTTTTGTAGTATACCTAGTTCGTAGCAATAGTCATGTAGTAAATCTATAGTACTGTAACTCGGTTAAAGGTTTCACTGTTGTGTTTTGTTTGTAACGCCTTATGTTTAAATCTGATGTATTTAGTTTCCATATGATTTCGACATTATCATACAACTTGAGTTAATTCGATCCTCGCAATAGCAGTTTCATACGCACACCTCTTTCTTCAAAATCGTCTTTCTAGCGAAGCCATCATTTCAGAACTCCGAAGTATGCATGCATGGAGTACCTCATATTTCTTATCCTTTCCGAATCTCAACAAACCTCCCCGAAGTACCACTCGTCCAATATGTCAAGTTCAATCTAATATATTAATATGGAATCATATTATTTAATTAGTATTGATCAAGAATTAATTTATAATTAATTAAGTGCTCAAAATGAACTACTTAAATATGGACTCTTAGATATATGTGTGTGATGGGCCAAGTTCATTTAGGTTGGGCTAAGCTTTCATGGATAGTCCATGGAGTGTTTAACCCATGGATCATATGAAATGAAAGGTCATGGGTTTAACGCTGGTCTCCATACTATATAAAGATGTCATTGGTTGGTGAAATTGGCACTAGTGTGAGTACACAAAAAAGGGCTAGCCGATTTCACTAGAAAGAACCAAAAGTATTCTTATTCTCAAAGTCTTCCAAGATGTTTTGGTGATTTGTGATTCCACTTGAGGCTTCCACACTATTGGGGCTAAGCTCTTAAAGCTTGAAGACATTAAGCTACACCAAAAGGTTTGGCATCTAACTAGTCTTTGTAGTATAAGAGCATCATAATATGCTAGTTAGGATTAAAGCCTTGGAATGATCTTATTTGCATGTATGATAGAGAAAACATAGATCCAAGGTTTATAGGGTTGCATGTACACCATAGGAGTGTTAGAATGCTAAAAACCCAACAGTGGGATCAGAGCCTAGGCTTGTTTTCTTGTTATCCTTGCAAAACTGCTTAAAAAATCGAAGTTTTTTGCTGTCTGGGCATCAGACTCGATGAGTCCATAAGGAGACTCGACGAGTCCATTCCTAAAAAGTGATCAAAACGATCCAACTCGCCGAGTTGGACCCCCAGACAGCATAAATTCGACTGTTTTGGCGGGAATTCGACTAGGAACATTACCCTAAGATGTTTTTGGACTTATAAACCTGTTTTTGATGTGGTAATGTTCATGCTAATCCAATTTCAAAGATAATTGACAATAGATTCATGTTTTGTATTAGTTTAAGTGTTATGCTAATTACATGAAAAAGTTTGATTCTAATTATCTTGTTCATATGAGTTGCTTAGATTAATAGAAAGGTTGATTGATTATGTGTCTTTGATCCATTTTAATCTAAGAATTGATTCTAAAATGTGTTTGTGTAATTTGTCCTCAAGTTACATGAAAAGTCACATTAAAGATTCTTAAAACTCATGAAAGATGGCAAAGGTTACAAAATGAAGAGTCTTGTTCTCATTAAATGGTTTTATGCTTACATATTCAAGAGTCACTTCATTAAGTAATAAAATATGTAACCTTAATTAATTCCATACGTTAAAAAATAAAGGAAAAGTTACATTCTTTTATTAGTTTAAAGTCTTCCATAACTTGTCCTCAAGTTATGGAACTTGAAGAGTCTTTTAATTAAAACTACTTTAAACTCATAAGTTATAGAATTAATTTGTGACAACCTGATATTTTGAAACAATAAAATGTATCACCAGTCAAATATAGGTCAAAATATAACTTTCCTAAAAGTCTTATTTGGGTTAAATAAAGTAGTAGAAATCGTATCAAGGTTTTCGTACATATAAAGAACACTAAAATCCGAGTTATAACGAAGAAGTTATGACCAATCTAAGATTCGCGGCAAAAACTGGCAACACTGATAGACATTAAACGCAAAGTTTCGATACAATAATTTTTAGCCTTAGGTATCTAAACAAAAGTCGTAGATATCATTAAACCGCGAGCGTACATAAAAAGAACGTCCAAATCTGACTTCGTATGAGGAAGTTATGATTTTTTTCAAGATCCAGATATAGCAGTAGACAGCTAAAAACTCGAATTGAAGATCGAGTGTTAGTTAGCTATCGCCACCTAAACGAAAGTTGAAGATCTCCACAATAGGAGTAAAATGATAAAAAGACAAACGTTTTAACGGACTTTAGCAGTCCCGGCCTATTAAAAATATATCATTAAAAATAAAGTCAAAACTAGTCGACAGAGTCTAAATGAAAGTTGTAGAGCATAATCTCACCTACGCGTGGATATAAAGAACGCGAAAAACGGAGCCCGTACACGAAAGTTACGGAATTTAGAAGATGGGAGACTGGATTACGCCCAGCATACTAGACCCATTGTCAAGTCCCATCGGCTCGAGTGCTCTACGCTAGCTAGACCGGAGTCGTAAGCCGTGACGCATTTTTACGCCCCGCGTAACCGAAGTACGCACTGCGTAACGCGTACGCCCAGCGTACTCCGTTGGTACGCCCTGCGTACGCGATCCCCAGCACTATAAATAGAGGGTTTGAGCTACGGGTTTTGACACATATCTCTCATATCCCCTCTCACTTTCACACACCGTAGAGCTCCAGAGACCATCCCAACACCCTCGGTTTCCGTAACCGAGCCCCGACGAAAGATCTACGCTACCGAGATCCCCAAAGAGCCCGAAGACGCAGCTTTCCGCGGTCGAAGTTCTGCTCAACTCTAGCCTCTCTCTATCTTCAAACCAAACGAGTGAGTTCATACCCCTATAAACTACATTTTAAATGTGTTATCAATACTTTTTATATACACTTTTAAGGGGGGGAATACAAGTAAACACACGATTATTATCATGTGTAACACAAAGTTTGTCTAATTCTCATTTTTATCAAGTAAATCATATGTGATTCATAACCACTACATGGAACCTTTCGTACGCAAAATATATCACAATATCATCTTGTCTCTTGAAATTAAATATGTAGTTTTACATATACGAACCAAACAGTTTATTTATACTTTGAGTATGTGTGTTCATTTATGTCACTACAAAAGTTACACCTTACATAACAAGTGAGCATTTCACTAGGGTTTATTATATAACGAAACAAACTTTTGGAAAAACTATAATAGTTTATGACAAACATTTTTACATGTTAAAAACTCGTTATCAAACTGTCTTACATACTTTATGTTTCCTTTCAAACACTGTTAGAATCGTATTTCAAACAAAGGTCTTCTTATACTTAAAATTGTTCTTATCAAACAAACTACTTTCAAATCGTTTTATAAAACTGACATCAAGTCATCATTTCTTATTTATTAAACTTCTCAAAGGTTATACAAAAACTTCTTTTATATTTTTATTGTCAAATGCAGGCCTATGCATGTGTAGTTATATATATGTATATATATATATATATATATATATATATATATCATGTATACAGATATAAACATAAAAGTTTTCCATCAGTTGGTTCAGTACCTTTGGATGGCAAAGGCATATTTCGGTTATACACATACGCTACTGGTAACTATAATAGGTATAGTTAAGATATACTACTTACCAATCAAAATATAAGGAATCACACAAGAGTCGGTTTATTTATAAGTCTATACTAATACATTACATACTATATAAAGAGATACGAGTATATACAATTACAAGGCATACAAATTTCAAGACATACAATTACAAGAGATACGATTACATCAGATAGTGTACTAGATATACATAAAATTTTACATACTACACGTACCATATTAAAGAGATATTTTCATATACAAGAACAAATGGACATTTTCATACGTAAATCTGTTTTATACTAGGTTTTGTGAGACATTTCACGTACTTTCGAGTATGCATTATTAAGTCCTGTATTATATACCATAATCCCTTGTAGGGGGAACGTGATACTTGTGTATAGATCTATATGGGATTGACAATCCCACACCTAAACTGTTAGCTACAATTAGACCGACAGGTTTGGGGTGACAAATGTCATAACATTCCATCGCCTGAAGAACGTTGTTACAGGCAGTCCGAGTCATTAGCATGGTTATAAAACTCACATGGAGTATTAAAAACACGTTGATTTACGGGGTTATCATATACCTTAGCGATTATATATGTACACAAATCTACTATTTTAGACATGAAAAACATCATGGTAGTTCATTTTTGGGACTTTTAAACTACTACCCACTTATAAACAAATATTGGATTTCTGAAGCAAACATTCAAAACAGTCGGGTCTTGGTAGAAGGCTACAATTTATACTAGTAGAAAATATGGGATTTTCTAGGGTTTTCAAACATTTACAATTACTTACAAATGTGTTCGTTGGTACGAACTTTCCTTCAAACATTTACAGGTCTTTCTTTATAGCTTTACAAATCAAAGTCACATAAATACTTATGAATTCACCAGCATTATTGCTGATACTCACTTTCAAAATAACTTGTATTCCTAGGACATGGATAGACAGGTACGACTACCAGGTTCTGTGAAGACAGAGCGATCAAGACTCGTCTTTTATTTTTGAATATTCATTTTTGTAGAATTATACTATGAAAGAACTCAAATGTAATTAAAATTATACTATTAATGCAATGGATGATGTTGTTGCTTTATTACTACTTTGCATTGTTGTGATACATTACATGACGTCCTTCGCCCCAGAACATTTCTGTCGTTCTCGGTTTTGGGGTGTGACATAATTAGTTTTGAATAGTTTCAAAACTTGCCCTCAAGTTTTGGAATTTGAAAAGTTTTCACTTATGAATAATTTAATTCCAAGTTAGCCCTTAGAATTTTAAAAGTTAAAATTCAACCCTTATACTTTATAATATTATAAGTTAATAATATTTATATTTATGTATAAGATTAAAGTCAGTCTTACCGTTAGTAGGCCTCATTCACGAAGCTGGTCTATAAGGGGGGGGGGGGGGGTATAAGGTTACTGTCTATAAAATGGCAGTTTAATGGGTTTCCACTCTCACCCACTGCTTCCTTGACTGGTGGAGGGTCGTTAGCCGAACGGGTAGGACAAGGACTATAATTCTCCCTTCATTAAAAGTATTAATGATAAATACTAATTAACTAAACCTTTTATAAATACCCAATCTTAGTTACTTAGGAAAATTTGAATAAGGTGCTAATCAATGAAATTACACTTTGCACTTTGTTTAAGTCGGTTAGTGGAGCGTGTGTGGTTAACCGGCACACTAACTCGTATTTAACAAGGTAGGCAAAGGGTAACTTAATGTTTATCATAGTATCGATGGAGCGTGTGTGGTTAACCGGCACATCGATTGAGGGGTAAACACTTAAGGGTACCAAGTAATTTGCATGGTTACTTCACACCTTGTTTTGTGATCCTCGGCATCCCAGTCACAAAACCTGAAGGGCACACTCGAGATTGAAACATGCCATTGAAAAGTTCAATGAATCTCAAAAAGATCTAGGAGTTTCAAATCCAATTAAAAACCTAATAATTTATTGCGTTTATGGTGGAAATTGGTGAATCATCATTCACCTACCTTCAAATATTTTATAGCCTGGATTATGGCATCCCTCTTCCAAGTTATAAAATAGTTTGTTGGGTCCTAGCTTAATATTTCATATTGGGTGTGATATTAAGGACTTTAAATCAACTATCTTGAATATCTCCCAAAAGATGTCTAGTTCAGACATCTATGATCTTCCCAAATCTCTTGGAACTTCACTTCCTCCACCTCCTCCAATTATTCTCCCAATCTCACAAGTTCAAGGTCACTCTAACCCAATTGTCAAGTAAGGTCTATGTGTGGTCGCATCTTGCAGATGAAGTCACATATTGACAAGTCGGGAGTTTTGGGTGTCAAAGTCTTGAAAAAGTTGGTGGTTCAATCACTTTCTAAGTTACATAGTGAGTTCATTTGGGACTCCTATGAAACAGACTATGACAAGACCCTTAATGATCTTATCTACTTGCTTGGTGCTGCTGAATCAGCAATGATTTGGAAGGCTAGTAAAGCAAGTTTGATTAGAAGATCGACATCCCATAACTTTATGGACATTGACAATGATGACACTAGAAATCCAGAAAAAGCATTCTCTTCCCAATGGAAAGGGATCGGCCATACTCAACTCGGTTGACCAAATGGTAAAGAGAAAAACTAAGTATGTGATAGTCCCATGTACCATTACCAAAGGGTCCATATGTTAAAGTGCCAAAGGTAAAAGGGATTGTTTACGAAGTTGCCAAATTTACCTAAGGATGTTAAAGTCAATAAGTTTGACTCTACTTCAGGTAAAGTCCATTGTCTGACTCTGTTAAGCTCCTATTTGGAGATTCTTATTACATAATGTGATTGAGTCACATGGTGATGTTATAAGAATCAAAGAAAAGAGAGAAAGCTTAAAGGAAGTATATGCTGCTTCTGATCGCGAAGATGGATTTCGATCGCATACGAATTTTGAAGCTGTTACTTAGGAGTTATGACACATTGCTTAGGAATAAATAACAACAAGGTTTTTATATGGATTGTAAGGATAAGTATTTCCGCAAAGTTTTAAAATAAAAGGATTTTTTTGATTTTATTTATTTTAAGTATCCTTACAATGACATTTGTGAAAAAAAATTGTTGTTTATATGATTCCATTGATAACAATATTGGAAAGTGGATTTGATTCTTTCATTTGTGGCTGTGACTAAATTTACCAAATAAGGAAAGCTTCTCATCACCCAAGGTTCATTTGGATAGAAACTTGGAATCATTTAAGATGTATGATGAATGAGAACTTCCAACTTTGGAAAATTAAGACTAGTCCTTATTCACATGTATATGTGAGTCAAGTGAAGGACTAAGGGATCAAGTACACATCTTGTGCACTGGTCAAGTCCACCACAAAAGAACGATAAGACTATTCGTCATGATTTACTAAAGTTTAGTAAGTATGGTTATACTTACAGGCTTAAGTATAATTCTGAAGCATTGGAAAATTTTCAATGTATGACAGAACGAATAAGAAGAATCAAATTAGTCAAAAGGATAAAAGTTTCTCAAATCTGAAAAGATGGGAGAGTACTTTAGTATCTTGTTTATGATCATCTTAATGATTAAGATACCATATCACAATTGATCCTCTAAGGTCATCTTAGTGCATTTTTATGACTAAGAAGAGGAGTCATGAATTGTTGAAATGGTTACATCAAAAAGATGAGTCATACTTCGTTCCAAAACAATTCTTAGAGTCATACTCCAAGATTGTAACTTGAGTGACATATCTTAAAGAAGGTTTATTAACACTTGTCAAATGTAAGAGTAAAAGTTTTCTACTCTTGTACATTTGAAATTGGTAAGTTGTGATGTTTTGGATAAAACAAAGACCAACTAAGGGTAATTGTGTTAAGTGTCTGTCTTGATTAGAATCCACACTATCTCGTGAATATTTGGCAAGAAAGTCTTATCGGTTAAGGAGACAATGGGAGTCTAAAAGATCCTGAAAGGGTTTCAAGAAGCAATCAAGAATAAAAACCTTAATTTCATCACTAGCACACAACTAGAGGTTTATAACCTATCGTGTTGACATTTCTGTGCCCATTCTAGTTAAGTTGGCTATACATTTGAGTTCTATATGCTCTCAATTGTTTGCATAGCTACTTGGAAGCAATGGCAGGCCCTTGACCTGCCAGATGGCAAGAAGTAAAGATTGCACAAGTTCAATCCATATGAGTTAGGATTTGTCACTAACCTAGTCTTGTGATTATGGTTTGACAAATTCACATGGATAAGAACACATATACCATAAAATATAAGTGTCATAAGGTTTCTCTTCGATTCATGAAAATGATGGTAAGGAAACTCTTTCACTAAGTAGATTTTAGGTAGATAGCAATTGTGATATTTGCAGTTCTCAAAGTCGTTAGTGGAGCGTGCGTGGTTAACCGGAACACTAACATTGACTTATGAGAAATGGAAAAAGGTCTAAACAATTTAGACTATGATTACGACATCCCTTTTCATAGTTCTGAAATTGTTTAGACACACCTGTGAGCTATCTAAGATGCGGTGTATAATTTTGATAAAGCCTTATCAAAGCAATCTAGTATCAGAAATCTGAAATTTGGTAAGAATGTCAATAAAGTATTGACTTCTAGAGGTCCAACTGATTTCTGAGTACATGTCAAAGCTAGTGGGAGCATAAGTGTTATGCTAATAATCATCATGTTAGTGGGAGCATGATAATTATGGTAAGTACTGCAAGTTAGCAATGTTAATTATAGAAAACAAAAGTTTCAATTTGTGAGGTTGCATGGGTTGAAAAAGTTGTTTTGCTATAATTAAGGGAGAGGAAATTATACTTCATTTTAATTCTAAAAAGCTTAGATTGAGTTTATAATCATTCTAAAGAGCTTATATTGAGATTTTAATCACCTTTAGTCAAGAATATATATATATATATATATATATATATATATATATATATATATATATGAATTTCATGTTGGATTGGTTCAACTTAAGAAAATTCTATATATTGCGTTCTCAAAATTCAATTATGATTACGACATCCCTTTTCATAGTCAAAATTTGAGAATATGGAAAACAAAAAATTATTCTGGCAAAAGACTGGTCTAGAACCATGTCTTTATGTGAGACATCATGAATCGTGTCCCATTTTCTTTGGGTACAGGATCGATTGCATGTGCTATAATATTTGTTCTTTCTAAATTTTCCAAATGCCTTGGGGAATTAAGGAGGAAAATGTCTAGAATTGGATATGAATAAAGTGATTAAACAATTGTCAAGGACAATCTAAGGTTTACCAATGATTGGTTGCTCAAGGATAGTTGGAAGTATATTGTTAATATTGGAAGGACCATATTGACATAGTCTGAAAAGAGGCAACTCTTGTTCAGAAGTGAGAGTCGAAGTGGGAATATGGAGTTATCTCCATAGGTTGAAGTTATATGTGTAAGATTAGAAAAACCTTAATGCAAGAAGCATGTTCAAAGCAATGTACTTTGAATATGAGACTTAATTTCCGTGAAGTTGATCCTCATTGAAATACCCTGTAATGAGTGTTGACAAGTCTTTGTGATGTTGTTCATATTCATTACAGGAGGGTATGTGCATTTAAGTTTAAAATATAAACAGATTTCGATAAATGATAGGGATTTGGAATTCCTACATTTACGATAAGGACTTTGGAGTGTGAAATTAGAATCATTGAAAGTTTGGTCAATTGGTTTATTTCACAAAAGTAAAGATCATAGACAAACATAGAGTTCATACTTGCTGTGCGGCAAAGCTATTGTTTAGAAAAACATAGTGTACATGCTTGGAGCATGGGACACCTAGTGTTCTAATTCAAGTATAAGGTTGATAAAACCGAAACAATGAACAATGAGTAATCGGTATGGTGATAAATAGAAAGTGTTTTATTTATATTCATAGGTTTTGATACCATATTAGATTCATTTATTCTTGTGTTTCACTTTGCATGTTTTGACTTCCATAATAACTAGGTTATTCGTCCGGAATGACTAAGTTATTCAAACCATCCACAGTCGGTCATATGTTGGAAGTAGATATGAATCAAGACTGTCATGGGTTGGCTTGTAGAGGTCCAAGTTGGTGGACAAAGTTGTGCTACAACACTCATGAGTACTCATAAGTTCTGAGTATTGGATTCAACCCGCGCTCATTTGAATCACTTCATGGATTTAATCACGAGTGATCATGAGACGATAATATCTTATATTCTTCAAACCTAGAGATATGAGTTGTTACTATGAGTTGATAGTACATTGATTGCACGAAAACATATTGGTAACTCGATGTTATAAAACGTACCTTTGTGTATGATTCAACAAGTAACAGAACAAGCCATATGAGTCAAAGTTTATCCATTCCTTTTACCTTCGGGATAAAAGCGATATCTGTGGGCCCCTCGATGATTTAATGATGACACATGTGAGTGTTTGGCCAAGCCAGGACTGATTTGATTTGTTCATTCAGTCAGTCGTCATGAATCGGAAATCGAGAAACAACAAATGGATTGAGAGAATGATTATAATCCATGTATCAGTCCATATGATATCTAGAATGGAGGAATATATGATCCCTTATCTAATGGACAAGTCATTGACAAAGGTCAGAGTTCGACAACGGCTTTAAGAGCTATGATTTCCAGTTAGGTTTTGAAGTCATACTCAATAATAGTTTTAGACTTATCCAAGTGAGGGACTGTTGGATTAATGTCTAAGTCCATAACTATATTTGGTATGTACTTGACCCGACCCGACATGGTCCATTTGGGTTGCACTTCACCGACACGATTTATATGGATAGTCTTTTGAGAATAGTATATTTATGATTTATATTAATATATTATAAGTTATAATATATTAATATGGAATCATATTATTTAATTAGTATTGATCAAGAATTAATTTATAATTAATTAAGTGATCAAAATGAACTAATTAAATATGGACTCTTAGATATATGTGTGTGATGGGCCAAGTTCATTTAGGTTGGGCTAAGCTTTCATGGATAGTCCATGGAGTGTTTAACCCATGGATCATATGAAATGAAAGGTCATGGGTTTAACCCTGGTCTCAATACTATATAAAGATGTCCTTGGTTGGTGAAATTGGCACTAGTGTGAGTACACAAAAAAGGGCTAGCTGATATCACTAGAAAGAACCAAAAGTATTCTTATTCTCAAAGTCTTCCAAGATGTTTTGGTGATTTGTGATTCCACTTGAGGCTTCCACACTATTGGGGCTAAGCTCTTAAAGCTTGAAGACATCAAGCTACACCAAAAGGTATGTCATCTAACTAGTCTTTGTAGTATAAGAGCATCATAATATGCTAGTTAGGAATAAAGCCTTGGAAAGATCTTATTTGCATGTATGATAGAGAAAACATAGATCCAAGGTTTATAGGGTTGCATGTACACCATAGGAGTGTTAGAATGCTCAAAACCCAACAGAACCCTGTATGACATTTAATATGAACTTCAGGACGGAGAATTCCCAAGACTACGAGTGATCGCATCTTCATGCGAACAAACTTAGAACCCAATACGACTCCTGTAACCAGATCGCCCTACAGACTAACACCCACGGAGATACAAGGACCATCCGGATAACTTAACGAACTACTCAGAAAAAGAATGGAAAGACCAAGATTCTCACCCTGGAGAGCTCCGGTCTTATTCTTCAAGAAGATAGGTGGATTGCTTTGTAAGTCCATTGACTTCAGAGACCTCGACAAGATTTCCATTAGAAATCAATACCCCCTGCCTCACACAGATGAGTCGGTTGACCAACCGCAAGGAACTATTTACCTTTCAGAAATAGACCTGAGATCCGGAGATCACCAGATACGAGTGTTAGCGAAGGATGTACCGAGGACAATCTTCCAAACTCGATACGGACACTACAAGTCCGTAGTGATACCCCTCGGATAAGACAAATACGCCCGTAGTATTCATGAATGTAATGAATTGGGTACACCATTTTTACTTGGATCAGTTCGTCATTGTCCTTGTAAATGACTTACTTATCCACTCTCGTAGTAAGAAGGAAATCATAAAGAGAATCTACAACAAACCATGGAAACATTACGATCAGAGAAGCTTCACGCGAAGGTCTCTGAATACAAATTTTAGAATTGAAGAGTCGAATTCCTAAGACACACAATTAGTGATGTGGGAATTCTTGAGGACCCTTCCGAAGATCAAAACTGTTGAGAATTTGTCAGAACTGAAGACGCTTATGGAATTCGCCGAATTCTAAGTCTCCCTGACCTACTGTCGAAAGTTCATTCGGAACTCCTCGCGAATTACGAAACCTATTACGACTTCGACCCAGAATGGAGTGGCCCTTGACTGGGTAGAGAAGCAAGAAAAAGAAACCTTGGAATTCCAAGTGAGAGACCAAATCCTTTTGGAAATCTCACTCTGGGAAGGCTTGATACGCTTCAGAAAGCGTGTTTAGCTAAATCCAAGATAGTTAGGACCTCCGAGATTCTTGCCAGAATCGGTCCTGTAACTCACAAACCCAACCTACACTGCAAACTCAGTAATGTACATTTATCCTTTCACATCTCGAACTTGAAAACGTACCTTTCCGTTAGGTCTCTTGTAATCCCACTCGACGAGATCGAGATCTACGAGAGCCTCGCCTTCGTGGAAGAACCGTAGTGACCACCGACCGACAGATTAAGCGGACAAAGCAATGCCGCATCCCATTAGCGAAGGTTTGCTGGAATGCCAATTGGGGACCTGGATTCGCTTGGGAGCGCAAGAATCAATCGATGAGGAAGTATCCCCACCTCTTTGCTCGATTATTCATAACTACTCCTTTACCTAAATTCTAATTTCGGGACGAAATTCCCTCTAACAGGGGGATGATGTGACAACCCGAAATTTTCTATCCAGTTCAGTCAAACACTTCATTAAAAGTCAAAATCAGTGCTGTTATCTTTTAGCATAATTAGGAGTTTATTTGAGCGTTCCGAGCCTTGTACACTTAAGGGATAAGTGGCGGGGTTTATCGGCTGAAGTTTTAGCTCAAAGAAATGACCTTAAACGCCCCTGCAAGGAGTTCACGGCAAACACATGGGAGTTTACGGCCGTAAACTCTATGTGGGTCGTAAACTCTTTCTTATAAGATGATATGTTGGACATTTGTTCATTCCTTCCTTCCATTTGGCAGAAATCCTCTCAAGTACCATCCCAATCTTCGTCCCCGATCGTCAAATCTCGTAAGCTTATTGTTTTAACTAGTTTATATATTGCATAAACTAGTAATCTTACATGATTTCATCCATGAAATCATTCCATTTTGTAGATCTTCAAGTTCCACCAAGAACACCAAGAAACACACACTAGTGTTCTTGACCGAAATCGACCATTCAAGCTCCTAGATCATAAGTACTCTTGTTCTAACTCATTGTACACTAGGTTTATCATGTTTAGGGCTTAGAAAACATAAGGAATCATAGGATGCAAGGAGTTTACGGCCAAGACATGTTCTTGGGCCGTAAACCCCTTTTAAGTGTGCAAATGACACCCTAACACCTTAGTAAGCCTTGGATATTAGCATAGAACCTTACACCATTGAACTAGGGACTTCAATTCATGATTTGGTACTTCATACCATGAGTTTACGGCCGTAAACTCATGGGGAAGTGGTCCCAGGGCCATAAACACCATACAAGGCCATTCTTGGACCTTAAACCCACCCAACCTCTTGTTTAAGCCTTGGAACACTTAACCACTTAAATCTTTATAGATTTGAGCCTCATTTGGTGACCTAATTGAGAGTTTACGGCCAGGAGTAAACTCCCCGGGGCCGTAAACTCCTTAAGGTATGGTCCATTGACCATAAACTCCCATATAAGGCCTTGCACTCCTTTGTTGCAACCCGATAGCCTCCTAACACTTTGACCAAAGTGTTTTCCACACATTAGGATGTTTATACATGTTTAATTAGTGTTATAATCACTAATTATATATATACATATGTCTTCATATGTTATTAGGATCATTGTGTGTGTCTAAGTCTTCACTTGACACCAAGCACTTGTCCGACACTTCTATCCAATTCACTCACTACAGGTGAGTTCATACCCCTTAAATTAACCTTTTAAATGCTTCTAAATGTTTTTAAATGCTTTATGGGGGGGGGGGGATATAAGTTGAATCATGCTAGTTATCATATCAATCACATGTGATTAATAACTAACATTCAAATGGATTTACCATACGTTAACTGTTTTACCAAACAGATTTCTTCAATTGATATTCTTAAACGTGCTTTTAATTGTTTAAAACTCTTCATCAAAATGCCTTACATATTGTAGGTTTCATTTCAAACTCTTTTACAATTGTGTTTCAAACAAAGGTTTTCTTATACTTAAAACTGTCCTCATCAAACAAACTGCTTTCAAACCATTTTATAAACTGACATCAAGTCAATCTTTTCTTAATTATTAATCTTTTCAAAGGTTTTACAAAACTTCATTATGCTTTTATATTATCAATTGCATGCCCATATATGTATAGTTATATAAGTAATGTTTAAAGGACTTAGGAAGGCTAGCTCACTGTATTTCCTTTTCCTCGTTTGGATGTGGCTTTAGGGTATCGGTTAGTCGTCCGAATGTCGTCTAAATATTAGTTATATATCATGTATACATATATAGACATAAAAGTTCCTTCGGTCAGTTCAGTACCTTTGGGTAGAAAAGGCATACTTTCGGTCATACATGCACATCATTAGTAACTATTATAGGTATAGTTAGGAGATACTACTTACCATTCCAAGTACAAGAACTCACACAAGAGTCACTTCATTCAAGAGTCATTACTTATTTCTACGAGAACATATACAACTATACTAGAATAAGAACATATACAACTATACTATAAAGAGAACATATACAACGATACTATGATGAGTAACAATACATTACATATACATGAATATGTTAACATAAATGTGATCCACTGTATCGGAGCATGCCTTCAATGTCATGGCCCGAATATTAGCTAGAGTCTCTTGGAGGGAGAGCGTGAGTTTGCGTATAGATCTATACTGGATTGACTATCCTACACCTTGTTGCTAGCTACAGTCGGACCTGCAGGGTGCCAAACGTCATACCTTTTTATTACGACCTGCAATGTCATATTTACCAGTCAATATTATGGTACAATTAATCACATAATACCTTAATATAAATCCGGTTTAAGGTAGTTAGTACAGCAGTAGTTCATATAATACAACACTACAGTACTACATTAATTTACCCTTTACATATATTTAATGATCATTTCACTTAAACATTAATGTAAAAACTATATTTTGATAATGATAGTTAAGCTTGGGAAAATTACACACTTTTACAAGAAACAAACATACAAAACATTCGGGTCTTGGTAGAAGACTACTTTCAAAACAGTTAGGTCTTGGTAGAAGACTACTTTCAAAACAGTTAGGTCTTGGTAGAAGATTACTTTTTATATTAGTAGGAAATATGGGATTTTCCAGGGTTTTCAAACGTTTACAATTACTTACAAACATTTTCATCCTTATACAAACTTCCTTTCAAAACAATTTCAAGTCTTTCATTACCAGTTTTACAAATTAATGACACTAAATTACTTATGAATTCACCAGCTTTTTGGCTGATACTCGCTTTCAAAATAACTTGTATTCTCAGGTCACAAATAGACAGGTACAGCGACCAGGTTTTGTGAAGACGGAGCAGTCCAGACTCGTCTTTTATTTTGATTATTCATTATGCTGTTTATTGCTATGAAAGAACACACTTGTAATTAAAATTATACTATTAATGCAATGGATGATGTTGTTGCTTTTTACTACTTTACATGTTGTGATACTTTACATGACGTCCTCCGCCCCAGAACGTTTCTGCCGTTCTTGGTTTTGGGGTGTGACAATATCTAAAATGTCATCCATCTACAACATGACAATATTCAATGTAACGTCCCAAAAATACCAATGAAAATTTTCATTTTAAAACCATATAATGCATATAAGATTTGTTTCTAAGCCATTCATAGTAAAATGTATCTTTTAAACATCAGAGTAAAACAATAATAATCAGCATGGAAAAAGCCATCAGCGGATGTTGTGTAATTAAGCCAGACCCTTCTCTTTAGAATTGGAAGTGCCTGAAAATATTGAAATCACAAAACCGTAAGCACAAAGCTTAGTGAGTTCATTAAAACACCACATACCGTATAAATATAGTGCATGCTATGGGCGAAGTCATAGTCTTACGATCACTTCCTTCAATGGGCTAAATCATGGTCTTTCCTTGAAATGTCGACGGCTAAATCTTGGTCTTACAAACAAGTTCCAAGGGCCATACCCTGGTCTTCCACGGAAGTACTATAAAGACAACAATCATCCTACATACAAATACCGTGGGCCAGATGCTTGTCATACGTATAATTTTCAGGGGGTAGATCTTGGTCTTTCATACAATTTCCAGGAGCCAAATCTTGGTCTTTTATACAATTGCCAAGAGCCAAATCTTGGTCTTCCATACAAGTATCACAAAGACAACTAGCATCCTACATAGTATAGTGAGAAGACTTACCTCAATCTTGAAGATAAGATAAACCACATACTCGAGCTGACGATAAAGTCTCCTCTTGCTAAACATATACATAATAAAACCCTAATTAACAATTAAGGTAGTAAGTAACTCCTAACAGGTCTAGGCTCACAGTTAAACCTCCTTTGGGCAAAAGACCATTTGCCCTTCCAATACTAACTCCCGACATGGTTGACTGAAAGTAAAATTAGTCAAATCAGTCAAAAAGTCAATGATCAACCCTCAGTTGACTTATGCTCAGTGTAGCACAATGATCTATGCCTAACGTAGAGCTATGCTTAGCGTAAAGAAAGCTATAGCCAACGTAGAACACCTGATGCCCAAAAACTCTATTAAGCTCTTAATATATAAAGCCAAACCCTCAAACTTCCATATCTGATCTAAATAAATATCTTAATGGATAAAGTCTGAGACTTTATCCCTTTACATGGCTAGAATGAGCACAAACACAAACCTTAAGTGTATAAAACCAACTTTTGTTCAAGAACCCATGCATGGATGGATGCGATTGCTCAAGTTCTCATTTTTATAACTCTATCGGGCACATCATGCTTAGGATTTTCTGCTAACTATCCTTATTGAGGGCCTCGGCCAACATATGTCTCATATAGAGTATCGAATTATCCACCGTTACCGACTCATGCTTCCTCGAGATATGCCTAGTTTGCCGTAAGGCATGTTTGGACACTTTTGGGGAACTTGCAGTTCATTGTAGAGAGCTCCCTGGTTTCAAGTATCGACGTGATGTGGTTAGGGATGTTCTCTTTGATGTTTGTCGGCATGCTGGTATCTATGCTAAGAAAGAAGCACCGGTGAACTTTTTGACAGACCCGCAGGATGAAAGTGTTGGATAAGGTGTCTAAGTCCATAACTATTTTTGGCATGTACTTGACCCGACCCGGCATGGTCTATTTGGGTTGCATGGCACCATGCAATTGGATAGACTAAATGAGAGAAATAACACTTGTGGTTTATTAATATATTAAAAGTTCTAATATATTAATAGTATTATTTAATTAGTTTGATTAAGATATAATTTAGAATTAATTAAGTGATCAAAAGATAACTAATTAAATATATGGGTTGATTATGTAAATCATCCATAACTTATATAGTGGGCTAAGAGGCTCCAATGATTATCAAGTTGGGTTAAACCCATAAGATGCTCCATGGATGCCCCATGGGAGTTACAAACCCATGGGTCATAGAAATGAAGAGCCATGACACATTAGGGTTTACATGGTGTAACCCTAGATGTGTCAACACTATATAATGAACATGTTCTCCACCAAAATCGGCTACACAAGAACAAGTGAGGGCTAGGCAAAATTTTCAAGTGTGTATTCTCTCAAAAGGTTTACTCCTTTTCATATGGTGTTGTATGAAGCATTTGAGGCATCACAATTAGGGTGCTAGGCTCACAAGGTTTCAAGGATCATAATCAACAACAACGTAA
The DNA here is from genome assembly GCF_002870075.4 of Lactuca sativa. Classification (NCBI taxonomy): domain Eukaryota; kingdom Viridiplantae; phylum Streptophyta; class Magnoliopsida; order Asterales; family Asteraceae; genus Lactuca; species Lactuca sativa. The sequence goes on from NC_056630.2 coordinate 69,045,628, forward strand.
GTTATTCTATCTTTCATTGAAGTTAAAAATGTTCCCCATGTATGCTAGATAGGAATATAACCTTGGAATTCAACTTTGCATGATAATTAGACAAACATAGATCCAAGGTTATTAGGTTTGCATGTACACTTAGGAAGTGCTGGAATGCTCAAAACACATCAGTGGTATCAGAGCCTAGGCTTGTTTGTTGATTTTTTGTGCAAACTGCTTGAAAAAATCATTTTTCTGTTTTCTGCTCGTATGAACTCACCGAGTCCATGGGGGGACTCGATGAGTCCATGAAAAAATACAAGCTACTCGTCGAGTATGTTCTTGCACTCAACGAGTAGAGGATGCAGTTTTCAGAATTTCGACTTTTGTTGCTGGATATGGACTAGAAACATTACCCTAAACTGTTTTGGTACTTGAAAACTTGTTTTAGATGGAGTAATGTTTATGCTAATCCATTTACAATGTCAATTATCAAAATTACAAGTTCTTAAGTGTAATTTTTGATTCCTGAAAGTGTTCATATTCATGTTCTTGATCATATGAAGATTAGATGATCATAGGAATTGCTTGTAACCTTCATGGTAGTTTAATTCATGATCATAATGTGTTTTAATGGAGTCCATAACTTGTCCTCAAGTTATGGAAAACCAAAAGTCACACTTTTATTAAAGCCATTAAAAGAACACAAGAGTTATAAAAAATGAAGAGTCTTCATTTTTATTAGTTAATTAACTCATAAGTTATAAGAAATGAAAAGTTTTGAAAGTTTACAAAACTTGCCTTCAAGTTTTGGAACAAGTAAAGTCTTGATTAAAACTTTAGTTCCAACCCTTAGAATTTTAAAAGTTAAAATTCAATCCTTATACTTTATAATATTATAATTTAATAATATATATATATATATATATATATATATATATATATATATATATATATATATATATATGTATATGTATAAGATCAAGTCGTCTTACCGCTAGTACGCCTCATTCATGAAGTTGGTCTATAAGGGGGGTATAAGGTTGTTGCCTATAAAATGGCAACTTAATGGGTGTCCACTCTCACCCACCGCTTCCTTGATCGGTGGAGGGTCGTTAGCCAAATGGGTAGGACAAGGACTTATAAATTCTCATTAAAAGTATGATGAATATTATAAAGTAACTAAATGTTTTATTAAATTCCCAATCTTAGTTAATTTAGGAAAAATGTGAATAAGGTGCTAATCCATGAAATTACACTTTACACATTGTTTAAGTCGTTGGTGGAGCGTGTGTGGTTAACCAGCACACTAACTTGGACTTAACAAGGTAGGTGAAGGGTGACTTAAGGTTTATCATAGGATCGGTGGAGTGTGTGTGGTTTACCGGCACATCGATTAAGTGATAAACTTTAAGGGTACCAAGTGATTTGCATGGTTACTTCACACCTCGTTTTGTGATCCTCGGTATCCCAGTCACAAAACTTGGAGGGCACACTCGAGATTGAAACATGCCATTGAAAAGTTCAATGAATCTCAAAGAATCTAGGAATTTCTAATAACCAATTAAAAAACCTAATAATTATATTTGGTTTTTATGGTGGAAATTGCTGAATTGTCATTCACCTATCTTTCAAATATGTTATAGCTTGGATTACGACATAGCTCTTCTAAGTTATAATATATTGTGATTGGATCCTAGCCTTAATACTACATTTGGGTGTTTTATTAAAGACTCTCTTAATATCTAAACTAATTTTGTTCTCTTCTTTCAGACGTCTTCAAACAACGCTGCTTCTAGCTCTAATCCTAATGACTCCTTTACCCTTATGAACTTGTGTGGGAAAGTCACTTTTGATGGATACAAATTCAATGAATGGATCAGAAACATCAGGATGATTACCTGTTATGAGGACAAACAACATGTCCTAGATAAGGAGCTTAAGGAGATTGATGAGACCACTGCAACTCCCCAGGAGATCGCTGACTTCCAGGCACATGAAAGGGATGCTACCAAAGTGGCATTCATCATGTTGGCCACCATGACAGCGGAACTCCAAAAGTCCTATGAGGACTTCTACCATTTTGAAATGCACCAAGATCTGATGGAAAGATACCATCAAAGTGCACGACAAGAGAGGTATGAAATCATTTGCTCCATGTTAACAACCATGATGAAGGACGGGGAATCCGTCACGAGCCACATGCATAAAATGTAAAGGTATGTGGATCGGTTGCTGAAGCTTAATGTGAACTTCCCTGAGGAGCTGGAAATAGATATCATTTTGCACTCCTTACCATCGTGCTATGATCAATTCCGCATGACATATCACATGAATAAGGAGGAGGTCACACTCAGCAAACTTCAGGGACTCCTCAAGACCGCAGAAACAAGTCTTAAGGGTAAGTCGGTTGTTAACACTCCTACTCCAAACTCTGTGCCGGTTTTGGCAATCGGGAACGGTCGAGGGAAGAAGAGAAAGAGCTCTTCGAAGGTTACCAAGGCTAGGACCCTTGATGGCTCTTCTTCAAGTGGAACCAAGAAAGGTTTCATCACTCCTTCTTCTGACCCAAAAGAGGCTGAATGCTTTTATTTCCATGAAAAGTCACATTGGAAGCGGAACTGCCCAAAATGCCAGCAAGATGTGAAGGATGGGAAAGTTAAACCCAACCACGCAGGTATTTACACTATTTTATCTAATAACTCACCCCATTCTAACTCTTTGGTCCTTGATACCGGTTGTGGTATTCATATGTGTTCTGATTTGTAGGGACTAAGAAGAAGTGATAATGTGGAGCATGGAAGAATAAACTTAATCATGGGGAATAGGAAAACTTTACCTGTCACCAAGATTGGAGTTTATACTTTATCGCTAAGTAGTGGGTTTAGTTTAGATTTGAATAAATGTTGTTATTCGCCAGAAATGGCAAGAAATATTATTTCCTTTCATGCATTGTATAAACAAGGTTTCACCTTTTGATTTGATAATGAAGTTGGTTTGATTAATGCTTGCTTTAATAATGTTCTTTATTTTAAAGCATTACCTTGTGATGGTGTGTATGAAACTGTATCTGTGGTTGATAACTTATGAAATAATGTATTGTGTATTGATTCTGTTAATGATAATAACTTGGCTAAAGCATCATTATGGCATTGTCGTCTTGGACATATAAGCAAGAAACGCATACGCCAACTCCAAAAAGATGGAGTCTTGGAGTCATTTGACCTAAAGTCAGATGATAGTTGCGAATCATGCTTACTCGGAAAAATGACAAAGTCACCCTTCACAATTTTTTGTGAAAGGGGTGAAGGTTTGTTGGATCTTATACATACGGATGTGTGTGGGTCCTTCAAACATGCCACAAGGGATTCTAATTGTTATTATTTGACCTTTACTGATGATTACAGGATGTCGAGAATCAATTGGGCAGGAACATTAAGATGCTTCGATCTGATCGAGGAGGTGAGTATCTTAGTTCAGAGTTCCTCGACTATCTTAGGGAATGTGGTATTGTCTCACAATTAACACCTCCCAGGACACTGCAGTTGAATGGTGTAGCTGAGAGGCGTAATTGAACCTTGTTGGACATGGTTCGTTCCATGATGAGTTGAGCTTCACTACCAATCTCATTTTGGGGGTATGCCTTAGAGACTACAACCCATATCCTTAATCTGGTCCCTACAAAGAAAGTTGGAAAAACTCCTCATGAGATGTGGACTGGTAAAGTACCCAAACTAGACCACATAAAGATTTGGGGTTGCGAGCCTTTCATGAGATGAGAGACTCACGATAAGCTCGAACCTCGAAGCGAGAGGTGTATTTTCATCGGCTATCCACAACAATCCTTTGGTTACCTTTTCTACAGACCTAGTGAAAATGTGGTCTTTGTGGCTAGGAGGGCTGTCTTTCAAGAGAGAGTTCATAAGACAAGGAAACAGTGGGAGGCAAGCTGACCATGAATAAATTCAAGAGTCAAGTGATGAAGGAACTTCAAACCCTAGCACTCAACTTGAGGAGGAAACTCTTGTTGAGCCAATTGATAAGTCTGTACCTCTGAGGCATTCCACGAGAGTTAGGAATGTACCTGAGTATTACTATGGATTCCATATGACTGCAGACGGTGATAAACTTATTAGTGATCAGACACTGATAGGTCTGGATGAACCTAATAGTTACACAGAAGACATGGCAGGCCCTGAGGCAGCCAAGTGGAAAGAGGCAATGGAAAACGAGATACAATCCATGTATGACAATAAAGTTTGGAACTTGGTTGAGAATATACCAGGTCGTAAGACTGTAGGGTGCAAATGGATCTTCATGAAGAAGACCGACATGGATGGTAATGTACACACTTATAAGGCACGACTGTTTGCGAAGGGTTTCTCACAAACTCCGGGAGTTGATTATGATGAGACATTTTCTCCAGTGGCCAAGATTAAGTCTATTATGGTTCTGTTAGCCATAGCTCCATTTCATAACTATGAAATATGGCAAACGGATTTCAAAATCGCTTTCCTTAATGGAAAGTTGGCTGAGGATGTTTACATGAGTCAGCCAGAGGGTTTTGTCAACACAGAGTACCCTAATAGAGTGTGTAAGCTTGAGAAATCCATTTATGGGTTAAAGCAAGCACCTTGCAGATGGAGTCTTTGCTTTGATGAGAAAGTCAAAGAATTTGGCTTTTCTAGGAGTGAAGATAAATCTTGTGTATATGTCAAGGATAGTGGGAGTATAGTTAGCTTTTTGGTATTGTATGTGGATGACATACTACTCATAGGAAATGACATCCCAACTCTGCAGGAAGTTAAGTCCTGGCTTGGGAAGTGTTTCTCTATGAAGGACCTAGGAGAAGCTTCCTATATTCTAGGGATAAGGATCTTGAGAGACCGGAGTAAAAGACTAATTGGACTTAGTGAGAGTACCTACTTGGATAAGGTGCTGAAGAGATTTGGCATGCAGGACTCCAAGAAAGGAGAGTTACCCATGAAAACTACCGCCAGATTGAGTAAGACACATAGCCCTAGTACTGAGGCTGAGATAGCAGAAATGAGTCGAATACCTTATGCTTCGGCTGTAGGATCGATCATGTATGCTGTTGGGCTGAAGTTCTATTTTGTATTGCGTCTTTTGGGCTCGTTGTTTAGCCTAGTATTCTCCGGTTTGGGCCTGTCCAACCGAGAGCCTTTTATGTATAGTATATAAGTTATCGCTTGCATGCATATTAGGTTAAGATAAAAGATTCAAGATTTCTGTTAGAGTTTTTCAGAGTTTACGTATTTTGCTCTCTTGTAATCTTCTAATCCTTTACAGTTGATGTTCTTAATCGAGCTCTTCTAAGGATTTTATTTAATCATTCGACTTGTTTGATTCAAGCTGTTTGTTCTTAATATTGCGTTCTTCCTTGTTATTTATATTGTGTTCTTGTAGTTTCACATTCACACACTTGTTCAAGATCTAATCGATCTTTATAGATTAAAAGCTATTGTGTTTTTAAATCTCTTCAATTGGTATCAGAGCAGGAGGCTGTGTAATCGATACACTTCTTTTCTGTGAAAAAGATTTTCATTAGGGTTTTCCGCAATCATCGATATTTATTGAGCCGTCATCTTAATTGACGTATCTTAGTATTTATTGTTTTGCCCTAATCTGCTTTATTACAAGTCTGATCTTTGAACAGGTTATTACGATCATTATGGACGCAACGCAATCAAACCCTATTAATATTTCCAACAGCATTGGTTCGACGACAAAGATTCCAATCTTATACACCCATGATTACGAAGTATGGGCACATCATTTTGAAGATTACGTGATTGGATCGGAGGACAATGGTTTTCTCATATGGGAAGCCATTATCAATGGACCATTTTCTCATTCAGCGACATCCAGAGTTATTAAGACGCAAAAAGAATATAACGATTTGCTCAAGGACGTGACGAATCTTGCACAGGATGAGAAAGATAAATTCCAGTGCAACATTAAGGCACTAAGGTTGATCAGATTCGCCCTTCAGTCCGACACATTCAGACTAGTCAGCTCATGCACTACGGCGAAGGAAGTGTGGGATAGACTTCGTGAACTGTATTCAACAGACGAAGATCTTGAACACTCCATCCAGACCTTGCTTCTATCTGAGTTTGGAGAATTCAGGCAAGGAGCCGAAGAAACCGTGACCCAGACGTTTGATCGCTTCAATCATCTTCTCAGCAAGATGATCAAACATGACATTGAAAGGAAGCTCATTGAACAAAAGGTTACTTTCTTGAACGGACTGAGATCGGAATGGAGAGCAGTAGTTTCCACAGTCAAAGCCCATGAACAGTTTAAATCTTACTCCTTGGCGAAACTGGTGGGTATTCTAAAGTCCCAAGAGAAGATTGTTGTTCAAGAGAAGAACGTGGTGTCAAGTCTTGGTTCGTTGGCCCTCATATCTAAAAGTAAAGCCGTGAAGGAGGATGAAGAGCTCAACTTGGAAGAATATGACCTCACAACTGAGGATTATGCCATGATGGTATCCAATCCTAAGAGGTTCATAAAGAAGAGGTTCCCCAGCAACAAAAACCGAAACTGGCAGGGGAGTTATAGCTCTGAGAAGGCAAACAATGAACTGAAGGCTGAGGAGTCCAAGAAGGAACCGAAGGCAGATGGCGATTCCGGAGTAAGCTGTTTTTACTGTGGTGGCAAGAACCACTATGCTAAGGACTGTGTCCTTAAAAAGATGGCTGAAAAGGATGACGGAAAGGACGAGGAAGCCGTACTGCAGAAGAGGTTGGATGAGTTGAGGAAGAAAAAGTCCACCGCTAACCCTTCTATTAATGCTCTTATTGTGCAGGGTTCGGTTAATGATGATGAGTTCGGTAGCACCGAAGTTTGGTCTACTGACTCAGAAGATGAAGAAGTGAGGAAGCCTACTCATGGAAAGGCTTACATGGCTAAGGAGGAAAGCAGTGGTGGAAAATGCTTCATGGTGTCAAGCGCATCTCAAATGAGAGGATACAACACCGATAGAGGAAGCAATGGACCGAAAGTGCAGGAAGACATGTGCTTCACAGCCAAACCACTCAGCCAACAGTTCAATGAGCTTGATGAACTGATAAAGAAGGTACAATCTGTTTTTATTTCATCTAAAGTACCATCATCCTCATATGAGAAAGAACTAAAAAGCGTTAACACAAGAATTTCTCATTTAGATAGTAGCTTAACTCAAACTAGAGTCACCAATTCTAACCTGACTGATCAATTAAGCAGGGTGGCGTCGAAGAGTGAGGAGCGGCGTATGTGGATTGAGTTAAAAGAGTCGGAATTAATTAAAGTCAAAGACGAAAACATTTATTTACAGAGAGACAATTTGAAATTGTTAAAACAACGAAATGTTTTTTGTTTAATAGCTAAACGTTTATATTCCAATATAACTCAGTTGCACTTGGATTGTGAGATAGGCAAAAAGATCCATCGTATGATTTTACCATTCCTTGAATTTAAGGAGGATGAAATCGATGCCGAAGCCTACAATTGTGAGAGTGTGATTTCGTCTGATGATGTCAACCCATCTTATCAAATTGGACTGGACAAAATTGAGTCCTTCATTAAATCCAAAGACCATAAGGACATGCTCAAAAATCTTCTGGACGAAAATGATAGACTTAAACTGAGAACCGAAACTATACAAAAATTTGACTCTCTAAATGCCAAAGTAAGCTCAGAAAATAAAATTGATGTTGAAAATGCATCTGAGCTTAACGAGGATGAAAACATGAGTGAAATTTCTGTAGAGGATACGGTTGACTGCTCAGAATTTGTAAAAAGCGAAACTGAAAACCACAAAAATCTTATTTCTGAAAATTCTGTGGAATTCGCTAGATTGTCCCAACAAAAGTCCCCGAAATTAGTAGAAAAGGCTGTTGTCTATCAAAAGGTCAGAACTACTCCGAATCAGGTATACAAAGTGACTGGAGTAACCGAACATCAGACAGCTGAACTCACGGCTATCGTTAATGAAGACAATGCTGATGGCTGTGATGAGTTCTTCTGGGAAGCTCCTATTGACAATGGAAACGAAACCGTTGGCCTATCTGAAAGAACCTCTTGGATGAAGAAAGGGAGATACATACCTGAACCTTTGAACAAGCCTGATAATTTCAGTGAACCAAGCACAAGTGGTACTAAAGACACTCCTCAAGAGGGTGATCATTTGGCAAAAGAAGACATTCCTTCAACGCCAACAGCTCGAAGTGAAACTTCATCAGATACTCCTTCCACTTCCTCAGGGCAAACTAAGTCTTCGTCTAACATTTCCTCTGCACCCTCAGCTCAAAGAAAAACCACTAAAGATCAAAAGGAACCAGACAGGGTGACATCAAAAGCGAAAGCGAACGTTCATCATCATCCTAAACAAATGAGGGATAAAAAGATAGAAAGGAACCTAAGATACAGGAAAAACCTTTCTGAAAGGAAACAATTCTGGCACTCCCAAAATGCATACTATTCGCACAAGGACAAGAATCTGAGGTTTGAAAATAATGATAATTCCAACAACCGAAAGACAAGGTTCGGTTCGCAAGAAGATACCAACCGAAAGCCAAGGTTCGGTTCGCAAGATGATACAAACCGAAAGACAAGGTTCGGTTCGCAAGAAAATTCTAACCGAAAGCAAAGGTTCGGTTCTGAAAAGGAGATCAACCGAAACCAAAGGTTCGGTTCCAAGAACAACTCCAACCGAACGCAGAGGTTCGGTTCCGAAGTCAGAAGAGAACAAGACTCAAAGGTTAAATCCACCCACGATCAAAAGCAAAAGGGTCACCTAGAGTCATCAGCAAGGAAGACACCTCCATCCAAATCCAAATCCTATCTTCCTAATTCTTCTTGTTCATCTCCTTCTCGCTCTAAAGCTAATCCCACTTCTCCTCAAAAATCTCATTCATCAGCTGAACAGAAGGGAAAGCAAAAAGTCGATGAATCCAGGCCTGAGCCCAAAGGAAACCAACCTAATCCTAACAAAATAAAGTTTTCACCATTAAAAAGAAAGATGAAACAACTTTAATTAAAAGAACATATCTTGTTGATATCTCTCTAACTATTCCTGTTCCCATGAAATCCTCACATGGACCCAAGAAACTTTGGGTTCCTAAATCTGCTTAACTTTTGCAGGTTATAAGTGACGAGCAGTTTGACGAAGAATGGTACATCGACAGTGGCTGCTCGCGTCACATGACAGGAAGGAAGGAGGAACTCAGGGAATACAGATCTCTTGCAAATGGTGGCAACGTTAAGTTTGGAAATAACTCTTACGGCACCATAAAGGGATATGGGATGATAACGAATGGTGATTTTACCATAAGAAAGGTGGCTTATGTGGAAGGACTTCAACACAACCTCATCAGTGTATCTCAGCTTGTTGGAGGTACAGGTCTCAAAGTTTCATTCGATGATGAAGGTTCTGAAATCATAGAGAAAACAACAAAGAAAGTGATTCTGAAGTCAGAGCGAAAAGGTGAAATGTTTCCGCTGAACATGAAACCCATCAAAGGGAACCCAGCAATCTGTCTGCTATCAAAAGCTCAATCCGACGAAAGCTGGTTGTGGCACAGAAGACTCTCTCATCTCAATTTCAAAGACATCAACCGACTTGTCACTGGAGGTCATGTTAGGGGTCTTCCATTGCTCAAGTTCGACAGAGAACATTTGTGTGCTGCATGCGAAATGGGAAAGCAGAGTCGTCAAAGTCACCCATCTATAATCAACACAAAAGTTGTTGAACCACTCGAATTGCTTCATATCGATTTGTGTGGTCCTTCATCTATAGAAAGCATTGGTGGTAGCAAGTATATTCTTGTTATCGTTGATGACTTTTCACGATTTACATGGGTGTTCTTTCTAAAGCTGAAATCTGAAGCGACTCAAAAACTGAAAGTGTTTATCAAGCAAATTGAAGTCCAGCTCAAGAAGGTCGTTCGCAACATCAGGAGCGACAATGGTCTCGAATTCAAGAACAGGGAGTTTGAAGCGTTTCTTGCAGAAAAGGGAATTAGCCATAATTTCTCAGCTCCCTACACACCACAGCAGAATGGAATAGTCGAAAGACGAAACCGATCTCTGTGTGAAGCTGCCCGAACTATGTTAAGTTTCGCTTCCTTACCTCTTTATTTTTGGGCTGACGCTATTTCTGCTGCTTGTTATACACAAAACAGGTCCTATCTCAACAAGCGATTCACGCTCACACCATATGAGATACTGAACAACAGAAAGCCCAATGTGAAATTTTTCCACGTTTTTGGCTCAAGGTGTTTCATCTTTAACTCTAAAGAACACCGCAACAAGTTTGATGTCAAGCCGACGAGGGAATCTTTCTGGGTTACTCACTCACTTCAAAGGCGTACAGGGTCCTCAACAAACGATCAAGAAGGATTGAAGAGACATACTATGTGACCTTCGATGATAGCTATGTCAAGAAGCTACAGGCCATAGATGACACTACCAGGGAAATCTTTCCTCAAACTGGTCAAGTCACAGTCTCAATCGCCAATATGTACGAGAATTTTCTGGATCTATTTGACGAACCGGAAAAAGCTTCTCTCTCCGAAGCAGGTGCAGCTGACAATAAAATAGATCATATGAAGCAAATTGTCGAAGATGCTGCAAGAAGGATGCATGAAGGAAATTCGCCCACTGATGAATCTCCAACCAACAATGCTTCAGTCGAGGGGGAGCCAAGCTCACAAGTCCAGGGGGAGCCAAGCTCTACTACTTCACCCGAAGGTCCTTCACCAACCGAAGGTGCCCCTCCAAACGAAGGTGCTTCAATGCCTGAAACTCCAGCACCACAAGACACCCCTGAAACTCATGTTTCTCAAGACTCATCAATTGAGGGGGAGCATGATGATATGACGCTTGATTTTGATAGCCAATCTGAGCCTGAAGAGATGATCAACGCTGAACTAGATCCATCCTTTGATCCGAATTACCCTCCTCTTACAAAATGGACCAGAGATCATCCCATCTCTCAAGTAGTTGGTGATGTATCTGACAAGGTTCTGACCCGATCTCAGCTGAAGGCAAAACAGACATCCTTATTCTCAAAAGTTGAGTTCTGTATGTTTAACTCATTTGTATCAAAAGTTGAACCGAAGACAGTGAACACTGCCCTCGATCACTCTGATTGGGTTCAAGCGATGCAAGACGAACTGAATGAGTTTGAAAGGAACAAAGTCTGGCGCCTCATTCCAACTCCTCCAGATGCTTCGGTTGTTGGTCTTAAATGGGTCTTCAGAAACAAAATGGACAAGGAAGGTAATGTCATAAGGAACAAGGCTCGTCTGGTTGTCAAGGGATACTGTCAGGAGGAAGGGATAGATTACGAAGAAACGTTCGCTCCAGTAGCTAGGCTAGAATCGGTTAGAATATTTCTGGCCTATGCTGCTCACAAAAACTTTGAGGTCTTCCAAATGGACGTCAAGTGCGCATTTCTCAATGGAGAACTTGAAGAAACAGTGTATGTGGAACAACCTCCTGGGTTCGTGAATGAAAAATATCCAAATCATTGCTACATTCTGGATAAAGCTGTGTACGGCCTCAAACAAGCTCCGAGAGCCTGGTATGAAACGCTTACAAAATTTTTAAAGATGTCCAAATTCAAACAAGGTTCGGTTGACCCAACCTTCTTTCGCAAAAAGGAAGGTAACCACCTTATGATAGTTCAAATTTATGTCGATGACATCATCTTTGGCTCTACGAATCCCAGCTTAACAGCTGAATTCAGAAAGTTGATGGAGACTAAGTTTGAAATGAGCTCAATGGGTCCTATTAATTTTTTCCTTGGTTTAAATATAAGACAGGGACCCGAAGGCATCTTTATCAATCAGGAAGCTTACACAAAGACTCTCCTAGCAAAGTTTGGCATGATGGGTGACTCAAAAGTCAAAGTCCCTATGGCATTCGGCACCAAACTTACCCCTTCGCTGGATAAACCGGCCGTCGACATCACGCTCTATCGTCAAATGATAGGCTCACTGATGTATCTAACTGCTAGCAGGCCTGACATCATGTTTTCTGTATGTTATTGTGCTCGATTTCAGGCTAACCCACGCGAACCTCACATGCTGGCAGTAAAGAACATCCTACGCTATCTCAAGCGAACCGCCTCCTTGGGTCTATGGTATCCATCCAACTCTGGCTTCTTCGTTCAAGCCTATTCTGATGCAGACCTTGGAGGATGTGGACTCGACCGCAAAAGTACAACTGGTGGCTGTCAATTTCTTGATGGGAAGTTGGTTAGTTGGCAATCCAAGAAACAAACATGTGTGTCGCTGTCTACTGCTGAAGCGGAATACATTGCCGCTGCATCCTGCACATCACAAGTGATTTGGATCCAGAGTCAACTTCGAGACTATGGACTCAATATGAAGAAGATCCCTCTATATTGCGACTCTGAAAGTGCAATTAGGATCTGTCATAACCCGGTGCAACACTCTAAAACCAAACACATAGCACTGAGGTATCACTTCATCAAAGATCATGTGGAAGATGGAAATGTCGAAGTTCACTTCGTGAGAACCACTGATCAACTGGCTGACGTCTTCACCAAAGCTCTTCCAGAAGCCTCATTCAATAAAATTTTGCAAGGCCTAGTTATGATGGAATCAGAGTCAGTACCACACACTACCTCTCAATCTCAAACGTAAGAAGCGAAACCAACCGAACGTTCGGGTTCGGTTCAACCATTTCACTCGCTCATTAATTCAAAGGTAGTTTTTCTAAGTTGTAAATTTCTTGTGCAAAATTCGTTTTTCTTTATGTAAAAAGTTTTTTTTATTGCACATCTAAACTTCTTGGTTTCTTCAAATTTTCCAAAAACCGAAACCTCCAGAAGGTTCGGGTTCGGTTTTTCAAAATTTTCAAGAACCGAAACCAACCGAAGGTTCGGGTTCGGTTTTTCAAAATTTTCCTGAACCGAAACCAACCGAAGGTTCGGGTTCGGTTTTTCAAAATTTTCCTGAACCGAAACCAACTGAACGTTCGGGTTCGGTTTTCTATTTTTTTTTTCTTTCTTCAAAAGTTTTTTTTTATCAAAAGTTTTTTTTCTTTGTCTTATTTTTAATCTTTTACATTTTTTTTCTCTTTTCCATTTTTTTTAATTTTATTTTTTGAATTTCAAACACTCCAAAAAATTTTTTATGTTCGTTTATTTATGGGGATATATTTGCTGAACTACTTAAGTGTCCCTAGAAGCATGCTGCTGTATGTGTCCCAAGCCTCATAAGATTTTGAATAATTGCCTTCACGACTTGGTATACACAAACCCTGTCTTCCCAATAAGGCTAACTTATTTATTCTAATCGTGAGCTACCTCACACTCTTCTCACATGAGTTAAGAGTCTCCTGCTTGGTCCTTTCTTTCGCAGCAGAGGTACTATGTCTTCTTTCACCATCCCCATTACACTTCTCCATAACATTCGTTTCATCACTGTAACCCTAGAGACTCTCAGAATCTACCACTGAGGTTTATGGTTTCGCAACATCTGTGTTTCTGATCTTAGTTTCGTGCCACTACGAGCTGAGTGAAACCCAAAATTCAACACCAATGAATTGACGGTGACAAATTAATTTGATCAAGTTTTTACCAATGAATTGACGAATGTACCTTCATGAAATCTCAATTTCTTTTCTTTTTGTGTGGTTCCAATGAAATTGTTACACACCATAACATTTCTTCCCAAGGGATCCAGTTTTATAATTTATTTTTATCTGAGATTTTATACTTATCCAAGTCACTTAATAAACAACTCCAACCTACTTGTTCAACAGACTACACTGGTCTCACAAGTACTTTGTTCACATTCGTTCTTATATCAAGAATTGAATTGATGATTCAAAGCGAAACCACCCTTATTTTATCTTATTAAAAGAAGCCTTTCAACATTTATTAATAAATGTTTGATCGTAATTCAACGGGATTCCACACTAACACTTTAAGGTCTCTCTTGATCTTGAAGGAAGAGATTCGTGCCCGGGATCATCAGTTTCGTGTCATAATTGACATCACAGATTATCCTAAAAAGAGTTGCTTTATTTCTTTTTCTTTTACACTCCTTGCACGAAAATCCTTGATTTTCAAATAAATTCCGTTACTAATTATTTTACAGGCTGGATAATTAATCGGTGGTTCATAATGAAGTTGTGGTTACCAATAATCCACGTGGGCGTTTTATTCAAAAGACGCCGTTAAAAAGAGGAAAAGACAAAAGATGCTGACGCGGCGGAATTTCAAAGGATAGGAATTCAAACGACGGTAAAAAGCGGGCGCGTGAATTTGAAGAGGCCGCGCTTTTTCTGACACTATTGGACGCGTGTGCAAGTATTGAAGCGTCTTCCATCAGGCATTAATGGCGCGTGTGGAAATAGAAACGGTTCCTCTCTCTGAACCGGCGCTTATTGGGCGGCGTGATCCTAGGAATCTGACATTCTCTCTCCTACGTGATCATCGCACGTCCCAACTGTCACCAATCAGTCACTCAAAAACCCTTCCATATTTCCATAAAAGATTTGAATTGATCTTTCTCTCTCCTATCACCTACTATAAAAACCCATCCAGACCACCTTTTACCTCTTTACTGCCCCCATAATTTCCAAAGCAAAACACTTCCAAACACTCTCCCGGTCATCTTCTTCTCCACACCTGCAACAATGGCTGAATCCTCTTCCGTCCATGCTACTTCTCAGATTCTCCCCATCAGACCTCAACAATGCCTTGTCATTGATCTGAACCCAGAAGCCTATGATCCCTACATGTCGCCGATTATTGAATGCCTCAAGTACTCCCAACTTGCTTCGGCATTGTCCAAGATTGAAACGGTGCCAATGGTGGCTCTTTCTCAGGTCTATGCCACGGCCTACTACGACAAGGGTGTCGACAGGATCTTTTTCGAAGTGGCGGAACACAAGACGTCAATTTCTCGTCCCCGCTTCTGCTCTATGCTTGGGTTTGCCGCTGACCCATCGCGTGTTCACCCGGAGACAATTCCGGTTGGTATGTTCTACAGCATGTTCTACAACATGGGCTACACGGAAGTTCTCACCTCCATGGGTTATTCACAGTTCTCTTCAAGGGACTGTCAGAACGAAGCTCAGGATCAGACGGGGCCAGTCGTCTGTTTTTGTCAATCATGTATGGGGTCTACAACGGGATCAACCTCGACTACGGGTTTGTCCTTTGGCAACAGCTGATTCAGAGCCTATCTTCCACTTCTCGACACTCTGAAGTGTCGCTGGCCCGGTTCTGGATCCTGATCACAAGATGGGCTATGGACAAGTTCGATGTCCAAACTGCTGACGGTGCACCGATGTCTTCGGTTGGTACGTTCCACACCACCAAGATCATCGTATCTGCTGCATCGAAAT
This sequence comes from Lactuca sativa, assembly GCF_002870075.4. NCBI lineage: Eukaryota > Viridiplantae > Streptophyta > Magnoliopsida > Asterales > Asteraceae > Lactuca > Lactuca sativa. The sequence continues at coordinate 69,060,991 of NC_056630.2, forward strand.
TCTCCTTCATTGGCTCTATCCCGGAGTCGATGTATGGTAGTGTGCCTTCAGAGAGCAGTTTCATCAAGGCAATCAAGGAGTTAGGGCCATCTGGTCCAAGGGAACTGACTCCGGACATGTTGAGATCAATCCATGATGCCGACAAACCGGGGGCCAGGGGCAAGAAAGCAGACAAGGGGAAGAAACCATCCAAAGCCCCAAAACCTACTCCCAAGAAACGCAAACAACCAAAGCCTACTTCATCCCCAAAACCAAAAAGGAGGAAGACCCAACCGAAACGGACGCTCGTCCTTTCATCATCCTCTACCGAATCCGAAGGTGGGAGTTCGGGCTCTGAGGGGTCACAAGGCGACGAATCTCCACAAAGAGGCAACACACCTCCTCGTTCCCCAACCCCGGAGATGGAACTTCACCAATCCCCAATTCCTTCCCCTCCACCCACAATTCCTATTTCCATTCCCACCATAACCCCTACTGTACCACCAACCTCATTCCCTATTCCTCCACCCATATTCACTACCTCAACCGAAACACCACCTGTAACCGAAACCCCTCCCGTAACCGAACCTCCACAAACCGAAACCCATACACAACCACCACCCGAAACTAACCCCCCACCCACTCAACCTGCACCAACCAAACCTATAACACCCCCAGCTTCACCAACACCTCCATCTCCAGAAGCCGCCTCCGATGGCGATGATCAATATCTCGGTGGTGACAACCTGAACTTTGATTCGGTCTACTATAGTCCGTTTCAAGTTCAAAGTGATGAGGAGGATGATGCTCCTGTAACCAAGAAGCATCTCCGTGAGCTAAACGAGAAGGTTGATCAACTTCTCGCCTCCTCTTCCAATCAGCAGTCGTCCTTATCTGAAGCTGCCCTTCAGAGGATAGTTGATGCCTTCTCTAGGGCTCAACATGACTCGGTGGCCTCTGCTACTGCTGCTATAGACGCCTCCACCCGAGCTTGTGAGGCGGCGACCGAAAAAGTCGATAAACTATTCCATGACGCTACTGTCCTGCTGCAGTCCATGCAGGAAAGCGCCGCAGCCACCAAAACAACACTGGAACCACTTGTTAATCAATTGGCCCAGTTTGTGAAGATGGAGTTATCCTCGTTCGCTACCCTCAGACAAAACATTAGCGACGACAACTCGGCACTCCGTGCCTCCATTGAAGCCCGCCTGGCAAAGCTACAAGAAGATCTTGCGGCTGAAAATAAATTGATGGACGTCCTGGCGAGTAAGACCACTGCCCTCAAGGTCAAGAGCACCCAACTTTCCAACTCCGAACAACAATTGGAGGCTCTTCGATCCGAAAGGGAAATAATCAAGACGTGTGTTTCGGATGTCCACGCTGCTCTGTCAAACATCCTGGAAGCACACGACCCCATTCTGAACCACTCGGTGAGGCGTACCCTCGCTGAGAAACTCTCTCCGGCCATGGCTCTCTTGAGTAAAATTGAAGGCCTACCCAGTTTCGTGTCCATTCCGAAACAAGGGGGGGATGAGAAGAAGACTGGATCGAAACCACCTCCTTCCTCAAAAGCAACTCACACAACCGAACCAACCCCAACTGGTCATGCCTCGGGTTCGGGTGTGAAGGACAAGGGCAAAAATATTGCAGAGGGAGGAGATGAAGATGAAGATGAAGATGAAGACAAGGAGACTATTGCGGACATGTTGAAGAGAAAGAACAGTCGCAATACTGATGACGATGTCAGTCGTGTGGCACGTGAAGCTGAAGAAGCCGAACGTAAACAAAAAGAAGCCAACGATCTCCTTGAGAGCCGAAAGCTGCTCTTCCCTGCCTGGACCAGGGATCGACTGATAAAAGAGGCCATAGAGACTCCAAGCATACTATGGCTCGAGCCGGTGATATCATTCGACTGCATCAACTCGGTCGATTCGCAATTTGATATGCCGCTGACTCGAAAGGCGTTCATCTTCCACGCCTTCTCCAACATTTACGAAGTCCCGCATCCGAACGATGAGCTTGACAGGGAGCTCATTGACTTTTATCTGGAGGCCGCTCGCCCTCAATTCCTTACATGGAGCGCCCAGAAGATTGTCAGTGTTCGGGTGATGAAGCTGTTTGCCGTGGGGAGATTCACCAACGTCAAGTTCAAGCTTATCCGAGGATCTGCAAGAACTGCTCACATGATCTCTCTGGCGGATCTGCCCAATCTGAACCCTCATGATTGGATAGTCTTGTACAACATCTTGCTGACAAACGAAGCTGAATATGGTCCCATCTTAGACCATGTCAAAAGGATGCTGGCATGCTACATCATGGAGGTGGCCCTAATGGATCAGGAGGTTGCCACAGTGTTTAAGAAGAAACCGAAAGTCAAGCCTGTGGGATCGGCCAGTGATCTAAACACGATGAAAATGGGCAAGATAGATTCGAGGCGAAACTCTGTGATGTTCACCAGAGCCGAAGGACAGAAATGTCTGTTCGCGTTAGCTGACAAGCACCTCTACACCACTCCCTGCTTGGAACACGTTCTATCTATCGTCAAGCGGTGTAAGGACAATTCGGCTGATGACATCAAATATTTTGAAGATATGATCAACTGGTACATCCGGTTTAGACAGACCATCCTTTCCATAACCAAGTGTCTGTTTAGTACCGTGAAGAAGAAGGTACCAGCTTCAGCTGCCGGCCCAAGTACGAAGTAATGGTCTCGCTCCAAATTGACGCAAAGGGGGAGATTGTTGGGCTGAAGTTCTATTTTGTATTGCGTCTTTTGGGCTCGTTGTTTAGCCTAGTATTCTCCGGTTTGGGCCTGTCCAACCGAGAGCCTTTTATGTATAGTATATAAGTTATCGCTTGCATGCATATTAGGTTAAGATAAAAGATTCAAGATTTCTGTTAGAGTTTTTCAGAGTTTACGTATTTTGCTCTCTTGTAATCTTCTAATCCTTTACAGTTGATGTTCTTAATCGAGCTCTTCTAAGGATTTTATTTAATCATTCGACTTGTTTGATTCAAGCTGTTTGTTCTTAATATTGCGTTCTTCCTTGTTATTTATATTGTGTTCTTGTAGTTTCACATTCACACACTTGTTCAAGATCTAATCGATCTTTATAGATTAAAAGCTATTGTGTTTTTAAATCTCTTCATATGCTATGACATGTACTCAACGTGATGTAGCCTTTGCCTTGAGCATGGTTAGCAGGTATCAGGGGAACCCTGGCAAGGCACACTAGACTGCGGTAAAGAATAACCTCAAGTACCTACGGAGGACTAAGGACTGGGTCCTTACCCTCGGTGGGAGTGATGACTTGAGAGTTGTAAGGTATAGTAACGCTAGCTTCCAGACTGATAGGGATATTTCTGCTCTCAGTCAGGCTGGGTCTTTACTCTAAACGGAGGAGCAATTTCTTGGAAGAGTTCCAAGCAAGAGACAATGGCTGATTCAACTTGCGAATTAGAGTATATAGTAGCAAGCAAGGCAGCAAAGGAGGCGATATGGTGAAGAACTTCATTGGAGACCTTGGAGTTGTACCAGCTATTAAAGAGCCAATGGAAATTTTCTGTGATAGTGAAGGTGCTGTTTCCTTAGCCAAGGAACCAAGGGATCACGGGAGATCCAAACATATCGACAGAAAATACCATTTGATCAGACATCGAATAGAAGAAGGACTCCTCGTGGTGAAGAGGGTATCATCGGATGAGAATCCAGCAGATCCCCTCACGAAGGGACTGACTCGGGTTAAGCATCTCCAGCATGCTCAGAGCATAGGGCTGAAGGATGATATTAGATTCAGTAGTTAGATAACCTCAAAATTTGTAAAGTGTAATTGACATTAGATGATGAATAAAAGGTGTTTTATTTATGATTAAAGTGTTGCTATCTCTTGTCGATCAATTACTATATTTTTTTTGCATGTTTTGACTTCCAGAATAATTATGTTTGGTATATCATATTATTCGAACCTCCACAGTGGGTCATATGTCGGAATTAGGTATGAATCAAGAAAGTCATGAGTGCTCATAATTTCTGAGCATTGGACTTAACCCACGCTCACTGGAATCACTTCATGGAATTTATCTCGAGTGATCGTGAGACGGTAATATCATATAAGTCTTCAAACTTAGAGATATGATTTGTTACTTGTGAGTTGGTTATGCATTGATTGTACATAAACGCATTGGTAACTCGATGTTATAAAACGTGCTTTTGTGTATAATTCAATGAGTAGTAGAACAAACATATGAGTCGAAGTTTATCTGTTCCTTCTTGGATTAGAAGCTGATATCTTAGCCCCTCGATGATTTTGTTTTGACGTATGTACCGAGCTCCGGTCAGAACTAAGTTGATGTGTTCAATTAAGTTCTTTGTCAAACAAATCAGAATTCGGGAAACAAACTGCTGGACAATAAGTAAGACATTGTTCCATGTATTTGTTCGGCTGATATCTAGAACAAACGATTATATGATCACTTATCTTAAATGGCGTATCATCCTCTTCTCAATTCTGAGAGACCTTGAAAGAGCTGCGATTGACGATAGGTTCTTGAAGTCATACTTGCAGTTATAGTTATTAGACTTATCCAACTAGGAGACTGTTGGATAAGGTGTCTAAGTCCATAACTATTTCTGGTATGTACTTGACCCGACCCGGCGTGGTCCTTTTGGGTTGCATGACACCATGCAATTGGATAGAATAAATGAGAGAAATAACACTTGTGGTTTATTAATATATTATAAGTTCTAATATATTAATAGTATTATTTAATTAGTTTGATCAAGAATTAATTAAATGATCAAAAGATAACTAATTAAATATATGGGTTGATTATGTAAATCATTCATAACTTGTATAGTGGGCTAAGAGGCTCCATGGATTATCAAGTTGGGTTAAACCCATATGATGCTCCATGGATACCCCATGGGAGTTACAAACCCATGGGTCATGGAAATGAAGAGCTATGACACATTAGGGTTTACATGGTGTAACCCTAGATGTGTCAACAGTATATAAAGAACATGTTCTCCACCAAAATCGGCTACACAAGAACAAGTGAGCGCTAGGCCGATTTTTCAAGTGTGTATTCTCTCAAAAAATTTACTCCTTTGCATTTGGTTTTGTGCGAAGCATTTGAGGCATCACACTTGGGGTGCTAGGCTCACAAGGTTTCAAGGATCATAATCAACAACAAGGTAAGTTATTCTATCTTTCATTCAAGTTAAAAATGTCCCCCATGTATTCTAGATTGGAATATTGTTGGATAAGGTGTCTAAGTCCATAAATTATTTGGTACATACTTGACCCGACCCGGCATGGTCCATTTGGGTTGCACTTCACCCGAACTATTTATGGATAATTTTATGAGAGTTATACACATATGTTTATTAATATATTATAAGTTATAACATATTAATATGAAGTCATGTTATTTAATTAGTCTTAGTCTTAAATTAATTATGAATTAATTTAGAGATTAAACGGAAGACTAATTAGATTGTGGGCTATTGGTTTTATATAGTGTGGGCTAACACTCATTTGTTAATGGGCTAGGCTTGTATGGAAGTCCATGGATGATCCATGGAGCTTTTAACCCATGGATCCTTGGAAAAGGAAAGGTCATGGGTTATTAGGGTTTCACCCTAACCATGCACACTATATAAGCATGCTTATGTTGCATGAAATAGCCACTAGTGTGATTTTGTGTGTGTGGCCGATTTTCTATGTGTGTATACACTCTCTCAAATTTTTCCAAGTGTTTGTGGTGATTTGTGATTCCATTTGAGGCATTCACACTATTGGTGCTTGGCTCTCAAACTCCAAATAATCAACCATCATCAAAAGGTATGTATTTCTACTAGTACTTTTATGATTCATAATCCTTATGCTATGCTAGTTAGGAAGAAGCCTTGGAAGTTATTATTTGCATGTATTTTAGAAGAAAACATAGATCCAAGGTTTATTAGGGTTGCATGCACACTTAGGAAGTGTTAGATTGCTCAAAACCCAACAGTGGTATCAGAGCCTAGGCTTGTTTTCTTGAATATTTGATGCAAATTGCTGAAAATCGAATATTTTATGCTGTCTGCACAGCTGACTCGCCGAGTCCATGAAGGGACTCGATGAGTCCAAGACAAAATTCATCCAACTCGGCGAGTTGGTTCATGCACTCGACGAGTTGGACCCGCAGACAGCATATCTTCGAGTTTTGGTGCTGGAATTGGTCTAGAATCATTACCTTAAACTGTTTCGGACTCATAAAACCTGTTTTTGATGTGGTAATGATGATGGTGGACCAATTTCGAAGTTATAATCAAATTTCAAGTTTATATGTGTTCATATGATTCTTGAAATTGTTGATGTGGATGTTCATGTTCATATGAGTTTTGTTAGATCATAGGAATTATTTGCAAATTGTTTGTTAGTTAATTCTTGATCTTAATGTGTTTTAATGGAATTCTTAATTTGTCCTCAAGTTATGGAATTCCAAAAGTTTTTTTTTCTTTTAAATGTTTTTTAAGAAGTTGTAGGTTACATTTTCTTGAAGAGTTTTTCCCATAAATGCTTTTATGGACTTCATAACTTGTCCTCAAGTTATGGATTTCCAAGAGACTCTTAATTAAAAGTTTTAAACACTTAATTAAAACTCATAAGTTATGAATATCCAAAAGTTTATCAATTGTTCAAAACTTGCCCTCAAGTTTTGGAATTTGTAAAGTCTCACACAAACTTTAATTCCACATCCTAGAGTTTTAAAAGTTAAAATTCAACACTTATACTATTTATAACATTAATGGTTAATTATTATATATATATGTATAAGAACAAGTCATTTTACCGTTAGTAGGCCTCATTCACGAAGCCGGTCTATAAGGTGGGTATAAGGTTGTTGCCTATAAAATGACAACTTAATGGGTGTCCACTCTCACCCACCGCTTGCTTGACTGGTGGAGGGTCGTTAGCCGAACGGGTAGGACAATGACTTTAAATTCTCATTAAAAGTATAATGATTATTATAAAGTAACTAAATATTTTTTATTTAATTCCCAATCTTAGTTACTTTAGGAAAAATGTGAATTTGGTGCTAGCCCATGGAATTCACACTTTGTACCTTACCAAGTCATTGGTGGAGCGTGTGTGGTTAACCGACACACTAACTTGGACTAGTAAGGATCACGAAGGGTGACTTAATGTTTGTCATTGATCAATGGAGCGTGTATGGTTAACCGGCACATTGATTAGGTGATAATATTAAGGGTACCAAGTGAATTGGTATGGTTATTCACACTTTGTTTTGTGATCCTCGGCATCCCAGTCACAAAACTTGAGAGGGCACACTCGAGATTGAAACATGCCATTAAAAAGTTCAATGAATCTCAAAAGATCTAGGAATTTCAAATCCAATTAAAACATAATAAATTATTTCGTTTTTCATGGTGGAAATTGGTGAATCGTCATTCGCCTACCTTCAAATATTTTATAGCTTGGATTACGGCATCCCTCTTCCAAATTATAAAATATTGTGTTGCGTCCTAGCCTTAATATTTCATATTGGGTGTTATATTAAGGATTTTGAATCAACTAACTTGATTTTCTCCCATTATAGATGTCTGGTTCGGACAACTATGATCTTCCCAAAACTCTTGAAGATGGTGTCCCTTAACATCATGCTTCACTTCCTCCACCTCCTCCAATTATTCTCCCTCACCCACAAGTTCTTGAAAAGTTTAAAGTCACTCAATCCCTATTGGCAAGCATAGTCTATGTGTGCTCACATCTTGGAGATAAAGTCACATATTGACAAGCCAGGAGACTTGGGTGTCAAAGTCTCGTGAAAGTTGGATGTTCAATCGCTTTCTTAGTAACATAGTGAGTCTCTTTGGGACTACTATGAGACGGACTATGACATGACCCTTAATGATGTTATCTATTTGCTTGGTGTTGTGGAATCAGCAATGATTTAGAACACTAGTAAAGCAAATCTGATTAAAAGAACAACTTCCCAAGTCATAAATGGACATTGACAATGGTAGCATTGGATATCTAGAAAAGGATTTCTCTTCCCAATGGAAAGGGATCGGCCATAGTCAACTCGGTTGGCCAAATGGTAAAGAGAAAGGCTGAGTCTGAGATAGTCTCATGTGCCATTACCAAAGGGTCCATATGTTTTGTTGCCAAAGGAAGGGGCATTGGTTGCGAAGCTGCCCTATTCACCTGAAAGGTCATAAGGTTGATCAAGTCAAGAGGTTTGACTCTACTTCGGGTAAAGTCCATTGTCTAACTCTATTAAGTTCCTATTTGGAGATTCTTATTACATAATGTGAGTGGGTCACATGCTGATATTTTTAAGAATCAAAGAAAAGATAGGAAGCTTAAAGTAAGTATATGTTGATTCTGATTGCAAAGGTGGGTTTCAATTGCATGGTTCGGTAATCAGAATTTTGAGTTGTTGCTTAAGAGTCATAATATATTGCTTATGAATAGATAACAACAAAGTTTTCATGTGGATTGTAAGGATAAGTTTTTCCGCAAAGTTTTAAAATAAAAGAAAAAAAAGAGTTTTAATTTTATATATTTTAAAAATATCCTTACAATGGCATCTGTGGAAAATTGTTGCTTATATGTTTCCAGTAATAGCAATATTGGAAAGTGGATTTGATTCTTTCATTTGTGGTAGTGTCTGAATTTACCAAATGAAGAAAGTTTAATTTTTCATCACCCAAGTTTCAATTGGACAGAAACTTGGAATCATACAAGTTGTATTGTATGATGAATGGGAATTTTCATCTTTGAAAATTAAGACTAATTCTTTGATCACATGTATATGTGAGTCAATTGAAGGACTAAGGAATTAGGTACACTGGGTGTGTGCTGGTCAAGGTCCACCACAAAGACTGATTTGTCATGATTTACTAAAGATTAGTAAATATGATTATACTTATGAGGTTAAGTATAATTCTGTAACATTGGAAAGGTTACAATGTATGAAAAAACAAACGAGAAGAATCAAATTGGGCAGAAAGATAAGACTTTCTCAAATCTGAAAGGATGGGAGAGTACTTTAGTATCGTATTTCATGATCATCTTAATGATTATGAAACCATATCACAAATTCATACTCTAAGGACGTCTTAGTGCATTGTTATGGCTAAAAAGACAGGTTATGAATTGTTGGAGTGGTTAAAATCAAGAAGATGCGTCATACTTCGTTACAAAACAATTCTTAGAGTCATACTCCAAGATTTTAACTTTGAGTGACATAAAGAAAGATTTATTAACACTAGTCAAATGTAAGAGTAAAATGTTTTCTACTCTTGTACATTTGATATTGGTAAGTTGTGATGTCTTGGATGAGACGAAGACCAACTAAGACCAATTGGGTGAAGTGTTAGTCTTGATAAGAATCCGCACTATCCCTTGAATATTTGTTTTATCAAGGAATGGTTCTTCACTGGGGAAACTTATATGTCAAGGGGACAGTGGGAGCCTTAAAGATCCTGAAAGAGTTGCAAGATTTAATCAAGAGTAAAACCTGTAATTTATCACTAGCACACAACTTAAGGTTTGCAACCTATCGTGTTGACATAATTCTTATTTCTGTACCTACTTCAAATAAGTTGAATTTGCATGTGAGTTATCAGAGTTCAACTTGGAAGCATTGGTGAGCCTTGTGCTACCAAGGTGACAAGAAACTAAGATTGAACAAGTTTAATCCATGTAAGGCTGAATTTGTCACTAACCTTATCTTGTGATTATGGTTTTGACAAATTCACATGGATAGGAACTCATACACTATAAAATCTAAGTGTCATAAGGTTTCTCTCCGATTCATGAAAATGATGGTGAGGAAATGCTTTCACTAAGTAGATTTTACGTAGATATCAATTGTGTTATTTGCATTTTCAAAAGTCGTTAGTGGAGCGTGTGTGGTTAACCGGCACACTAACATGGACTTGTGAGAAATGGCAAAGGTCTAAGAAATTGAGACTATGATTACGGCATCCCTTTTCATAGTTGTTGAAATTGCTTAGACACACATGTGAGCTATCTAAGAAAGGGTGTATGAATCTAAATTTCAGAAGTCCAGCAGATTTCTGGAAATATGTCAGAGCTAGTAGGAGCATAAGTGTTATGCTGATAATCATCATGTTAGTGGGAGCTAGTAGCAAAAGACTGGTTTAGTATCATGTCTTTATGTGAGACATCATGAATCGTGTCCCATATGCTTCAGATATAGGATCGATTTCATGTTCTATAATATTCATCCTTTCTAAATTTTCCAAATGCTTAAGGCATTGAGAAGGGAAAAGTCTAGAACTGGATATGACTAAAGTGATTAAGCAATTGTCGAGGACAATCTGAGGTTCGCCAAAGATTGGTTGCTCAGGGAAAGTTGGAAGTATGATGTAAGTTGTCGGAAAGGACCGTGTTGACATGTTCTGAAAAGAAGTAACTCTTGTTCGATGTGATAGTCAAAATGGGACTATGGAAATGTCTCCATAGGTGGAAGTTATTCAATCTATGTAAGATTAGAAAACCTTAATGCAAGAAGGATGTTCAAAGCAATGTACTTTGAATATGAGACTTCCGTTCCATAGAAGTTGACCTTCTTTGGAATACTCTATAATGATTGGTGACAAGGTTTTGGTGACTTTGTGCATAATCATTACAAGAGGAACATTGCATAAAAGTTTAAAATCTAACAGATTTTGGTAAATGATAGAGTATCATTGGAATCATGTTCAATTGATCTACATCACAATGTAAGGATCATAGACAAACATAGTGTGCATACTTGGAGTATGGCATAACTATTGTTTAGAAAAACAAAGTGTACATGCTAGGAGCATGGGACGACTGTTGTTTCTATTCAAGTCTTAAGTTGATTGTTTGAAACATTATACAATGAATAATGTGTAATCAATATGGTGATAAATAAAAGGTGGTTCTATTTATATTCAAAAGGGTTCTGAGACCATATTGGATTCGATTATTATTGTGTTTCACTTTGCATGTTTTGACTTCCAAAATAGCTAGGTTATTCTTTCCGAATGACTAAGTTATTTAAACACTCCACAGTCGTTCATATGTTGGAAGTAGGTATGAATCAAGACTGTCATGAATCAGTTTGTAGATGGCTAAATGGGTTTAGTCATAGCAATGGTTGCTACAACATTCATGAGTGCTCATAAGTTATGAGTATTGGAATAAACCCACGCTGACTTGTATCACTTCATGGAATTTATCTCGAGTGATCGTGAGACGGTAATATCATATAAATCTTCAAACCTAGAGATATGAGTTGTTACCTATGAGTTGGTTGTGCGTTGATTGCATGTAAACGTATCAGTAACTTGATGTTATAAAACGTGCCTTTGTGTACAATTCAACAAGTAGTAGAACAAGCATATGAGTCGAAGATTATCTGTTCCTTCTAGAAATAGAAGCGATATCTGGGCCCCTCAATGATTTTATTGTGACCTATGTACCGGCCGGTCATAACTAAATTGATGTGTTCGATTAAGTTCCTTGTCAAACAAATCGGAAATTGGGAAACAAACTGCTGGACAATAAGTACGAAGTTGTTCCATGTATTTGTCCGGCTAATATCATGAGAACAGAGGATTATATGATCACTTATCTAAACTGCCACTTCATAGTTCAACAAGAGTTTTCGAGAGCTACGATTGCTGGTTGGTTCCTGAAGTAACATACGAAAATATAGTTATTAGACTTATCCAAGTGGGAGTCTGTTGGATAAGGTGTCTAAGTCCATAACTTATTTGGTACATACTTGACCCGACCCGGCATGGTCCATTTGGGTTGCACTTCACCCGAACTATTTATGGATAATTTTATGAGAGTTATACACATATGTTTATTAATATATTATAAGTTATAATATATTAATATGATGTTATTTAATTAGTCTTAGTCTTAAATTAATTATGAATTAATTTAGAGATTAAAAGGAAGACTAATTAGATTGTGGGCTATTGGTATTATATAGTGTGGGCTAACACTCATTTGTTAATGGGCTAGGCTTATATTGAAGTCCATGGATGATCCATGGAGCTTTTAACCCATGGATCCTTGGAAAGGAAAAGACATGGGTTATTAGGGTTTCACCCTAATCATGTACACTATATAAGCATGCTTATGTTGCATGAAATGGCCCCTAAGAGAAACTAGTGAACTAGTGTGTGTGTACTTGTGTGTGGCCGAAAATACAAGTGTGTATTCTCTCTCAAAGTTTTCCAAGAGTATGTGGTGTTTTCTGATTCCATTTGAGGCATTCACACTATTGGTGCTTGGCCCTCAAACTCCTTAGGAATTGAACTCATCATCAAAAGGTATGTAATCTCATCTAATTCTTTTATGTTTAAAAGTACCCCATGCCATGTTAGATAGGTTATGAACCTTGGAAAATTATTATTTTGCATGTATTTAGACAAACATAGGTCCAAGGTTTATTAGGGCTGCATGCACACTTAGGAAGTGTTAGATTGCTCAAAACGCAACAATGGTATCAGAGCCTAGGCTTGCTTGTTTGATACTTGATGCAAAATAGTGAAAAAGGTTGAAATTGTTGCTGTCTGGCTGATGGACTCGCCGAGTCCATGGGGGGACTCGCCGAGTTCAAGGCAAAATTCATCCTACTCGGCGAGTAGGTTCGTGCACTCGGCGAGTAGAATGATCAGAATGCAGAATTTCGACTTTTGCTGCTGGAAATGGACTAGAAACATTACCCTAAACTGTTTTGGTGTTTTAAAACTTGTTTTAGTTGATGTAATGGTTGTTCTAATCCATTTACAATAGCATATATCAAAATTCCATGATTTTTTATGTGTTCATATAATTCTTGAAATTTTGATGATCATGTTCATGTTCTTATGAATTTAGAAGATGATAGGAATTATTTGCTAAATTGTTTAGAATTAATTCTTGATCATTTATGTGTTTTAATGGAGTCCATAATTTGTCCTCAAGTTATGGATATCCAAAGGTCACTTTTCTTTAACACACACTTAAAACACATAAGTTACATGAAAATGAAGAGTCTTCATTTTTATGAACCTTTAATTCATAAGTTATGAAATGAAAAGTTTTGGATGGTTACAAAAGATGAAGAGTCTTGTCCTTAATTTATGGAGGTTCAAGAGTCACTTCATTAATAAATATATAAATAAAGTGTAACCTTAATTAATTCCATAAGTTATAAAATAAAGAAAAGTAATTCTTTTATTAGTTTAAAGTCTTCCATAACTTGTCCTCAAGTTATGGAACTTGAAGAGTTTTTGGATTAAAACTACTTTAAACACATAAATCATGGAATTAATTAGTTTTGAATAGTTTCAAAACTTGCCCTCAAGTTTTGGAATTTGGAAAAGTTTCACACACTTTAATAAACTTTAATTCCAACACTTAGAATTTTAAAAGTTAAAATTCAACACTTATACTATTTATAACATTAATGGTTAATTATTATATATATGTATAAGAACAAGTCGTTTTACCGTTAGTAGGCCTCATTCACGAAGCCGGTCTATAAGGTGGGTATAAGGTTGTTGCCTATAAAATGGCGACTTAATGGGTGTCCACTCTCATCCACCGCTTGCTTGATCGGTGGAGGGTCGTTAGCCGAACGGGTAGGACAATGACTTTAAATTCTCATTAAAAGTATAATGAATATTATAAATTAACTAAATATTTTTTATTTAATTCCAATCTTTGTTACTTTAGGAAAAATGTGAATTTGGCGCTAGCCCATGGAATTCACACTTTGTACCTTACCAAGTCGTTGGTGGAGCGTGTGTGGTTAACCGGCACACTAACTTGGACTAGTAAGGATCACGAAGGGTGACTTAATGTTTGTCATAGATCAATGGAGCGTGTATAGTTAACCGGCACATTGATTGGGTGATAATATTAAGGGTACCAAGTGAATTGGTATGGTTATTCACACCTTGTTTTGTGATCCTCGGCATCCCAGTCACAAAATTTGAGAGGGCACTCTCGAGATTGAAACATGCCATTGAAAAGTTCAATGAATCTCAAAAGATCTAGGAATTTCAAATCCAATTAAAACCTAATAAATTATTTCGTTTTTCATGGTGGAAATTGGTGAATCGTCATTCGCCTACCTTCAAATATTTTATAGCTTGGATTACGGCATCCCTCTTCCAAATTATAAAATATTGTGTTGGGTCCTAGCCTTAATATTTCATATTGGGTGTTATATTAAGGACTTTGAATCAACTAACTTGATTTTCTCCCATTATTGATGTATGGTTCAGACAACTATGATCTTCCCAAATCTCTTGAAGATGGTGTCCCTCAACATCCGTCTTCACTTCCTCCACCTCCTCCAATTATTCTCCCTCACGCACAAGTTCTTGAAAAGTTTAAAGACACTCAATCCTTATTGGCAAGCATAGTCCATGTGCGCTCACATCTTGGAGATAATGTCACATATTGACAAGCCGGGAGAGTTGGGTGTCAAAGTCTCGTGAAAATTGGATGTTCAATCACTTTCTTAGTAACATAGTGAGTCTCTTTGGGACTACTATGAGGCAGACTATGACATGACCCTTAATGATGTTATCTTTTTGCTTGGTGTTGTGGAATCAGCAATGATTTGGAACACCAGTAAAGCAAATTTGATTAAAAGAACAACTTCCCAAGTCTACATGGACATTGACAATGGTAGCATTGGATATCTAGAAAAGGATTTCTCTTCCCAATGGAAATGGATCGGCCATAGTCAACTCAGTTGACCAAATGGTAAAGAGAAAGGCTAAGTCTGAGATAGTCTTATGTGCTATTGCCAAAGGGTCCATGTGTTTTGTTGCCAAAGGAAGAGGCATTGGTTGCGAAGCTGTCCTATTCACGTGAAAGGTCATAAGGTTGATCAAAGCAAGAGGTTTGACTCTACTTCGGGTAAAGTCTACTGTCTAACTCTATTATGTTTCTATTTGGAGATTCTTATTACATAATGTGAATGGGTCACATGCTGATGTTTTTAAGAATCAAAGAAAAGATAGGAAGCTTAAAGAAGTATATGCTGATTCTGATTGCGAAGGTGGGTTTCGATCGCATGGTTCGGCAATCAGAATTTTGAGCTGTTGCTTAAGAGTTATAATATATTGCTTATGAATAGATAATAATAAGGTTTTCATGTGGATTGTAAGGATAAGTTTTTCCGTAAAGTTTTAAAATAAAAAAAGGGTTTTAATTTTATTTATTTTAAAATATCCTTACAATGGCATCTGTCGAAAATTGTTGCTTATATGTTTCTAGTAATAGCAATATTGGAAAGTGGATTTGATTCTTTCATTTGTGGTAGTGTCTGAATTTACCGAATGAAGAAAGTTTTTCATCACCCAAGTTTCAATTGGACAGAAACTTGGAATCATACAAGTTGTATTGTATGATGAATGAGAATTTTCATCTTTGAAAATTAAGACTAATTCTTTGATCACATGTATATGTGAGTCAATTGAAGGACTAAGGAATTAGGTACACTGGGTGTGCGCTGGTCAAGGTCCACCACAAAGATTGATTTGTCATGATTTACTGAAGATTAGTAAATATGATTTAAGTATAATTTTGTAACATTGGAAAGGTTACAATGTATGACAAAACAAATGAAAAGAATCAAATTAGGCAGAAAGATAAAAGTTTCTCAAAACTGAAAGGATGGGAGAGTACTTTAGTATCGTATTTCATGATCATCTTAATGATTATGAAACCACATCACATATTCATACTCTAAGGACGTCTTAGTGCATTGTTATGGCTAAGAAGAGAGGTCATGAATTGTTGGATTGGCTAAGATCGAGAAGATGAGTCATACTTCGTTCCAAAACAATTCTTAGAGTCATACTCCAAGATTGTAACTTTGAGTGACATAAAGGAAGATTTATTAACACTAGTCAAATGTAAGAGTAAAATGTTTTCTACTCTTGTACATTTGAGATTGGTAAGTTGTGATGTCTTGGATGA
The DNA here is from genome assembly GCF_002870075.4 of Lactuca sativa. NCBI lineage: Eukaryota > Viridiplantae > Streptophyta > Magnoliopsida > Asterales > Asteraceae > Lactuca > Lactuca sativa. Next base: position 69,076,974 of record NC_056630.2, read on the forward strand.
GACAAAGACCAACTAAGACCAATTGTGTGAAGTGTTAGTCTTGATAAGAATCCGCACTATCCCTTAAATATTTGTTTTGTCAAGGAATGGTTCTTGACTGGGGAAACTTATATGTCAAGGGGACAGTGGGAGCCTTAAAGATCCTGAAAGAGTTTCAAGATTTAATCAAGAGTAAAACCTGTAATTTATCACTAGCACACGACTTAAGGTTTGCAACCTATCGTGTTGACATAATTCCTATTTCTGTACCTACTTCAAATAAGTTGAATTTGCATGTGAGTTATTAGAGTTCAACTTGGAAGCATTGGTGGGCCTTGTTCTACCAAGGTGACAAGAAACTAAGATTGAACAAGTTTAATCCATGTAAGGCTGAATTTGTCACTAACCTTATCTTGTGATTATGGTTTTGACAAATTCACATGGATAGGAACTTATACACAATAAAATCTAAGTGATATAAGGTTTCTCTCCGATTCATGAAAATGATGGTGAGGAAACGTTTTCACTAAGTAGATTTTACTTAGATATCAATTGTGTTATTTGCATTTTCAAAAGTCGTTAGTGGAGCACGTGTGGTTAACCAGCACACTAACATGGACTTGTGAGAAATGGCAAATGCCTAAACAATTAAGACTATGATTATGGTATCCCTTTTCATAGTTCTGAAAATTGTTTAGACACACATGTGAGCTATCTAAGAAAGGGTGTATGAATCTAAATTTCATAAGTCCAGCAAATTTTTTGAAAATATGTCAGAGCTAGTGGGAGCATAAGTGTTATGCTAACAATCATCATGTTAGTGGGAGCATGAAAATTGTGATTACTATTATTGCAAGCTAGCAATGTTAATTATAGAAAACAAAGTTTCAATTCGTGAAGTTGCAGGGGTTGAAAAGTTGTTTTGCTATAATTAAGGGAGAGGAAATTACACTTCGTTTCAATTCTAAAGCTTAGATTGAGATTTTAATCATCTTTAGTCAAGGACATATATATGAATTTTATGTTGGAATGGTTCAACTTGAAGAAATTCTATATATATTGCGTTTTCAAAATTCGATTATGATTACGGCATCCCTCTTCATAGTTAAATTTTGAAAACATGGCAAATAAAAAATATTGTAGCAAAAGACTTGTCTAGTATCATGTCTTTATGTCAAACATCATGAATCGTGTCCCATATGCTTCAGATATAGGATCGATTGCATGTGCTATAATATTCATCTTTTCTAAATTTTCCAAATGCTTAAGGCATTGAGAAGGGAAAAGTCTAGAACTGGATATGACTAAAGTGATTAAGCAATTGTCGAGGACAAATCTGAGGTTCGCCAAAGATTGGTTGCTCAGGGAAAGTTGGAAGTATGATGTAAGTTGTCGGAAAGGACCGTGTTGACATGTTCTGAAAAGAAGTAACTCTTGTTCGATGTGATAGTCAAAATGGGACTATGGAAATGTCTCCATAGGTGGAAGTTATTCAATCTATGTAAGATTAGAAAACCTTAATACAAGAAGGATGTTCAAAGCAATGTACTTTGAATATGAGACTTCCGTTCCATAGAAGTTGACCTTCTTTGGAATACTCTGTAATGACTGATGACAAGGTTTTGGTGACTTTGTGCATAATCATTACAAGAGGAACATTGCATAAAAGTTTAAAATCTAACAGTTTTTGGTAAATGATAGGAATCGGGGATTCTCACATTTACAATAAGGATTGTGAAATGAGTATCATTGGAATCATGTTCAATTGATCTACATCACAATGTAAGGATCATAGACAAACATAGTGTGCGTACTTGGAGTATGGCATAACTATTGTTTAGAAAAACAAAGTGTACATGCTAGGAGCATGGGACGACTGTTGTTTTTATTCAAGTCTTAAGTTGATTGTTTGAAACATTATATAATGAATAATGTGTAATCAATATGGTGATAAATAAAAGGTGGTTCTATTTATATTCAAAAGGGTTCTGAGACCATATTGGATTAGATTATTATTGTGTTTCACTTTGCATGTTTTTACTTCCAAAATAGCTAGGTTATTCTTTCCGAATGACTAAGTTATTTAAACACTCCACAGTCGTTCATATGTTGGAAGTAGGTATGAATCAAGACTGTCATGAATCGAGTTTGTAGATGGCTAAATGGGTTTAGTCATAGCAATGGTTGCTACAACATTCATGAGTGCTCATAAGTTATGAGTATTGGATTAAACCCACGCTCACTTGTATCACTTCATGGAATTTATCTCGAGTGATGGTGAGACGGTAATATCATATAAATCTTAAAACCTAGAGATATGAGTTGTTACCTATGAGTTGGTTGTGCATTGATTGCACGTAAACGCATCAGTAACTTGATGTTATAAAACGTGCCTTTGTGTACAATTCAACAAGTAGTAGAATAAGCATATGAGTCGAAGTTTATCTGTTCCTTCTTGAAATAGAAGCGATATCTGGGCCCCTCGATGATTTTGTTGTGACCTATGTACCGGCCAGTTAGAACTAAAATTGATGTGTTCGATTAAGTTCTTTGTCAAACAAATCGGAAATCGGGAAACAAACTGCTGGACAATAAGTACGACGTTGTTCCATGTATTTGTCCGGATGATATCATGAGAACAGAGGATTATATGATCACTTATCTAAAATGGCGCTTCATAGTTCAACAGAGTTTTCGAGAGCTACGATTGCTGGTTGGTTCCTGAAGTAACATACGCAAATATAGTTATTAGACTTATCCAAGTGGGAGTCTGTTGGATAAGGTGTCTAAGTCCATAACTTATTTGGTATATACTTGACCCAACCCGGCATGGTCCATTTGGGTTGCATTTCATCCAAACTATTTATGGATAATTTTATGAGAGTTATACACATATGTTTATTAATATATTATAAGTTATAATATATTAATATGAAGTTATTTAATTAGTCTTAGTCTTAAATTAATTATGAATTAATTTAGAGATTAAAAGGAAGACTAATTAGATTGTGGGCTATTGGTATTATATAGTGTGGGCTAACACTCATTTGTTAATGGGCTAGGCTTATATGGAAGTCCATGGATGATCCATGGAGCTTTTAACCCATGGATCCTTGGAAAGGAAAAGACATGGGTTATTAGGGTTTCACCCTAATCATGTACACTATATAAGCATGCTTATGTTGCATGAAATGGCCCCTAAGAGAAACTAGTGAACTAGTGTGTGTGTGCTTGTGTGTGGCCGAAAATACAAGTGTGTATTCTCTCTCAAAGTTTTCCAAGAGTTTGTGGTGTTTTGTGATTCCATTTGAGGCATTCACACTATTGGTGCTTGGCCCTCAAACTCCTTAGGAATTGAACTCATCATCAAAAGGTATGTAATCTCATGTAATTCTTTTATGTTTAAAAGTACCCCATGCCATGTTAGATAGGTTATGAACCTTGGAAAATTATTATTTTGCATGTATTTAGACAAACATAGATCCAAGGTTTATTAGGGTTGCATGCACACTTAGGAAGTGTTAGATTGCTCAAAACCAACACTTCCTTCAAAGAGCACAAAAAACTCTCTAAAAACACCAAAACTCACAATTGGAGGTTTGGGTTTCAAAGGAACGCTTTAGGAGGGTAGAGGTTGAGCATGTGGATGATCTCTAGGAGTTAGAGTCTTTAAATAGGGCTCACAACCCTAGATTTATGTAGTATCCCAAAAATCATAACAAAAAATTTCATTTTTAATTATTAAATAAAACCATAGTTATTCAGCCATTCCATCAAAACATGAGTCAAAATCAAAACATCAAAGTAAAGATCCCATGCTAAACATCATGGTGTGTGTGATGTAGCCATCCCGAGTGCTTTTCTTTGCAACTAGAAGTACTTGAAACCAAAACTGAAAACCATAAGAATGAAGCTTTCTGAGTCTCCCCAAACTACGACATACTATACACATAATCACATATACTGGGCCCCCGCCCGACATCGGACAGTGTCCGACATTAGCCCCCGCCTGGCATCGAGCCTCGCTTGGTATACATATTTGTTTCTCCTAGGCCCCGCCTGTGACTGAGCCCTTCCCACTATACATACACAAACAATATCATATAATCATGCTAGCACATAAAGAATCATACACAATACTACATGTTCCAGTCCTAAGGCCTCGCCTATCATGGGCCCTGCCCTTACTCTGTTAATGATGAGATATGGAACCCCGTCCACACTCAGCTAGTGATGAGATACGGGACCCCGCCCACACTCACCTACCTACTAGGCACATACAAGTATCACAAAGGCAACAAGTATAACTAAATATTCATTCCTTCATCGGGTACAACCCGACATTAAACCGTAGTCTAGAAACATACATATAAACATTCCTCGGACCCCGCCCAACATCAGACCGTAATCCGGAAAGTAAACATGCATTCCTCGGGCATCACCCGACATCTAATTGTAATCCAAAAACACATAAACATAAATATAGGCCGTCATTGGTGCATTCGACCCATTCAACCAGGAGGAAACTCACCTCGCAAAGCTGGATGCAAAATCTCATGATATGGAATCTATAACAGTTGCACCGACGACTGCCCGAGCTATCATTACCAAAATAACACTTAGTCAAAAACCAATAATCCTTCTTAGGGTAAAATGACCATTTTACCCCTGTTCTAATTTGGTCCACCTAAGGCCCAAAACCATAACATGAAAGGCCCAATACTAGGTAGAATTCCCAAGCCCACTAGTGGCCCCATAATGGCCCACTCTTCTAAATTGGACCCAAACCTCTAATGGGCATTACCTTAAATCCAAAACATATTCTTATCCCTAATTATCTGATTTATGATGGCCCACTAAGGCCTAAAGGTAAGGAATCTAATGAATGACCCAAACCGAGGCCCAAAACACAACTAGTCCACCGACTAAGTACGCAGGGCGTATTCAGCAGTACACTAAGCGTACAGGCTGTTTGGCTTGTATGCTGTGCATATTGGCTTGTACGCCTAATGTACTCTCCGGTTAAGGCAAAATCCCAAAAAGAGCTTAATCCATAAAGACTTGAAGTCTCAATCACAGATCTGAGTCCATTGAACGGTCTTAATCCATAAAATTGATTACTTGGTGGCTTTGCATGCCCCAAACAAACCCAAACTCCAAAAATGTCATTCTACTTCCATGAAAGTGACCTTAAGTCATGCATGAACCCATTAAGACCTTCAAGATGGCAACTTTCTGATTCTAGAACTCAAATAACACTGAGAGTGGCAACTCTAGGTTCCAAAAACGACATGGCACAAGGGACTTCATCCATGGGACCAAAAGAGTCCATAAAACTAATCCTAAAAGAGATCTAAGAGAATAACCACCATGTTCAGAACTTTATACGTTGAAATGGTCTGAAATGAAGCAACAATCCTAGATCTACAACTTCTCCTTTGCACTAACGCCTTGCCTTGACCTTTACTTCCTTGGAGAATGGATCCAACACACGAAATGCTCTCAAAAGGCCTTATAAGCTCCAAGATCACTCAATTATGGATTAGGGTTTTGTAGTAGTTACTTTTGGGTGAAAGGGAGGCTGGCCTTTGAGACATAATGTTCTTTATATAGTGCTCAATCCTAAAAATTAGGGTTTGAGGAATTTGAACATACGTTGGGCGTACGCCTTCGACACTTGAATCCACTTATCCCTTCTACGTTGGGCGTACTCTCACGCATGCCACCATGCATGCATGGGATTGCCTTGTCACTTATCTCCATTAGGGATCAATATTTCCAATAGCTTCAAAGTGTCATAACTTCCTCATCCGAGGCCCGTTTTCAACAAACCTTATATCCATGAAAAGGTGGCGAGAAGCCCTATGCTTCTAACAACTCATCATTACCTAAAAACTTTCCGAACAAGAACACAAAATCCCTAGAAGGTCGAGACATCAAATTTTGATCATACCCTTTGGCCTACGATGACAAAATCAAACACTTGGGTCACGTATATCCCAACACCCACATCCGAAATGGGCCAAATCCTTCTTTTCCCAAGGCCTAACCCTTTTGACAACTGATGATTGGGCCGCAACCCCTAGAAACGAATCACTTTCAAAACCAAGTGTTACACCTTTCCCTTACTTAAATTAGACATCATCCTCGAAATCTCTCCTTACTATCACCCATATCCCAACAACTGAGCTGAGGAACACAACTGATGATTCTACATGTAAATGATCTTCTCAAGACAACGTAAATGATCTTCTCAAGACAACTGAAAACCCCTCCCCAGAGTCTGAATCTCATACTGGTCTGTCTTCCCGACAGATTGCCCATGCATAACCATCTGCTGGACAATTATACTTGAAAGAGGGCTTAGATAATCCTTTGACTAGAAGATTCATCCCTGCAACGGTTAGACTCAGACGAGAGCTGTGCAGCAGGGTTTAATAAATTACTCTGAGATTATTTAATCCAACTGTAAGTGTCTTAGCACTTTCTATCCGCAAGCTACTCCACACACAAGAATCGTCACATCACTACTTTTGCCTGAACATCATTCTACCTCTTTTTCACTTTCTGAATGAATTGATACCTCCCACGTTCCAACTTATCTGTCAACTATCTGGAATACCGGATTCCCACCCGGTTGCTAAGCCAATGAACAAACTCTTAGTTGCTCCCCACGACTTTCGAAGAAAACTCCGGCTATCGAAAATGCCCTATCCACATTGCCACTCATGGCTCTATAAACCCTGGGATCCCCGATCCCATACCTTGAGCCAACGGCCTCTGCCAGGTCCCACCTGCATTGCTATAAGCATACGGGCCTCGCCTAAGGGTCCCATTCGAACTATATTATGGAGCGGCCTTCGCACAGGTCTGACCTATCTAGGGCTACACAGGATCAGTTCCACCTCGAATCCCAACGACCTATCCATTCCTTATTCCAATCTTGTTGTGGCCTTTCAACGATCCTACGACCTAATCTCCCACACTATTTGGCCACATGATGAACATTACGGCTGCCCCGTAGTCGTACTATACTTTCCATGCTATCTGGATGCTAGTTAATGCTATGGCTATCCCGCAGTCTTACAACACTTCCCATGCTAGCTCAATCATTGATCATGGTCTTACCACTGATTACCAATTCGAACCCATCCAAAGTCGAGCACTCATGCGGTCTGTCCTCTTGACTGAACTTGCGTCCAGACGAGAATTCCCAACCTGATTCCCCAACACCAGCTATCCAACACCAAGAAGACACGAAACCAACATTTGGGAAGTTTCCCAAATTCCCAACTCACACTTTCCTCGACCCAAACAACCACTTGGGCCGTCTTCCTCCCCAGCAGGAATGCGAACTCAACCTAGATTCATACCTACTTCTGTTCCTGGATACTTGAACGATTTTCCCCCCGCTTTGATTCAACTACCATCTTACAGCACACAAGACTGGAAGGACACCAACTCTTACCACTATTAGTGTTCCAAAACTAACCAATACTAAAACTATACAACTCTTGAAGACTAACGAAACACCTCCCGAGTTCCAATCACACTTGCTGTAGTTATCGCATCCTGGGAACCCACTATATAAGGAGACGATCTCGAACTACTACTATAAGTTTCATGGTATGTAGATGGTATATTTGATGGGTTTTAGCCATAAGAACATCCTATGTGCTCATGCAAACCCTAATGCTTGGATCTAGGTTTCTCTATTGTACAGGCAATGTATCCAAGACTTACAATCTTAGATCTAACATATTATAAACTGAAATTTAGGGTTTAGAGAATTACCTTTGATTGGTATGTAGCAATAACAATCTCAAATCCTCCTTGTAATGACTTTGGAAAGCTTAGAGTCACAATTGTCACTCCTCTAATGGCTCACAAACACCAAGAGCAAGAGGATGAAGAATAAGGAGAGAGGAGGTTGCCCAAAACATTCAGAAAACCTTGTGGAACTCTTAGCCACGTTTTTGGGGCTTAAGGGTACTATATATACATGTAAGCTATTAGGGTTTTCAACTAGGAAACCCTAATCTGACTACTTAAACCCTAAGCAGCCCATGGACTCTTTTAGAATATCCCTTGGACGATTTCTAATGGGTTTCCCCATAGAATTCGGTCAACCTTTTATCCCAAGGTAATCCATAGCCCTAATGCAATTATCTTATAATTACAGTCCAGTCCCTTAAGTTTAGTTAATCTCTTTTAGCCACAAAATTAATTATCAATTAATTATTGACTAATATTAATTAAACAATATGATTTCTCCTTTAATGTATTATTCTCATAATATATTAATAAATCATAATTAATCTTCTCTCTCCATAATTCATCCTATCAAGTTTCTTTGGTGAAGGCAACCCAAAAGGACCATGCACCATCGGGTTAAGTACATACCAAAATAGTTATGGACTTAGACACTAATCCAACAATATTACCTGAACATAAGCAGAAAATATAACTCCAAGATACACTTACTCATATCGATGCAAGATAATAGCTATAATCATAAATAAAAACTGATAGGAAAGCAAAGATACACACCCGCAACATCGGAAGCCTCTTGCGCCTCCTCTGTAGTCAGCTGGAAAGCCTTACTCCTCTCTGCAGGCGCCTCTGCCCAGCTCTGACGACCGTCGGTGATCCCCAATGTCGCAGGGGCAGGTGCCAACACCTATCCCACTGCAGCCAAACTCGAACATTGGGCCTTCTTGTGGCCCCGCTGAATGCAATGAAAGCATATAAGGTCTGATCCTTGGGTGGTGGAAGCAGTATAATGCCTGCTATAATGACCGATCCAACCGCACTTGAAGCATCCAGAATCACCACCACTACTGCTCCTACACGCACCTTCGTGTGTCATCCCACACTTGCCACAACGGCTATGGTCCTGATGACCCCTCAATGTAGAATCTAATACTTTGGGCCTCTTTCCCGATCCTGCAGATGTCTGAACTGCTGGGTTTTGAGCAATCTAACACTTCCTAAGTGTGCATGCAACCCTAATAAACCTTGGATCTATGTTTGTCTAAATACATGCAAAAGAATAATTTTCCAAGGTTCATAACCTATCTAACATGGCATGGGGAACATTTAAACATAAAAGAGTTAGATGAGATTACATACCTTTTGATGAGATTGATTCTTTGGAGTTTGAGAGCCAAGCACCAATAATGTGAATGCCTCAAATGGAATCACAAATCACCACAAACACTTGGAAAACTTTGAGAGAGTGTACACACACTTATATTTTCGGCCACACACAAGCACACACACTAGTGGCTATTTCATGCAACATAAGCATGCTTATATAGTGTACATGGTTAGGGTGAAACCCTAATAACCCATGACCTTTCCTTTTCCAAGGACCCATGGGTTAAAAGCTCCATGGATCATCCATGGACTTCCATCCAAGCCTAGCCCATTAACAAATGAGTGTTAGCCCATACCATATAAAACCAATAGCCCATAATCTAATTAGTCTTCCTTTTAATCTCTAAATTAATTAATTAATTTAAGACTAAGACTGATTAAATAACATAACTTCATATTAATATATTATAACTTATAATATATTAATAAACATATGTGTATAACTCTCATAAAATTATCCATAAATTGTTCGGGTGAAGTGCAACCCAAATGGACCATGCCGGGTCGGGTCAAGTATATACCAAATAAGTTATGGACTTAGACACCTTATCCAACAAAATCCCACTTGGATAAGTCTAATAACTGTATTTGCCTATATAACTTCAGGAACCAACCAGCAATCGTAGCTCTCGAAAACTCTGTTGAACTATGAAGCGCCATTTTAAGACAAGTGATCATATAATCCTCTGTTCTCATGATATCAGCCGGAAAAACACATGGAACTATGTCTTGCTTATTGTCTGGCAGTTCTTTCTCGATTTCCGATTTGTTTGACAAAGAACTTTACTGAACACATCAGTTTAGTTCTGACCGGGCCCGGTACATGGGTCAACACAAAATCATCGAGGGGCCCAGATATCGCTTCTATTTCTAGAAGGAACAGATAAAATTCGACTCATATGCTTGTTCTACTACTTGTTAAATTGTACACAAAGGCACATTTTATAACATCAAGTTACTGATGCGTTTACGTGCAATCAATGCACAACCAACTCATAGGTAACAACTCATATCTCTAGGTTTGAAGACTTATATGATATTATCGTCTCACGATCACTCGAGATAAATTCCATGAAGTGATACAAGTGAACGTGGGTTTATACCAATACTCATAACTTATGAGAACTCATGAACGTTGCAGCAACCATTGCCATGTCTAAACACCTTTAGCCATCTACAAACCCAATTCGTGACAATCTTGATTCATACCTACTTCCGACGTATGACCGATTGTGGAGGTTTGAATAAATTAATTATTTTGGAAGTCAAAACATGCAAAACTGAAACAATAGTAAATAATTGACAATGATAGTAACACTTTACTCATAAATAAATCACAAGTTTTATTCATCATCAAATGTCGATTACATTTTACAAGTTTCAAGAAAACTATCTAATCTGTAAAACTAATATCGTCCCTTAGCCCGATGCACCTCGCATGCTGAAAATGCTTAACCCTTGTCAGTCCCTTCGTAAGGGGATCTGCAGGATTCTCATCTGACGATACCCTCTTTGCCACGAGGAGTCCTTCTTCAATCTTATGTCTTATGAAGTGATATTTCTTGTCAATGTGTCGGGATCTGCCATGATCTCTTGGTTCCTTGGCTAAGGCAACCGCACTATTGCTATCACAGAAAATCTCCATAGGTTCTTTAATAGCTGGTACAACTCCAAGGTCTCCGATGAAGTTCTTTAGCCATATCGCCTCTTTCGCTGCTTCACTCGCTGCTATATACTCTGATTCACAAGTCGAATCAGCCACCGTCTCCTGCTTGGAACTCTTCCAAGAAATTGCCCCTCCATTTAAGGTAAAGACCCAGCCCGACTGAGAGCGGAAGTTATCCCTATCAGTCTGAAAACTAGCATCACTATACCCTAATACTCTCAAGTCATCACTCCCACCAAGGGTAAGGATCCAATCCTTAGTCCTCCGCAAGTACTTGAGAATGTTCTTTACCGTGGTCCAATGAGCCTTGCCAGGGTTCCCCTGATACCTGTTGACCATGCTCAAAGAAAAGGCCACATCAGGGCGGGTACAAGTCATAGCATACATGATCGAGCCAACAACGGAAGCATACAGTAATTGGCTCATCTCAGCTATCTCTGCCTCTATACTCGGACTCTGAGTCTTACTCAGTTTGGCATTGCTTTGGATCGGTAAATCTCCTTTCTTGGAATTCTGCATGTTGAACCTTTTCAACACCTTATCCAAGTAGGTACTCTGACTAAGTCCAATTAGTCTTTTACTCCTTTCTCTTAATATCCTTATCCCTAGGATATAGGCAGCCTCCCCTAGGTCCTTCATAGCAAAGCACTTCCCAAGCCAGGACTTAACCTCCTGCAAGGTTGGGATGTCATTTCCTATAAGTAGTATGTCATCCACATACATTACTAAGAAGCTAACTATACTCCCACTAGCTCTGACATACACGCAAGACTCATCTTTGTTGGATTAATGTCTAAGTCCATAACTATATTTGGTAAGACTTGACCCGACCCGACATGGTCCATTTGGGTTGCATACCATCATGCACTTGGATAGAGTATAATGAGAGAAATAAGACACTTATGGTTATTAATATATTATAAGTTCTAGTATATTAATAATAAGAATAATAAGATTATTTAATTAGTATTGATCAAGAATTAATCTAGGATTAATTAAGTGATCAAAAGAAGACTAATTAAATATATGGGTTGATTGTGTAAATCATCCATACTTGTATAGTGGGCTAATGCTCCATGGATAATCAAGTTGGGCTAAAACCCATAGGATGGTCCATGGATGCTCCATGGTGTATTTGTACCCATGGATCCAAGGAAATGGAAAACCATGAAAATTAAGAGTTTACCCTAATTATGTAACTATATAAGCATCTTATTATTGAGGAAAAATCGGCCACTAGAGATAGTGAAGAAAGGGCTAGCCGATTTTGAAAAGTGTAGAATTCTCTCAAATCATTCCAAGTGTTTTGATGATTGTGATTCCATTTGAGGTGTCACACTTGGGGCACTAGGCACTCAAGCTTCATGAAGACTTTCTACATCAAAGAGGTATGTATTCTATCTTGCTATAGTCATTGTTTTGTATGCTAGATTAGAATAATACCTTGGAAGTTCTTATTTGCATGTATAATAGAGAAAACATAGATCCAAGGTATTTAGGGTTGCATGTACACTTAGGAGTGTTAGAATGCTCAAAACCCAACAGTGGTATCAGAGCCACGGGTTGTTTTCTGTTATATTGATGCAAATATTTTATTTTCAAAGTTGAAAAAAAAAAAAGAAAAAAAAAACATGAAGTTCGTCAAATTTTAAGATAATTACTTGTTCTTGTGAAAAACTAATTATTTGTAAAATTTGAATAATTTGCTTTATGAGTTGAATTAGGTCAAATTTAATAAAAGATAAAATAATATGATTATTTTATTAGTTTTAAAAGTTTGATCTAAAGAGTTTTATTTTTTGAAACCTCCATAAGTTATGGATATGAAATGGTTTTAAAAAAAAATTGATTCAAATTTTTATGGAGTTACAAAAAATTTGGTGTTAATGCTTTAAAGGATTCCATAACTTAAGAATAAGTTATGGATCACCAAAAGTTTTTTGTGTTACTTTGTTTTATGAGTGAATTTAGATTAATGAATAAAATTATGTGATAGTTGGTTTTAATCCAAATTAATCTAAGAATTGATATTAAAATGTGTTTTTGTAACTTGTCCTCAAGTTATATGAAAAGTCACATTTAAGAATCATAAAACTCATAAAAATTGGCAAAGGTTACAAAAATGAAGAGTCTAGTTCTAATTAAATGGTTTTATGACTCCATAACTTGTCCTCAAGTTATGGAGGACCAAGAGTCTCTTCATTTAATAAAATAAAATAAAATAAAAAAAAGGTGTAACCTTAAATAATTCCATAAGTTATAAAATAAAGAAAAGTTAATTCTTTTATTAGTTTAGAGTCTTCCATAACTTGTCTTCAAGTTATGGAACTTGAAGAGTTTTTGGATTAAAACTACTTTAAACACATAAGTTATGGAATTAATTAGTTTTGAATAGTTTCAAAACTTGCCCTCAAGTTTTGGAATTTGAAAAGTTTTCAAGTATGAATACTTTAATTCCAAGTTAGCCCTTAGAATTTTAAAAGTTAAAATTCAACCCTTATACTTTATAATATTATAAGTTAATAATATATATATGTATAAGAGTAAAGTCAGTCTTACCGCTAGTACGCCTCATTCACGAAGCCGGTCTATAAGGTGGGTATAAGGTTGTTGCCTATAAAATGGCAACTTAATGGGTGTCCACTCTCACCCACCGCTTGCTTGACTGGTGGAGGGTCGTTAGCCGAACGACAAGTTTTCTTAGGAATAGATAACAACAAGTTTTCATATGGATTGTAAGGATAGTTTTTCCGCAAAGTTTTAAAATAAAAGGAAATTTTTGATTTTATTTATTTTAAAATATCCTTACAATGGCATCTGTGGAAATTTTTGTTGCTTATAAGATTCCATTAGTAGCAAGAGTGGAAGTATGAAATTGATTCTTTCATTTGTGGTAATGTCTAAATTTACCAAATAAGGAAAGATTCTCATCACCCAAGTTTCAATTGGACCGGAACTTGGAATCATGCAAGTTGTATAGCATGATGAATGAGAACTTTCAAGTTTTGGAAAATTAAGACTAATTACTTGTTCACATGGATGTGTGAGTCAAGTAAAGGACTTAGGGATCGAGTACACATTCTTGTGCACTGATTAAGTCCACCACTAAAGATCGATAAGAAGAATCAAATAAGGCAGAAGGATAAAAGTTTCTCAAATCTGAAAAGATGGGAGAGTACTTTAGTATCAGTTTTGTGATCATCTTAATGATTAAGAAACCATATCAAAATTAGTTCTCTAAGGAAATCTTAGTGCATTCTTATGACTAAGAAGAGGAACTTGAATTGTTGAAATGGTTAAATCAAGAAGATGAGTCATACTTCGTTCCAATACAAGTCTTAGAGTCATACTCCAAGATTGTCATTTGAGTGACATGTCTTAAAGAAGGTTTAAAACACTTGTCAAATGTAAGAGTAAAAGTTTTCTACTCTTGTACATTTGAAATTGGTAAGTTGTGATGTTTTGGATAAAACAAAGACCAACTTAGGCCAATTGGGTAAAGTGTTTTTCTTGATTAGAATCCGCACTATCTCTTGGATGTTTGACAAGGGAGTCTTATATGTCAAGAGGACAGTGGGAGTCTTAAAGGTCTTGAAAGTCTCAAGAACTAATCAAGAATAAAACCTAAAGTTCTTCTCTAGCACACAATTTGAGGTTTATAATCTATTGTGTTGACATATCTGTGCCCATTCCAGTTAAAGTTGGCTTTGCATATGAGTTCTTAGAGTTCTCAGTTTGTTGCATAACAACTTGGAAGCAATGGCAGGCCCTTGAGCTGCCAGGTGGCAAGAAGTTAAGATTGAGTTCAATCCATATGGTTTTGGATTTGTCATTGTCTTTGTCTTGTGATTATGGTTTGACAAATTCATATGGGTAGGAACTCATACACCATATAAATCTAAGTGTCATAAGGTTTCTCTCCGATTCATGAAAATGATGGTGAGGAAACACTTTCACTAAGTAGATTTTATCTAGATAGCAATTGTGATATTTGCATTCTCAAAGTCGTTAGTGGAGCGCGTGTGGTTAACCGGCACACTAACCTGGACTTGTGAGAAGTGGCAAAAAGGTCTAACCATTATGATTACGGCATACCTCTTCATAATTGTTTAGACTCACAAGTGTGCTATCTAAGGGAAGGTGTATGATTTTGATACAACTTTATCAAAACAATCTAGCATCAGAAATCTGAACTTTGGTCAATGAAGTATTGATTTCTAGAAGTCCAGCTGATTTCTGAGTACATGTCAAAGCTAGTGGGAGCATAAGTGTTATGCTAATAATCATCATGTTAGTGGGAGCATGATAATTATGATAAGTATTGCAAGTTAGCAATGTTAATTATAGAAAACAAAAGTTTCAATTGGGAAAAAGTTGTTTTGCTATAATTAAGGGAGAGGAAATTATGCTTCATCTCAAATCTATAAGCTTAGATCGTGAGGTTTTAATCATTTAGTCAAGGATATATATGAATTTCATGTTGGTATGGCTCAACATAAGGAAATTTTGTATATGGGTCCATTATTTGCGTTCTAAAATTCGATTATGATTACGGCATCCCTTTTCATAATCTGAATTATGAGAACTTGGCAAATTGAAATGGAAATGTTATAGCAAAAGACTGGTTTAGTCTTTATGTGAGACATCATGAATCGTGTCCCATATGCTTCGGATATAGGATCGATTACATGTGCTATATTCATCCGTTCTAAAATTTTCCAAATGCCTGGGGCATTAAGAAGGGAAAAGGTTTAGAACTGGATATGACTAAAAGGATTAAACAATTGTCGAGGACAATCTAAGGTTTACCAAAGATTGGTTGCTCAAGGACAATTGGAAGTATAGTGATAATTCTAGAAGGACCATATTGACATAATCTGTAAGGAGGCAACTCTTGTTCAGAAGTGATAGTCAAAATGGAATCTGGAAATGTTTCAAAGTTAGAATTTTCAATCTGTGTAAGATTAAGGAAACTTAATGCAAGAAGGATATTTCCAAGGCGTTGATCTCCTTTGGAATACTCTGTAATGATTGTTGCCAAGTCTTTGTGACTTTGTGCATAATCGTTACAAGAGGATCAATGCATATAAGTTTAGAATCTAACAGATTTCAGTAAATGGCATGAATTTGGAGTTCTTGCATTTGCAGTAAGGATTTGGGAGTGTGAAAAGAGAATCATTGAAGTTATGTTCAATGGATCTAGTTCACAAAGTAAAGATCATAGACAAACATAGTATGCATACTTGGTGTGTGGCATGACTAGTGTTTAGAAAACATAGTGTACATGCTTGGAGCATGGGACAACTATTGTTCTAAATTCAAGAATAAAGTTGATAGTTGAAACAGTATACAATGAATAATGTGTAATCATATGGTGATAAATAAAAGGTGTTTTATTTATGTTCAAAGAGTTGATACCATATTGGATTCAATTATTATTGTGTTTCACTTTGCATGTTTTGACTTCCCGAATAAACTGGGTTATTCTTCCGGAATGACTAAGTTATTCAAACCATCCACAGTCGGTCATATGTTGGAAGTAGATATGAATTAAGACTGTCATGATGGGTTGTAGAGGTCTAAGGTGTTGGACAAGGCTACAGCAATCATGAGTGCTCATAAGTTCTGAGTATTGGATTCAACCCGCGCTCATTGGAATCACTTCATGGATTTTATCACGAGTGATCATGAGACGATAATATCTTATATTCTTCAAACCTAGAGATATGAGTTGTTACTATGAGTTGATAGTACATTGATTGCACGAAACCGCATTTGGTAACTCTGTGCTATAAAACGTGCCTTTGTGTGTGATTCAACAAGTAGTAGAACAAGACATATGAGTCGAAGTTTATCCGTTCCTTTTACCTTCGGGATAAAAGCGATATCTGTGGGCCCCTCGATGATTTGATGATGACAAATGGAAGTGCTCGGCCGGGCCAGGACTGATTTGATTTGTTCAATTAGTCAGTCGTCATAAATCGGAAATCGGGAAACAACAAATGGACAGAGAGAATGATTATAATCCATGTCTCAGTCCATATGATATCTAGAATGGAGGAATATATGATCCCTTATCTAATGGACAAGTCACTGACAAAGGTCAGAGTTCATCTACAAGGTCAGAGTTCGACAGAAGCTTTTGAGAGCTACGATTGCCAGTTGGTTCCTGAAGTCATACGCAATAATAGTTTTAGACTTATCCAAGTGGGAGACTGTTGGATTAATGTCTAAGTCCATAACTATATTTGGTAAGACTTGACCCGACCCGGCATGGTCCATTTGGGTTGCATACCATCATGCACTTGGATAGACTATAATGAGAGAAATAAGACACTTATGGTTATTAATATATTATAAGTTCAAGTATATTAATAATAAGAATAATAAGATTATTTAATTAGTATTAATCAAGAATTAATCTAGGATTAATTAAGTGATCAAAAGAAGACTAATTAAATATATGGGTTGATTGTGTAAATCATCCATACTTGTATAGTGGGCTAATGCTCCATGGATAATCAAGTTGGGCTAAAACCCATAGGATGGTCCATGGATGCTCCATGGTGTATTTGTACCCATGGATCCAAGGAAATGGAAAGCCATGAAAATTAAGTGTTTACCCTAATTGTGTAACTATATAAGCATCTTATTATTGAGGAAAAATCGGCCACTAGAGATAGTGAAGAAAGGGCTAGCCGATTTTGAAAAGTGTAGAATTCTCTCAAATCATTCCAAGTGTTTTGATGATTGTGATTCCATTTGAGGTGTCACACTTGGGGCACTAGGCACTCAAGCTTCATGAAGACTTTCTACATCAAAGAGGTATGTATTCTATCTTGCTATAGTCATTGTTTTGTATGCTAGATTAGAATAATACCTTGGAAGTTCTTATTTGCATGTATAATAGAGAAAACATAGATCCAAGGTATTTAGGGTTGCATGTACACTTAGGAGTGTTAGAATGCTCAAAACCCAACAATCTTCACTTCTCGAGAAGCCAAACTCTTTGACCTTCTCATCAATACAAAGATTCCAGCTACGAGATGCTTGTTTTAATCCATAAATGGATTTCTCAAGCTTGCATACTCTATTAGGGTACTCTGCACTGACAAAACCCTCTGGCTGATTCATGTACACATCCTCAGCCAACTTTCCATTAAGGAAAGCGGTTTTGACATCCATTTGCCATATTTCAAAATCATGAAATGCTACAATGGCTAGCATAACCCTAATAAACTTAATCTTTGTTACCGGCGAGAAGGTTTCATCATAATCAATACCCTGAGTGAGAGTAAAACCCTTCGCAACCAGTCGAGCCTTATAAGTATGCACCTTTCCTTCCATGTCGGTCTTCTTCTTGAAGATCCATTTGCACCCGACTGTTTTACGACCTGGTACATTGTCAACCAAGCTCAAAACTTGATTGTCATACATGGACTGTATCTCGCTGTCCATAGCCTCCTTCCATTTAGCAGACTCCAGGCCTACCATGGCTTCCTTAACACTGCTAGGTTCATCCAAATTTACCAGTGTACTATCGCTGATAAACGTATCACCTTCCGTAGTAATATGAAAGCCATAATAAAAAGAAGGTGTATTCCTAACCCGTGTGGAATGCCTCGGAGGTACAAACATGTCAGCTTGCTCAACAGGAGTTTCCTCCTCAGGTTGATTGCTAGTGTCTGAGGTTCCTTCACCAATTGTTTCTTGAATTTCTTCAAGATCAATTTGCCTCCCACTGTCTCCTTGGCTTATAAATTCTCTCACGAAAGACCCCTCTTCTCGCTACAAAGACCACATTCTCACTGGGTCTGTAGAAGAGGTAACCGAAGGATTTCTGTGGGTAGCCGATGAAAATACACCTTTCACTTCGGGGTTCGAGCTTATCATGAGTCTCACGCCTCACGAAAGCCTCGCAACCCTAAATCTTGATGTGGTCCAAATTGGGAACCTTCCCAGTCCACATCTCATGAGGTGTTTTGGTAACCTTCTTTGTAGGGACTAGATTAAGGATATGGGAGGCAGTCTCTAAGGCATACCCCCTAAAAGAGATTGGTAGCGAAACTCGACTCATCATAGATCGAACCATGTCCAACAAGGTTCGATTACGCCTCTCAGCTACACCATTCAACTATGGTGTCCTGGGAGGAGTCAATTGTGAGACAATCCCACACTCCTTAAGATAGTCAAGGAACTCGGTACTAAGATACTCACCACCTCGATCGGATCGAAGCATCTTAATGTTCCTGCCCAATTGATTTTCTACTTCCTGTTTGAATTCCTTAAACCTTTCAAAGGTTTCTGACTTATGTTTGATTAAGTAGACATACCCATATCTACTAAAATCATCAATAAAAGTCAAATAATACCGATTAGCATCCCTTGTGGCGGTTTTGAATGGCCCACATACATCAATATGTATTAGGTCCAACAAACCCTCACCCCTTTCACAAGTTCTAGTGAAGGGTGATTTTGTCATCTTTCCAAGTAGACAAGATTCACAACTATCATCCGATTTAAGGTCGAATGACTCCAAGACTCCACTCTTTTGGAGTTGGCCTATGCGTTTCTTGTTTACATGTCCAAGACGACAATGCCACAATGATGCTTTATCTAGGCTAGTAGAAGAATCAATATACAACACATTATTTCCTAAGTTGTCTACAATCGACACAGTTTCATACACACCATCACAAGGTAACGCTTTAAAATAAAACACATTTTTAAAGAAAGCATTAATACCACCACATTCATTATCACACGAAAAGGTAAAACCTTGTTTGTACAAAGCATGAAAAGAAATAATATTCCTCGCCATTTCAAACGAGTACACACATTTATTCAAATCTAATTTTAACCCATTATTAAGCAACAAAGTATAAACTCCAATCTTGGAAACAGGTGAAGCCTTCCTATTCCCCATGATCAAGTTTATCTTCCGTGCTCCACATCCTCACTTCTTCTTAGGCCCTGCAAATCAGAACATATGTGAATACCACATCCTGTATCAAGCACCCAAGAGTTAGAATATGTTGAGTAATTAGACAATATAGTGTAAATACCTGCATGGGTGGGTTTCACTTTCCCATCCTTTAGATCATGCAAGTACTTAGGGCAGTTTCGCTTCCAGTGTGCCTTTTCATGGCAATAAAAGCATTCAGCATCCTTGGGAATGGCAGTAGGAGTGACAGAACCGCTCTTGGTCTTCGATGAGGAGCCTTCAAGAGACTTTCCCTTGGTACCCTTCGAAGGGTGCTTCCTCTTTTTCCCTTTGCCTTGCCTGATAGCCAAAACAGGGGTAGATGTTGGAGTAGGAGTAGTAGAGGTAACAACCGCCTTGCCCTTAAGACCGCTTTCAGCGGTCTTCAAGAGTCCTTGAAGCTTGCTGAGGGTAACTTCCTCCTTGTTCATATGATATGTCATACGAAAATGGTCATAACAAGAAGGTAAGGAGTGCAAAATGATGTCAATTGCCAACTCCTCAGGGATGTTCACATTCAACTTCAGCAAACGGTCCACATACCTTTGCATCTTTTGCATGTGAGCCGTGACGGAATCACCGTCCTTCATGCGGGTAGTTATTATGGAGGAGATTATTTCATACCGCTCCTGACGAGCACTCTGATGGTACCTTTCCATCAGGTCTTGGTGCATCTCAAAAGGGTAGAAATCTTCATATGACTTTTGGAGCTCGGCTGTTATCGTGGCCATCATGATACATGCCACCTTAGTAGCATCTCTCTTATGTGTCCTGAATTCAGCAATCTCCTCAGGAGTAGCAGTAGACTCATCAAGCTCTTTTAACTCCTTATCGAGGACATATTCCTTGTCCTCATAACGAGTAACCATCCTGATGTTCCTAATCCAATCCATGAAGTTGGAACCATCAAAGATGACCCTCCCACAAAGATTCATGGGAGAGAAAGAACCAGATGGGTTAGAGCCCGAAGCATTAGTGTTGGAAGACATCTGAAAGAAGAAAGCAAGTTTAGATTAGATGTATAGAATCCTTAATAAGACACCTAAATGTAATATTAAGGCTAGGACCCAATCACAATATATTATACTTAGAAGAGGGATGCCGTAATCTAAGTAATAATATATTTGAAAGGTAGGTGAATGACGATTCACCAATTTCCACCATGAAAAACAAAATGAATTATTAGATTTTAATTGGATTTGAAATTCCTAGATTCTTTTGAGATTCATTGAACTTTTCAATGGCATGTTTCAATCTCGATTGTGCCCTTCAAGTTTTGTGACTGGGATGCCGAGGATCACAAAACAAGGTGTGAATAACCATGCTAATTCACTTGGTACCCTTAATATTATCACCTAATCAATGTGCCGGTTAACCACACACGCTCCATTGATCTATGACAAACATTAAGTCACCCTTCGTGATCCTTACTAGTCCAAGTTAGTGTGCCGGTTAAACACACACGCTCCACCAACGACTTGGTAAGGTACAAAGTGTGAATTCCATGGACTAGCACCATGTTCACATTTTTCCTAAAATAACTAAGATTGGGAATTAAAAAGGTTTAGTTACTTTATAATAATCATTATACTTTTAATGAGGATTTAAAGTCATTGTCCTACCCGTTCGGCTAACGACCCTCCATCAGTCAAGCAAGCGGTGGGTGAGAGTGGACACCCATTAAGTTGCCATTTTATAGGCAACAACCTTATACCCACCTTATAGACCAGCTTCGTGAATGAGGCTTACTAATGGTAGAACGACTTATTCTTATACATATATATAATAATTAACCATTAATGTTATAAATAATATAAGGGTTGAATTTTAACTATTAAAACTCTAAGGGTTGGAATTAAAGTTTATTAAAGTGTGTGAAACTTTACAAATTCCAAAACTTGAGGGCAAGTTTTGTAACTATCCAAAACTTTTCATTTCATAACTTATGAATTAAAGGTTCATAAAAATGAAGACTCTTCATTTTCATGTAACTTATGTGTTTAAATGTGTGTGTTAAAGAAAATGACCTTTGGATATCCATAACTTGAGGACAAATTATGGACTCCATTAAAACACATAAATGATGAAGAATTAATTCTAAACAATTCAGCAAATAATTCCTATCATCTTCTAAATTCACAAGAACATGAACATGATCATCAAAATTTCAAGAATTATATGAACACATAAAATCATGGAATTTTGATATATGCTATTGTAAATGGATTAGAACAACCATTACACCAACTAAAAGAAGTTTTAAAACACCAAAACAGTTTAGGGTAATGTTTCTAGTCCATTTCCAGCAGCAAAAGTCGAAAATCTTCACTTTGTGGCTCCTACTCGTCGAGTGCATGAACCTACTCGGCGAGTAGGTTGAAGATACACATGAACTCGGCGAGTCCCCCCATGGACTCGGCGAGTTCATCAGGCAGACAACAAGTTTTTCGACTTTTTCAACTATTTTGCATCAAGTATCAAACAAGCAAGCCTAGGCTCTAATACCACTGCTGGGCTTTGAGCAATCTAACACTTCCTAAGTGTGCATGCAACCCTAATAAACCTTGGATCTATGTTTGTCTAAATACATGCAAAATAATAATTTTCCAAGGTTCATAACCTATCTAACATGGCATGGGGAACATTTAAACATAAAAGAGTTAGATGAGATTACATACCTTTTGATGAGATTGATTTATTGGAGTTTGAGAGCCAAGCACCAATAATGTGAATGCCTCAAATGGAATCACAAATCACCACAAACACTTGGAAAACTTTGAGAGAGTGTACACACACTTATATTTTCGGCCACGCACAAGCACACACACTAGTGGCTATTTCATGCAACATAAGCATGCTTATATAGTGTACATGGTTAGGGTGAAACCCTAATAACCCATGACCTTTCCTTTTCCAAGGACCCATGGGTTAAAAGCTCCATGGATCATCCATGGACTTCCATCCAAGCCTAGCCCATTAACAAATGAGTGTTAGCCCACACCATATAAAACCAATAGCCCATAATCTAATTAGTCTTCCTTTTAATCTCTAAATTAATTAATTAATTTAAGACTAAGACTGATTAAATAACATAACTTCATATTAATATATTATAACTTATAATATATTAATAAACATATGTGTATAACTCTCATAAAATTATCCATAAATTGTTCGGGTGAAGTGCAACCCAAATGGACCATGCCGGGTCGGGTCAAGTATATACCAAATAAGTTATGGACTTAGACACCTTATCCAACATGAACCCCATCTGGCTTCCTCTTCCTCTCTGTCTCTAAGTTGACCTCCCTCTCTGTGGATCGATCGATCATATCGTCCAATGTCTTGCAGCTGGACCGGATCACAAACTGCCTAATTTCGCTCCTTAACATATTGTGATATCGGGCCTTTTTCATCTCCTCGTACGCCACATACTGTGGAACAAGAGGGGCCCTTTCCCTGAACTTGGCGGTGATCTCAATCAATGTCTCAGTTGTCTGATGGAGTTCCTGGAACTCCCATGCAAGCTGCTGCACCTCAATCACTGGTGCAAACTCGGTCCTAAACCTGGCCGAGAAGTCACTCCATGTCATCGCATCAATAGCGACATCATCTCCAATAGCATTCTCAATCTCCTCCCACCAATCACATGCTCTGTCCTTCAGAAGACAGGAGGCGAGTCGGACCTTGTTCCCCTCGGGACACCAGCTAGTACAAAAAACATGGGTGACATCTGCCCACTATCGACTGTTAGTAATGGGGTCCTTAGCCCCATGATAGTCTGGAGCTCCATAAGCTCTAAACTCCCAGAATGTCATCATGCGCCCCCTATCATGGCCGCCATCTCAGTGCGGAACGCACTCAACCTCTCATATAGAATCTCCAATATACCCTCCTTGACTGTACTGAAGATCACAGGAGTCTGGTCAATGATATTGGATGTAATCTTAGCTGAAATAAACTCTCTCATCTGATCATCAAGCTGCCCAGCTCCAGAGCCTAAGCTTGATCTTTCGCCTACACCAGAACTGCCAACTGGTCTAGTACATAGTGTCACCATGCTACAACATATCATGACAACAATCAGAATACTCATCACTATCGAGGGATCACAGACACACACAAACACACTATAAATTCTCTAGTTTTATCTCAGCCCTTCTTGAATTGAGAACAGATCCTATGCTTTCAGTAGTACGGGCCCATATTGAAGGGTGTTGAGCATTCTAACACTCCTAAGGTGTACATGTAACCCTAGAAATCTTGGATCTATGTTTTACTAAGATACAAGAAAATTTGATTTTCCAAGGTTCTTAACCTATCTAGCATAGCATGGGGAACTTTTAAACATAAATGTTAGAAGAAGAAAATACCTTTTTTTTGTTTGGATTCCTTGAGAACCTTGTGAGCCTAGCACCTCAAGTATGATGCCTCAAATGTCTCACACAACACCACAACACTTGGAATAACCTTGAGAGAAGTTCACTTATACTCAAAATTCGACTAGCCCTCTTACTTGCTTATAGTAGTGCTGATTTTGCTAGTCTAGGGGTCTTTATATAGTTGTGGTACAAGTAGGGTTACACCATGTAAACCCTAATTGTCATGGATTTCCATATTCCATGATCCATTGGTTTGTAGCTCCCATGGACTATCCATGGAGCACCTTATGGGTTTTAGCCCAATTCATACAAGCCATGGATCTTTAGCCCACTATACAAGAATAAATGATTTACATAATCAACCCCATATATTTAACTAATCTCTTTTTGATCACTTAATTAATTCAAAATTAATTCTTTGATCAATAATAATTAAATAATATTATTAATATATTAGAAATTATAATATATAAATAATTCTTAAGTGTCCTTTCTCTCATTTAGTCTATCCAAGTGTTGGAATGCCATGCAACCCAAATGGATCATGCTAACCGGGTCAAGTACATGATGGGTTTTGAGCATTCTAACACTTCCTAAATGTACATGCAACCCTAATAAACTTGGATCTATGTTTGTCTAATTATCATGCAAAGTTGAATTCCAAGGTTATATTCCTATCTAGCATACGTGGGGAACATTTTTAACTTGAATGAAAGATAGAATAACTTACCTTGTTGTTGATTACGATCCTTGAAACCTTGTGAGCCCAGCACCCCAAGTGTGATGCCTCAAATGCTTCACACAACATCAAATGCAAAGGAGTAAACTTTTTGAGAGAATACACACTTGAAAAATCGGCCTAGCCCTCACTTGTTCTTGTGTAGCCAATTTTGGTGGAGAACATGTTCTTTATATAGTGTTGACACATCTAGGGTAACACCATGTAAACCCTAATGTGTCATGGCTCTTCATTTCCATGACCCATGGGTTTGTAACTCCCATGGGGCATCCATGGAGCATCCTATGGGTTTAATCCAACTTGATAATCCATGGAGCCTCTTAGCCCACTATACAAGTTATGTATGATTTACATAATCAACCCATATATTTAATTAGTTATCTTTTGATCACTTAATTAATTCTAAATTAATTCTTGATCAAACTAATTAAATAATACTATTAATATATTAGAACTTGTAATATATTAATAAACCACAAGTGTTATTTCTCTCATTTAGCCTATCCAATTGCATGGTGCCATGCAACCCAAATGGACCATGTCGGGTCGGGTCAAGTACATACCAGAAATAGTTATTAACATCGACACCCTATACAACAGTCTCCCACTTGGATAAGTTTAATAACTATAACTACAAGTTTGACTTCAGGAACCGACCAGCAATCGTAGCTCTTTCAAGGTCTCTCGGAACTGAGAAGATGATGATACGCTATTTAAGATAAGTGAGCATATAATCCTCTGTTCTAGATATCAGCCGGAAAAATACATGGAACAATGTCTTACTTATTGTCCACCAGTTTGTTTCCCGATTTCCGATTTGATTGACAAAGAACTTAACTGAACACATCAACTTAGTTCTGACCGGGCCCGGTACATAGGTCAAAACAAAATCATCGAGGGGCCCAGATATCAGCTTCTAATCCAAGAAGGAACAGATAAACTTCGACTCATACATTTGTTCTACTACTCATTGAAGTATACACAAAAGCACGTTTTATAACATCGAGTTACCAATGCGTTTACGTACAATGAATGCATAACCAACTCATAAGCAACAAATCATATCTCTAGGTTTGAAGACTTATATGATATTACCATCTCACGATCACTCGAGATAAATTCCATGAAGTGATTCCAGTGAGCGTGGGTTGAGTCCAATGCTCAGAACATATGAGCACTCATGATTGTTGTAGCCATGTCCTACACCTTAGACCTCTGCAACCAATCATGACAGTGTTGATTCATACCTACTTCCGACATATGATTGACTGTGGAGGTTCGAATAATATGATATACCAAACATAATTATTCTGGAAGTCAAAACATGCAAAAGAAATATAGTAAACGATCGACAAGAGATAGCAACACTTTACTCATAAATAAAACACCTTTTATTCATCATCTAATGTCAATTACACTTTACAAATTTCGATGTTATCTAACTACTGAATCTAATATCATCCTTCAGCCCTATGCTCCGAGCATGCTGGAGATGCATAACCCGAGTTAGTCCCTTCGTGAGGGGATCTGCTGGATTCTCATCCGGTGATACCCTCTTCGCCACGAGGAGTCCTTCTTCTATTCGATGTCTTATGAAATGGTATTTTTTGTCGATGTGCCTGGATCTCCAGTGATCCCTTGGTTCCTTGGCTAAGGCAACGGCACTTTCACTATCACAGAAAATTTCCATTGGCTCTTTAATAGCTGGTACAACTCCAACGTCTCCAATGAAGTTCTTCAGTCATAGTGCCTCCTTTGCTGCCTCGCTTGCTCCTATATACTCTGATTTTCAAGTTGAATTAGCCACTATCTCTTGCTTGGAACTCTTCCAAGAAATTGATCCTCTGTTTAAGGTAAAGACCCAGGCTGACTGAGAGTGGAAATTATCCCTATTAGTATAGAAGCTGGCATCACTATACCCTACAACTCTCAAGTCATCACTCCCACTGAGGGTAAGGACCCAGTCCTTAGTCCTTCGTAGGTACTTGAGGATATTCTTTACCGCAATCCAGTGTGCCTTGCCAGGGTTCCCCTGATACCTGCTAGACATGCTCAAGGCAAAGGCTACATCAGGTCGAGTACACGTCACAGCATATAAGATCGATCCTACAGCCGAAGCATAAGGTATTCGACTCATTTCTGCTATCTCAGCCTCAGTACTAGGGCTTTGTGTCTTACCCAATCTGGCTTTACTTTGGATGGGCAACTCTCCTTTCTTGGAGTCCTGCATGCTGAATCTATGACTAAGTTCAGTTAGTCTTTTACTCCGGTCTCTCAATATCATTATCCCTAGAATATAGGCAGCTTCTCCTAGGTCCTTCATAGAGAAACACTTCCTAAGCTAGGACTTAACTTCCTGTAGAGTTGGGATGTCATTTCCTATGAGTAGTATGTAATCCACATACAATACCAAAAAGCTAACTATACTCCCACTAGCCTTGACATATACACAAGATTCATCTTCATAGAGAAACACTTCCTAAGCCTTGACATATACTCAAGTCATCACTCCCACCGAGGGTACGGACCCAGTCCTTAGTCCTCCGTAGGTACTTGAGGATATTCTTTACCGCAGTCCAATGTGCCTTGCCAGGTTTCCCCTGATACCTGCTAACCATGCTCAAGGGAAAGGCTACATCAGGTCGAGTACATGTCATAGCATACATGATCGATCCTACAGCCGAAGCATAAGGTATTCGACTCATTTCTGCTATCTCAGCCTCAGTACTAGGGCTATGTGTCTTACTCAATCTGGCGTTACTTTTCATAGGTAACTCTCCTTTCTTGGAGTCCTGCATGCCAAATCTCTTCAGCACCTTATCCAAGTAGGTACTCTGACTAAGTCCAATTAGTCGTTTACTCCGGTCTCTCAAGATCCTTATCCCTAGAATATAGGTAGCTTCTCCTAGGTCCTTCATAGAGAAACACTTCGCAAGCCTGGACTTAACTTCCTGCAGAGTCGGGATGTCATTTCCTATGAGTATATGTCATCCACATACAATACCAAAAAGCTAACTATACTCCCACTATCCTTGACATATACACAAGATTTATCTTCACTCATAGAAAAGCCAAATTCTTTGACTTTCTCATGAAAGCAAAGATTCCATCTGCGAGGTGCTTGCTTTAACCCATAAATGGATTTCTCAAGCTTACACACTCTATTAGGGTACTCTGTGCTGACAAAACCCTCTGGCTGACTCATGTAAACATCCTCAGCCAACTTTCCATTAAGGAAAGCGGTGTTGACATCCATTTGCCATATTTCATAGTCATGAAATGCAGCTATGGCTAACAGAACCCTAATAGACTTAATGTTGGCCACTAGAGAAAAGGTCTCATCATAATCAACTCCCGGAGTTTGTGAGAAACCCTTTGCCACCAGTCTTTCCTTATAAGTGTGTACAGTCTATAAGGCATACCCCCAAAATGAGATTGGTAGCGAGGCTCGACTCATCATGGAACGAACCATGTCCAACAAGGTTTGATTACGCCTCTCAGCTACACCATTCAACTGCGGTGTCCTGGGAGGTGTCAATTGTGAGAGTATCCCACATTCCCTAATATAGTCGAGGAACTCTGAACTAAGATACTATCACACCCCTAAAACCGATGAACGATGGAAACGTTCTGGGGTGGAGGACGTCATGTACAGTATCACAACAATGCAAAGTAGTAAACAAGCAACAACATCATCCATTGCATTAATAATATAATTTCATAAAAGTGTGTTCTGTCAAGTTATTTAGACGCCAAAAATAATATACATCAAAATAAAAGAGGAGTTTTGAACGAGCTCCTTCTTCTCAAAACCTAGCACATGTACCTGTCTGCTAGTGACTTGAGAATACAAGTTATTTTGAAAGAGTTTATCAGCTTTAAAGCTGGTGAGATCATAGGTATATTAGTGTCTGCGTTTGTATGAAATCATTTGTAAGATGTTTGTGAAGTTTTGTGAAGTTTGTATTTGTTTGAACTCGCCTAGAAAACCCTATGTTTTCTACTAAAAGTAGCCTTCTACCAAAGCATCTGGTATTTGTGTGTGTGTGTCTCATGTAAGAGTGTGTATTTTCCCAAATCTGACTATCATTAACCAAAAATATAGTTTTTACATTACCATGCATCTTGTGCATGTTCACGAAGTGAATGTAATGGGAAAAATATTATAGTACTGTAGTGTTGTATTAAGCAACTACTGCTGTACTAACTACCTTAAGCAATTGTAACTTTTAAGGTAACATGTGATCGACCTGTATCTTGCTACCGAATCAATAGTAAAACGACAATGTAAGATGCCGTAAAAATGACGTTTGGCACCCGTAGACTTGCAAGTCCCACTGCAGCGAGCAGCAAGGTGTAGGATAGTCAATCCAGTATAGATCTATACTCAAAATCATACGCTCCCCAATTAAGGAGATTCTGATACAAAAACAGTCATGGCAGGTAGTGCCATGCACTGCTTAATGGCTTACATAACTGTGTTAATGTATATGTGTGCTAGCTATATTGTGAGTTCTTTCTCTATCTAGCCTGTATGTTTGTTTCTCGTCATAGTGTCTATCACTTGTTTCTCATCATAACGTCTTTTGTTTGTTTCTCATCATAGTGTTAACATGTTTGTATACCCTTGCTACCCAAAGGCATTGTATCTCTTGACTCATGTATGAAATGACTCATTGTATGTTTCATTGTTCTAGTACTAGTATTAGTATCTTCCTAAACTACTCCTATAGTAGTTTACTAGCAATGTATGATCATGTTTGTGTACCCTTGCTACCCAAAGGTATAGAACTGATTGAAGGAACTTTTTGTTGGATTAATGTCTAAGTCCATAACTATAATTGGTAAGACTTGACCCGACCCGGCATGGTCCATTTGGGTTGCAAACCTTCATGCACTTAGATAGACTATAATGAGAGAAATAAGACACTTATGGTTATTAATATATTATAAGTTCTAGTATATTAATAATAAGAATAATAAGATTGTTTAATTAGTATTGATCAAGAATTAATCTAGGATTAATTAAGTGATCAAAAGAAGACTAATTAAATATATGAGTTGATTGTGTAAATCATCCATACTTATATAGTGGGCTAATGCTCCATGGATAATCAAGTTGGGCTAAAACCCATAGGATGGTCCATGGGTGCTCCATGGTGTATTTGAACCCATGGATCCAAGGAAATGGAAAGTCATGACAATTAAGGATTTACCCTAATTGTAACACTATATAATGATCTTATTCTTGACAAAAATCGGTCACTAGGATTATTCTAGAGAGGGCTAGCCGATTTCATGAAGTGTAGAACTCTCTCAAGTTATTCTAAGTGTTTTGATAACTGTGATTCCATTTGAGGCTTCCACACTATTGGGGCTAGGCACTCAAGCTTCATGAAGACTTTCTACATCAAAGAGGTATGTATTCTATCTTGTTATATTCATGTTTTGTATGATAGATTAGGATGATACCTTGGGTATTCTTATTTGCATGTATAATAGAGAAAACATAGATCCAAGGTATTTAGGGTTGCATGTACACTTAGGAGTGTTAGAATGCTCAAAACCCAACAGTGGTATCAGAGCCTAGGCATGTTTTCTTGTTATACTTGCAAATGGAGCTGAAAAATCGAGTTGTGATGCTGTCAGCCCAGTAGACTCGCCGAGTCCATGAAGGGACTCGACGAGTCCAAGGCAAAATTCATCCAACTCGCCGAGTTATGTTCATGCACTCGACGAGTTGGACCCCAGACAGCATATTTTCGAGGTTTTTGGCTAGAAATGGACTAGGAACATTACCCTACGTTGTTTTTGAACTTATAAACTTGTTTTTAATGTGGTAATGTTCATGCTAATCCATTTTCAAAGATAATTGTCAATAGATTCATGTTTTGTATTAGTTTAAGGTTTAGACTAATTACATGAAGAAGTTTGATATGAATTATCTTGTTCTTATGAGTTGCTTAGATTAATAGAAAAGTTAATTGAAATAGTTGTTTTCAATCCATTTTAATCTAAGAGTTGAGTACAAAATGTGTTTGTGTAACTTGTCCTCAAGTTACATGAAGAGTCACTTTAAAGACTCATAAAACTCATAAAAGTTGGTAATGGTTACAAAATGAAGAGTCTTGTGTCATTGAATTTTTTTTTTTTTTATGACTCCATAACTTGTCCTCAAGTTATGGAAATTCAAGAGTCACTTCATTAATAAATAAATAAATAAATAAAGTGTAACCTTAATTAATTCCATAAGTTATAAAAATAAAGAAAAGATTAATTCTTTTATTAGTTTAAAGTCTTCCATAAGTTATGGAACTTGAAGAGTTTTTTGGATTAAAACTACTTTAAACACATAAGTTATGGAATTAATTAGTTTTGAATAGTTTCAAAACTTGCCCTCAAGTTTTGGAATTTGAAAAGTTTTCACTTATGAATACTTTAATTCCAAGTTAGCCCTTAGAATTTAAAAAAAAAAAGTTAAAATTCAACACTTATACTATTTATAACATTAATGGTTAATTATTATATATATGTATAAGAACAAGTCGTTTTACCGTTAGTAGGCCTCATTCACGAAGCCGGTCTATAAGGTGGGTATAAGGTTGTTGCCTATAAAATGGCGACTTAATGGGTGTCTACTCTCACCCACCGCTTGCTTGACTGGTGGAGGGTCGTTAGCCGAACGGGTAGGACAATGACTTTAAATTCTCCCTTCATTAAAAGTATTAATGATAAATACTAAAGTAACTAAAATCTTAATAATTCCCAATCTTAGTTACTTTAGGAAAAATGTGAATTTGGTGCTAACCCATGGAATTCACACTTTGTACCTTACCAAGTCGTTGGTGGAGCGTGTGTGGTTAACCGGCACACTAACTTGGACTAGTAAGGACCACGAAGGGTGACTTAATGTTTGTCATAGATCAATGGAGCGTGTGTGGTTAACCGGCACATTGATTAGGTGATAATATTAAGGATACCAAGTGAATTGGTATGGTTATTCACACCTTGTTTTGTGATCCTCGGCATCCCAGTCACAAAATTTGAGAGGGCACACTCGAGATTGAAACATGCCATTGAAAAGTTCAATGAATCTCAAAAGATCTAGGAATTTCAAATCCAATTAAAACCTAATAAATTATTTCGTTTTTCATGGTGGAAATTGGTGAATCGTCATTCGCCTACCTTCAAATATTTTATAGCTTGGATTACGGCATCCCTCTTCTAAGTTATAAAATAGTTTGTTGGGTCCTAGCCTTAATATTTCATATTGGGTGTCATATTAAGGACTTTAAATCAACTATCTTGAATATCTCCCAAAACATGTCTGGTTTAGACATTTATGATCTTCCCAAATCTCTTGAAGATGATGTTCCTCAACATCATGCTTCACTTCCTTTATCTCCTCCAATTATTCTCCCTCACCCACAAGTTCTTGAAAAGTTTAAAGTCACTCAAGCCCTATTGGCAAGTTAAGGTCTTGGTGTGGTCACATCTTAGAGATGTAGTCACATATTGACAAGACGGGAGAGTTGGGTGTCAAAGTCTCGTGAAAGTTGGATGTTCAATCACTTTCTTAGTAACATAGCGGGTCACTTTGGGACTACTATGAGACAGACTATGACACGAGCCTTAATGATCTTATCTATTTGTTTTGTGCTGTGGAATCAGCAATGATTTGGAACACTAGTAAAGCAAATTTTGTTAGAAGATCAACTTCCCAAACCTTAAATGGACATTGGCAATGGTAGCATTGGATATCTAGAAAAGCATTTCTCTTCCCAATGGAAAGGGATCGGCCATAGTCAACTCGGTTGACCAAATGGTAAAGAGAAAGGCTAAGTCTGAAATAGTCTCATGTGCCATTATCAAAGGGTCTCAATATGTTTATATTGCCAAAGAGAGGAGCATTGGTTGCGAAGCTGCCCTATTTACCTGAAAGGTCATAAGGTTGATCAAGTCAAGAGGTTTGACTCTACTTCGGGTAAACTACACTGTATAACTCTGTTAAGTTCCTATTTGGAGATTCTTATTACATAATGTGAATGGGTCACATGCTGATGTCTTTTAAGAATCAAAGAAAAGATAGGAAGCTTAAAGTAAGTATATGCTGATTCTGATTGCGAAGATGGGTTTCGATCGCATGGTTCGGTAATCAGAATTTTGAGCTGTTGCTTAAGAGTTATAATATATTGCTTGTGAATAGATAACAACAAGGTTTTCATGTGGATTGTAAGGATAAGTTTTTCCGCAAAGTTTTAAAATAAAAGAAAAAAAAGGTTTTAATTTTATTTATTTTAAAAATATCCTTACAATGGCATCGGTGGAAAATTGTTGCTTATATGTTTCCAGTAATAGCAATATTGGAAAGTGGATTTGATTCTTTCATTTGTGGTAGTGTCTGAATTTACCAAATGAAGAAAGTTTTTCATCACCCAAGTTTCAATTGGACAGAAACTTGGAATCATACAAGTTGTATTGTATGATGAATGAGAATTTTCATCTTTGAAAAATTAAGACTAATTCTTTGATCACATGTATATGTGAGTCAATTGAAGGACTAAGGAATTAGGTACACTGGGTGTGCGCTGGTCAAGGTCCACCACAAAGATTGATTTGTCATGATTTACTAAAGATTAGTAAATATGATTATACTTATAAGGTTAAGTATAATTTTGTAACATTGGAAAACGAATAAGAAGAATCAAATTAGGCAGAAAGATAAAAGTTTCTCAAATCTGAAAGGATGGGAGAGTACTTTAGTATCAGCTTTGTGATCATCTTAATGATTAAGAAACCATATCAAAATTTGTTCTCTAAGAAAGTCTTAGTGCATTCTTATGACTAAGAAGAAGGGATCTTGAAATTGTTGAAATGGTTAAATCAAGAAGATGAATCATACTTCGTTCCAATACAAGTCTTGGAGTCATACTCCAAGATTGTAATTTGAGTGACATGTCTTAAAGAAGGTTTAAAACACTTATCAAATGTAAGAGTAAAATGTTTTCTACTCTTGTACATTTGAGATTGGTAAGTTGTGATGTCTTGGATGAGACAAAGACCAACTAAGACCAATTGTGTGAAGTGTTAGTCTTGATAAGAATCCGCACTATCCCTTGAATATTTGTTTTATCAAGGAATGGTTCTTGACTAGGAAAACTTATATGTCAAGGGGACAGTGGGAGCCTTAAAGATCCTGAAAGAGTTTCAAGATTTAATCAAGAGTAAAACCTGTAATTTATCACTAGCACACGACTTAAGGCTTTCAACCTATCGTGTTGACATAATTCTTATTTCTGTACCTACTTCAAATAAGTTGAATTTACATGTGAGTTATCAGAGTTCAACTTGGAAGCATTGGTGGGCCTTGTGTTACCAAGGTGACAAGAAACTAAGATTGAATAAGTTTAATCCATGTAGGGCTGAATTTGTCACTAACCTTATCTTGTGATTATGGTTTTGACAAATTCGCATGGATAGGAACTCATACACTATTAAATCTAAGTGTCATAAGGTTTCTCTCCGATTCATGAAAATGATGGTGAGGAAATGCTTTCACTAAATAGATTTTAAGTAGATATCAATTGTGTCATTTGCATTTTCAAAAGTCATTAGTGGAGCGTGTGTGGTTAACCGGCACACTAACATGGACTTGTGAGAAATGGCAAATGCCTAAGCAATTGAGACTATGATTACGGCATCCCTTTTCATAGTTCTGAAAATTGTTTAGACACACATGTGAGCTATCTAAGAAAGGGTGTATGAATCTAAATTTCAGAAGTCCAACAGATTTCTGGAAATGTGTCAGAGCTAGTGGGAGCATAAGTGTTATGCTGATAATCATCATGTTAGTGGGAGCATGACTATTATGATTAGTATTGCAAGCTAGCAATGTTAATTATAGAAAACAAAGTTTCAATCCGTGAAGTTGCAGGGGTTGAAAAGTTGTTTTGCTATAATTAAGGGAGAGGAAATTATACTTCATGTCAATTCTAAAGCTTAGATTGAGATTTTAATCATCTTTAGTCAAGAATATATGTGAATTTTGTGTTGGAATGGTTCAACTTGAAGAAATTCTATATATATTGCATTTTCAAAATTCGATTATGATTACGGCATCCCTCTTCATAGTTAAATTTTGAAAACATGGCAAATAAAAAATATTGTAGCAAAAGACTGGTCTAGTGTCATGTCTTTATGTCAAACATCATGAATAGTATCCCATATGCTTCGGATATAGGATCGATTTCATGTGCTATAATATTCATCCTTTCTAAATTTTCCAAATGCTTAAGGCATTTAGAAGGGAAAAGTCTAGAACTGGATATGACTAAAGTGATTAAGCAATTGTCGAGGACAATCTGAGGTTCGCCAAAGATTGGTTGCTCAGGGACATTTGGAAGTCTAGTGTTAATTTTGGTAGGACCATATCGACATTTTCTGAAAAGAGGTAACTCTTGTTCGGAAGTGATAGTCAAATAGGACTATGGAAATGTCTCCATAGGTGGAAGTGATTCAATCTATGTAAGATTAGGAAACTTAATGCAAAAAGGATGTTCCCAAGGAGCTGATCTCCTTTGGAATGCTCTGTAATGGTTGTTGTCAAGTCTTTCTGACTTTGTGCATAATCATTACAAGAGGATCAATGCATATAAGTTTAGAATCTAACAGATTTCAGTAAATGACATAAATTTGGAATTCTTGCATTTACAATAAGGATTTGGGATTGTGAAATGAGTATCATTGGAATCATGTTCAATTGATCTACATCACAATGTAAGGATCATAGACAAACATTGTGTGCATACTTGGGGTATGGCATAACTATTGTTTAGAAAAACAAAGTGTACATGCTAGGAGCATGGGACGACTGTTGTTTTTATTCAAGTCTTAAGATGATTATTTGAAACATTGAATAATGTGTAATCAATATGGTGATAAATAAAAGGTGGTTTTATTTATATTCAAAAGGGTTCTGAGACCATATTAGATTCGATTATTATTGTATTTCACTTTGCATGTTTTGACTTCCAAAATAGCTAGGTTATTCTTTCCGGATGACTAAGTTATTTAAACACTCCACAGTCGTTCATATGTTGGAAGTAGGTATGAATCAAGACTGTCATGAATCGGGTTTGTAGATGGCTAAATGAGTTTAGTCATGGCAATGGTTGCTACAACATTCATGAGTACTCATAAGTTATGAGTATTGGAATAAACCCACGCTCACTTGTATCACTTCATGGAATTTATCTCGAGTGATCGTGAGACGATAATATCATATAAATCTTCAAACCTAAAGATATGAGTTGTTACCTATGAGTTGGTTGTGCATTGATTGCACGTAAACGCATCAGTAACTTGATGTTATAAAACGTGCCTTTGTGTACAATTCAACAAGTAGTAGAACAAGCATATGAGTCGAAGTTTATCTGTTCCTTCTAGAAATAGAAGCGATATATGGGCCCGTCGATGATTTTGTTGTGACCTATGTACCGGCCGGTCAGAACTGAATTGATGTGTTCGATTAAGTTCTTTGTCAAACAAATCGAAAATCGGGAAACAAACTGCTGGACAATAAGTACGACGTTGTTCCATGTATTTGTCCGGCTGATATCATGAGAACAGAGGATTATATGATCCCTTATCTAATGGACAAGTCATTGACAAGATCAGAGTTCATCTACAAGGTCAGAGTTCGACAGAAGCTTTTGAGAGCTACGATTGTCGGTTGGTTCCTGAAGTCATACGCAATAATAGTTTTAGACTTATCCAAGTGGGAGACTGTTGGATTAATGTCTAAGTCCATAACTATAATTGGTAAGACTTGACCCGACCCGGCATGGTCCATTTGGGTTGCAAACCTTCATGCACTTAGATAGACTATAATGAGAGAAATAAGACACTTATGGTTATTAATATATTATAAGTTCTAGTATATTAATAATAAGAATAATAAGATTGTTTAATTAGTATTGATCAAGAATTAATCTAGGATTAATTAAGTGATCAAAAGAAGACTAATTAAATATATGAGTTGATTGTGTAAATCATCCATACTTATATAGTGGGCTAATGCTCCATGGATAATCAAGTTGGGCTAAAACCC
Organism: Lactuca sativa; assembly: GCF_002870075.4. NCBI lineage: Eukaryota > Viridiplantae > Streptophyta > Magnoliopsida > Asterales > Asteraceae > Lactuca > Lactuca sativa. Next base: position 69,113,991 of record NC_056630.2, read on the forward strand.
ATAGGATGGTCCATGGGTGCTCCATGGTGTATTTGAACCCATGGATCCAAGGAAATGGAAAGTCATGACAATTAAGGATTTACCCTAATTGTAACACTATATAATGATCTTATTCTTGACAAAAATCGGTCACTAGGATTATTCTAGAGAGGGCTAGCCGATTTCATGAAGTGTAGAACTCTCTCAAGTTATTCTAAGTGTTTTGATAACTGTGATTCCATTTGAGGCTTCCACACTATTGGGGCTAGGCACTCAAGCTTCATGAAGACTTTCTACATCAAAGAGGTATGTATTCTATCTTGTTATATTCATGTTTTGTATGATAGATTAGGATGATACCTTGGGTATTCTTATTTGCATGTATAATAGAGAAAACATAGATCCAAGGTATTTAGGGTTGCATGTACACTTAGGAGTGTTAGAATGCTCAAAACCCAACACTTTTATGACTATATATGTATACATGATATTCAACTAATATTTAAACGACCTTCGGACGTATAACCGATGCCTTAAAGCCACATCCAAACAAAGAAAAGGAATTAAAGCGAGCTGGCCTTCCTAAGTCTTTTAAACATTGCTTATATAACTATACATACATAGACATGCATTTGAAAATATATAAGTATGAAAGAGTTTATGTAAAAGTATTTGATAAGTAAAGAGTTCGTAAAACAGTTTGAAGTATAGCAGTTTGGTAAACAGTTTGAGCAGTAAGAAAACCATTGGTTTTGTAGTCATTAATCACATGTGATTGATGTAATAAATATAAGTATTTAACTTGTATTGCCCCCATAAAAGCATTTAAAAACATTTAAACCATTGATTAAGGGGTATGAACTCACCTGTAGTGAGTGGTACGGATGAGCTGAAGATGTAGGATTGTTAGGTGTCAAGTGAAGCCTTGAACACACTCTATGATCCTAGTTCACATAGAATATCACATATATGAATCCAGTTAGTGTTTAAAACAACTGATTATTGAATTGGGACAACCTTAGGGACTAGTAAACACTTATATTGAAGTGTTACAACCATATATGATTGTATGAAGGGGGTATATGGCTTTACAAAGGAGTGTATGGCCAAATTACACACTATATGTGTGTGTGCGGCCAGGTGTGCGGCCATACATGGTGTGTGCAGTTGGGTGTGCAGCCATACATGGTGTGTGCGGCCGTACACCTAGTGTTCTTGGTATTCTTGGTGTTCTTGGCTAAAGATGTTACCTTGTATGAAGATCCTCAAGGAGATTTGGATGATACTTGAGAGGATTTTCGGGTCCTAGCTTTGTGGAAGTGTAGAAAGTGTTCTAAATGGCTAAGTGTTCTATTTATAGGGAGAGTGTGTGGTTGGGATGGGTGTGTGGCTGCACACTCTTGTGTGCGGCCGCACACACCTTGTATTGGTGTGATTGGCACAATTGCAAGGCAATACACCCACAATACTTATCCCACGACTCTTACCCTGCTTATACTAAGCTTTAAACACTCTATTTGACTCAAAACAGTGCTAGAAAATAGTAAAAACAAGTTTAACTTTGATAAGAAATGAAGAATGTAAGCTAGAAATTTTCGGGTTGCCACATCATCCCCCCGTTAGAGGGAATTTCGTCCCGAAATTAGAGTTTAAGCAACTAAGTTATTACAAATAACTAAGTAAAAAGATGAGGATATTTCAGTTTCATCTGATTCTCTTGCTCCCAAGTGAAATCAGGTCCTTGCTTGGCGTTCCATCGAACCTTCACTATCGGGATACAACTTTGTTTCGTTTGCTTGACCTCTCGGTCCATGATCTCTACTAGTTCTTCCACGAAGTTGAGGCTCTCATTGATCTCGATCTCGTCGAGTGGGATTACAAGAGTCTCGTCAGACAAACACTTTTTCAAGTTCGAGACGTGGAAAGTAGAATGTGCGTTACTGAGTTCGTTCGGTAAGTTAAGCTTGTAAGCTACAGGGCCGATTCTTGCGAGAATCTAAAAAGGCCCAATGTACCTTGGATTTAGCTTTCCACGCTTTCCGAATCGTATCAAACCCTTCCAGGGTGAGACCTTCAATAAAACACGGTCGCCCACCTAGAATTCCAACAGTTTCCTTTGTTTATCATCGTAGCTTTTATGTCGGTCTCTGGAGGCTTTCAATCGTTCACGGATCTGAACGATCTTGTTCGTCGTTTACCGTATGATCTCCGGAACTATGAGAGTGCTGTCAGGCACTCGCCCTTTAGCTAACTGGGTATCACCCACCTCAGCCTAGCACAGAGGGGATCTACACTTTCGGCCATAAAGGGCTTCAAATGGAGCAGCCTTTATGCTCGTGTGATAACTCTTGTTGTAGGAAAATTCGACAAAGGGTAAATGAGTATCCCCTGCTTTCCTAAAGTCTATCACACATGCTCGCAACATATCATCCAAGGTTTGGATAGTTCTCTCACTTTGCCCGTCGGTCTGTGGATGGTAGGTTGTACTCATGTCCAGCCTAGTTCCTAGGGAACTTTGTAGCGACTGCCAGAACCTCAAAGTGAATCTACTATATCTGTCCGAGATAACGAATAGGGGAACACTGTGCAGTCGTACAATCTCCCTAATGTAAGTTCTTGTAAGTTTCTCTATCTTGTCTATTTCCTTGATAGGCAGGAAGTGTGCGGACTTGGTCAATTTGTCGACGATGACCCATATGGTATCAAGTCCACCCGTTGTCTTGGGCAGCTTGGTTACGAAGTCCATAGTGATCCGCTCCCATTTCCATTCTGGTATCTTAGGCTATTGTAATAGACCAGAGGGTTTCTGGTATTCGACCTTGACCTTTGCGCAAGTAAGGCATTTACTCACGAAGGTAGCGATCTCTGCTTTCATGTTAGGCCACCAGTATAACTTTTTAAGATCCAGATACATCTTATCCGATCCTGGGTGCACGGAATAACAAGTGTTGTGCGCCTTGTTCATGACCAAGTCTCTAAAACCACTGAGTTTCGGGGTCCAGATCTGGTCGATGAAATAATAAGCTCTGCCACCCTTAACTTCCAAGTTCTTATCCATCCCTCTCAGGGATTCACCCGCCACATTTTCAGGCTTCAAGGCGTCGAGCTGAGCCGTCTTAATTTGTGTGGACAAGTGTGAATGGATAGTCATAGTCAATGATTTGAATCTACGACCAGAATATTCCTTCCGACTAAGGGCGTCAGCTACTACGTTGGCTTTACCCGGATGATAACGAATTTCACATTCGTAATCACTGAGTAGCTCGACCCACCTTCGTTGTCTCATGTTGAGCTCCTTCTGGTCGAATATGTGTTGTAAGCTTTTGTGGTCTATAAAGATAGTGCTTTTTGTTCCGTACAAGTAATGTCTCCAGATCTTCAGAGCAAACACTACTGCTCCTAGTTCAAGATCGTGGGTCGTGTAGTTGACCTCATGTGTCTTTAGCTGTCTCGAGGCATAGGTGATAACCTTACCTCGCTGCATCAGAGCACATCCGAGCCCTTGATTCGACGCATCACAATAGACAAAGAAGTCTTCTGTTCCTTCGGGAAGGGATAGTATTGGTGCGGTACACAAGGTTCGTTTGAGCGTTTGGAACGCTCTCTCCTGCTTCTCTTCCCTGTCAAAGGCCACGCCTTTTTGGTTCAGTGTTGTTAGAGGCTTCGCAATGCGGTAGAAGTTCTGAATGAACCTGCGATAGTCGCCAGCGAGGCTTAGAAATTAACGAATTTCTGTTGGCGTCTTCGGTGCTCACCAGTTCTCAATGGCCTTGATTTTGGAAGGGTCCACGTGTATACCCTCTCCGCTAACCACGTGCCCTAAGAATTCGACTCATCGAATCCAAAATTCGCATTTCGAGAACTTCAAGTAGAGCTTCTCCGAACGTAATGTCTCTAGGACTTGATGCATATGTTGACTATGCTCCTCCTTACTACGAGAGTAGATAAGTATGTCATCGATGAAGACGATGACGAACTGATCCAAGTAAGAACGATACACCCTATTCATTTAATCCATGAATACAGCGGGCGCGTTTGTTAATCCGAACGTCATCACTACGAATTCGTAGTGCCCATAACGAGTTCGGAAGGCTGTCTTTGGAACATCCTCCCCTAGCACTCGTAATTGGTGATATCCGGATCTCAATTCGATTTTTGAAAAGCAGTTCGCCCCATGAAGTTTGTCAAATAAATCGTATATACGAGGCAACGGATAACGATTTTTGACGGTCAGGTTGTTGATCTCCCTGTAGTCGATGCACATACGAAACGATCCGTCTTTCTTCTTGACGAACAAGACTGGAGCTCCCCAGGTTGAGAAGCTTGGTCTTATAAAGCCCTTGCTGAGCAGTTCGTTAAGGTGACCGGATAGTTCTTGCATCTCTACAGGTGCTAGACGATAGGGCGATTTGGCTACGGGGGTAGCCCCTAGAACTAAGTCGATTCGAAACTCGACTTGACGTTGTGGTGGTAATCCTGGGAGTTCTTCTGGAAAGATGTCGGGAAAGTCGCGTACTACTGGAATGTTCTGAATGTCCTTCGTTTCTTGGCTAACATCGACCACATGAGCACGGAATGCACGACATTCTGTTCGCAAGAATTTCTGAGCTTGGATGCTCGAGATGATACGAAGGTTCATGCCGGGTTTATCGCCATAAACTACTAAGTTTTCGCCAGACAGCAGATTAAGGCGAACAGCCTTTTCGTAACACATGATATCGGCACGATGAAGACTCAACCAATCCATGCCTATAATGATGTCAAAACTTTAAATTGAGACAGGCATGAGTTCGATAGAAAATTAATGGCTATCTAAAGTTAGGGTACACCCTATGAATATACTGCTAGTGCTCTCTATCTTTCCATTAGCCTTTTCTACAGTGATCGGTTCAATAAGTGCTCGTGATTTTTTCTTAAGTAACTGAGCAAATTTTTGGTTCATGAAACTCCTCTCCGCTCCACTATCATAAAGAATGCATGCATCAGAGTTATCGAGGAGGAACGTACCAGTGAACACTGTGGGGTCGGCAACTGCTTCCTCATGGCCTATGGCCAAAACCCTTCCTACTCCACCGACATTTCCTGCCTTCGGGCAGTTCCTCTTGAAATGGCCCACCTCGCCGCAGTTGTAGCAAGTTTGGCCCACTCCAGCACCGGGGACCTGGGAGATTGGCCTCGCCGAAGATTTGCAGAAACGGACTATGTGCCCTTTTCCGTTGCAGTATACACACTGCATTTCCCGGTAGGCTCCCACGTGGTGGAAGTTACATTTGTTGCACAGGGGCAAACTTCCATAATACTGCTTGATCGGGACAGCAGCGGTAGAAGCTATCGTAGCATGAACTGCCATGACCTGCTGCTTTTTGGCAGCCTTTGCCTCCTTCTTATCATCCCAAAACTACCGCTTGGACTCAGCGGTTCTGACGGGTTCTGGGATGGCCAGGGTGGTTGTCGCGACCGGAGTACGAGCCCCATGGTCAATTAGTCGCTGTGCCAATCGCTTGGCACTATCAAATGTAGTGGGGTGGGATGCCAATACATTTCCCTAGTATGGTGACATTAGCCTCCATATATATCTTTCGATCTTTTTCCCCTCTGTATGCACCATGTTGGGACAGAGGGCCACCAGTTCACAAAACCTGGCGGTGTAGGCGACTACGTTGGAGCCCTTCATGGTTAGACTCCACAGTTCTTCCTCTAGCTTTTGGATCTCGCCCCTCGGGCAGTACTCCTCAATCATGAGGTCCTTTAAAGTTTCCCAGCCCATAGCATTTGCCACTATGAGAGATAGTGACTTAACATGGCCGTTCCACCACGTTAGGGGTTTAGTTTCGAAGGTGCAAGCAGCGAACTTCACCTTGCTCTCCTCCGGACAAGAGCAGATTTCGAAAACTGATTCGGTTTTCTCGAACCATTGGGAGAGGCCAATGACTCCGCCAGTCCCCTTGAAGGACAATGGCTTGCAGTTTGTGAAGTCCTTATAGGATAACTCTCTCGAGCGCACAGGAGCTTCAACCTGAATAGAGTGAACAGGGGTTCCTCCTCCAGTGGAACCAGAGGAGTGATATTGAGCCATGGCTGTAGCCACAGCTGCAGCTACAGCAGCATTTAAGGATGTCGTGTCGAACTGAGGAGTACGTGGTTGAGGTGGTGGTATTGGTGTTTCATTATTAAGGTTTCTTCTTGGGTTTCTGCGAGGCGGCATCTTTGATCTATAAGTTTATGAAGATGAAATCATTGATAAGAATTTAATGGAAGAATTGATGTGAATGGCTCATGGACTAACTCTTCATAGCCCAACAATACGATTGGATAATATACTCGAATGAAGATGTAAGCATTTGGATAATAATTTCCATTAGATTAGATATCTGTCAAGGGTACTGGGATTACCAATGTAATAAGTTCGAGAAAATGACCTAGAAGTAGGTCTTACATCAACCAATTTGGAAATCATTTTACAGAACTATGACCAAATCAAGACCTAACTGGTCTACGATTTACAAGGATAGGAAATTAAACTAGAGTTTTTACACTAACTAGGTTATATCCAAAAGAGAAGTTGATGAGAATCTATCGGTGACGAGAACTACCAGAGTGAGTTCTTGACTCCGACAGAAGATGTTCTATGTCCCTTATGTGCCTATCAGATCTGGCTTGCTGAGCTCGAAGTTCTCTGACTTCAACTCGGGTTTCAGCGAGTTCCCTCTGGAGCATTGCATTGCTGACCTGAGCCCTTTCATGAGCGGACTCCAGTTGGCGAATGCGGATAGTGTTAACGCTAGAATTGGCATCAACCTCCAATACTTGGTCGATAGCTGCTCGACCTTGCTCGGTGTTCTGAGCAATCCTACGTACCATAATGGGTAGGACTCTGTCGGCTGAACTTCCCTCAGTGAGGTTGTAGAAGCTTCTGTCTCCATTGTAGGGAATGGGTTGTCCTTGTTCCTGACTCCACATATTCAAGTTTGTGGCCTACAGAGGTGTGTGTCCTTGAAATGTTGGATGAGGGTTTGGGTTTAGAACAACCACTGGTTGGTTGTTGACTTATGGCTCTGAGTCAGAACCATCAGAAAAGCCTTCAGCTTCATGATCATCCAAAGGAATTGGGTGATCATCTTCTGGTTCATCTTCTATCCATCCTGCATTGCCATGGTTGGGAAAGTACGGGTCTCCGGGAATATGGAATCCAACCATTTAATTTATGCGAGAATAGGGATAAGGAAATAATTAATAGACAACTAACTAGATAATTATAAGATGATCTTTATCAGTTAATTCAACATTTGCGCAGTGCCTACAAGTCATATGTAACCAAGACAAGATAGACCTTCGAATAAGTGACCCTAACTCTAAGCCCACAACCAAACAAGGAACAGGAAGTAAAGCAAAGATCACAGATTCTAAGTCTATGACATCCTAGCCACACATAACCCTAGCGTATCCACTCAGCAACTATTGACATACTTAATAAACACCTTTAGTTCTTAGATAAGTAATTATAGTAACACAAAATACTCCTATAGTATTTTAGGTTTAATGTTTTGTTCTATTGTTCTTGTTGTAGTAGTGTTGGTAAGTTTTTAGACTTGTTGCAACTTCACAACCATGCTTAGGCACATGTTAATCACTCTTCGGATAATGTAGTTGATCAGGCTACATCTTCCCAAGATTGACCATATGTCTCTAAGTCTACTTGTGTTGCCCAACAATCGTAATACTTTTGTACTGTCTTAGTGACACTGATTTTAGTATGAATGCAGGCACGTATACTTAATTGAATATTTTAATATTTAAAGTATAAACTCTTAGTCAGAGTATTTTAATCCCAATGTATTTATAGTTAGTATATCTTTTATGGGTTGATATACTCTATTCACTATAAACAATCCTCTGATACCAATCTGTCACACCCCCAAAACCGATGAACGACGGAAACGTTCCGGGGTGGAGGACGTCATGTACAGTATCACAACAATGCAAAGTAGTAAACAAGCAACAACATCATCCATTGCATTAATAATATAGTTTCATACAAGTGTGTTCTGTCAAGTTATATAGACGCCAAAAATAATATACATCAAAATAAAAGAGGAGTCTTGAACGAGCTCCTTCTTCTCAAAACCTGGCACCTGTACCTGTCTACTGGTGACCTGAGAATACAAGTTATTTTGAAAGAGTTTCTCAGCTTTAAAGCTGGTGAGATCATAAGTATATTAGTTTCTGCGTTTGTATGAAATCATTTGTAAGATGTTTGTGAAGTTTTGTGAAGTTTGTATTTGTTTGAACTCTCCTAGAAAACCCTATGTTTTCTACTAAAAGTAGCCTTCTACCAAGGCATATGGTATCTTTGTGTGTGTCTCATGTAAGAGTGTGTATTTTCCAAAATCCGACTATCATTAACCAAAAATATAGTTTTACATTACCGTGCATCGTGTGCATGTTCATGAAGTGAATGTAATGGGAAAAATATTATAGTACTGTAGTGTTGTATTAAGCAACTACTATTGTACTAACTACCTTAAGAAATTGTAACTTTTAAGGTAACATGTGATCGTCTTGTATTGTAACATCCTGATTCCCCAGGTATACCATTTTATCTAATTATTTTGGAGTTTGAGGAGGAACTCGGCGAGTTGGAGCAAAGACTCGCCGAGTAGGGTCGCGGATGTTCATCTGGGTTCACGTCCGGACTCGGCGAGTCCATTAGTGGACTTGGCGAGTCCATGTTTTTTAATGAAACCCTAATCCCCCGGGTTTGAAGCCTATTTAAGGGCACTTATAGCCTCCCATTGCGGCTACCAGTCCCTTGAGAGAACCCTAAGTGAGCCAAATCGTTGTGAGGGAGAAGAAGTCACTTCTTGATCCTTGAACCCTTGGTTTAGCAAGAAGAAGGTGACAAGAGCAAAGAGGAGGTGCAATTCAAGCAGTTCCAGAGTTCAGAGACATCATTTTGAGGTAATGGTTCGAACCTCCTTCAGTTTTGGTGTTGATCATTAGATTTAGGGTTTTCTAACCCCTTTGGAGAGTGATTATGTGGAGGAAATGGTCCCTCTTCGAGTTTGTGGCTTGGATTTGGACTCAAAGAGGTCCAGAGACCTTGACCCTTGGAGCTTTATGGACCAGTTTGGGGTTATTGGCCTTAGGTTGCCATTTTTGGGACTAAATCTCCTTTTTATGCCTTGTTGTGGTTATACAAGCATCAAGTTTCGAAACGTGACATTCATGCTTGGGGAGGCCAGATCTATGGTTTGGGGAAACAGATCTGACCTCAGGAGGTCAGTAGAGTTTGTGCATGGCATGAACTCGCCGAGTTGTTCTTGAGACTCGGCGAGTAGGGTTAGGGTTTCACGTAAATTGCTCAGTGAATAGACTTGCTGAGTTGGAGGATGACTCAGTGAGTCAGGAGGGGTTAGAGGACTGGAGTTCAAGGCGGTATTGGCCGAGTTGTTCTTGAGATTCGGCGAGTCGAGTCGGGGTGGCCCCGCGATTCCTGTCTGGTATGACTCGTCGAGCATAGGGAGGGACTCGACGTACCAAGCGGGACAAAGAGTTAGTGGACATTAGTGTACTCGCCGAGTCACCGGAGCGCACTCGGCGAGTTTGGTCAAAGTTTGACCGTTGACTTTTGTTGACTTTTAGGGTTTAGTCAGCAATGTGGCCTTTGGACCAAGAAGGGGGTAAAACGGTCTTTTACCCTTAAGAGGGTGCTAAGAGAGGATTGAGTCTAGTCTCGAGAGTTATGTTCAAGAGAGCTTTTGCCTTATGTGATAGATGGTGGCGAGTTCGAGATGCAAGCGTGAGGATATCTGCTTCCTGCTTGCCAGGTGAGTCTTCTCACTATACTTTACCTTGAGTAGGTGACCAGAGTTATGTGACAGAGTATTTGTATGCTATGTATGTTATGTGTTGTACTGCATTATTTCTATGTGATTTATGATGTGCATGTTTACAGAGTTAGAACCGGAAGGTTCCCAGAGTTAGAACCGGAGGGTTCACAGAGTTAGAACCGGAAGGTTCACAGAGTAGGGTCCACGGACACACAGAGTTATAGCCTCGAGTGGCTAATATGTGTTATGTGTGGTATTTTGGGGAACTCACTAAGCTTCGTGCTTAAAGTGTTTTATGTTATGTGTTTCAGGTTTCTCTCAGAATCACGGGACGGCACCGGCTCGATTGTACACACTAGAGGAAGAGTCATGTTTTAAGTATCCTGGATTATTATGCAAGTGAAAATGGAGTTATGTTTTGTAATTCGATTATGAATGAGATTTTAAGCAAAGTGTTTTTAAGAATTAAACGATAACTTTTAAACGAAAAATTGTTTTGAAATTTTCGGTGTTACAAGTTGGTATCAGAGCCTTGGTTTGAGGGATTCGGATGCGCCTTCGGGTAAATCTGGACTCAAACTGAGGAAGTAAGAAAAGTTTTCAAAGAAATAATTTTCTAAAGCAAATAAGAGTTCAAAGTGAAAGCGAGAAAGAGTAGTGTGTACAATCAGCCAGAGCCTGAACGGTGATTTCCCAAAATACCCTTACTTTTGTGTTATGAGATATTTATGATGCACTTTATGAGATATTATTGCATGCTAGAGACATGCTAGGTATTCCATATCATAGGACTAGAGTGGCCTGATTTGTGATGCCTTAGCCAAGAATTGTTGTTATATACAATGTGCTTTTGAGTATGTGATGAGTGAGAATATTTAGTTGGAATCCTTTAGGGGATTTGAGTAGAGGAGTAATCTAGGGGAGATATCTAGATAAGTACCGTGGTACTTAGCAAAAGAATAGTTAGAACCCGCGAGGGGAAGAGTTGCATAGTTCGGTGGTACTTTTGAGGATGAGCAAAGCAAGCGGAGTTATTACCCAGAGTGAGTGATATATGTTCTTCGATGCTCGAATGCTGCTTGCTTCGTGCTTTGTGGAACTCTCGATGATGGGAGTCAGCTACCAAGCGAATATGACGATATTCAGGAGGTAGATGGCTGGCATCATTTGGAGCTCTTCAGCACCGAATGGCAGAGAAGTGTGGGAATCCAGGAAGAGCCTAGGGAGTAACCTTAGCCAGATGAATGCACTGGCAGAGTAGAGAATTTTGCTGGGGAGCGAGCAAGTGCGACGGAATTGGTAAACGAGAAGGTCGATCAGCTACTTAGGAGCTCTGGGATAGTCCGTGTGGAAAGTATGGGTAGACGTGGCAGGTAGTATGGGCCCGTACTACTGAAAGCAGAGGACCCATACTTGATACAAGGAGTATTCTGAAGGTTCAATGAGCGGATTGAGGAGTGATGTTATGGTTCGAGTACCATACATCGGAGCAGATGGAGGAGTGATGTTATGGTTCGAGTACCATACATCGGAGCAGATGGAGGAGTGATGTTATGGTTCGAGTACCATACATCGGAGCGGATTGAGGAGTGATGTTATGGTTCGAGTACCATACATCGGAGCAGATGGAGGAGTGATGTTATGGTTCGAGTACCATACATCGGAGCAGATGGAGGAGTGATGTTATGGTTCGAGTACCTTACATCGGAGCAGATGGAGGAGTGATGTTATGGTTCGAGTACCACACATCGGAGCGGATTGAGGAGTGATGTTATGGTTCGAGTACCATACATCAGAGCGGATTGAGGAGTGAAGTTATGGTTCGAGTACCATACATCGGAGCAGATGGAGGAGTGATGCTATGGTTTAGGTACCATACACCAGAACATATTGAGAAGAGATGTCATGGGTTGAGTACCAAGGTTCGTAGTGAATGATGCTTGTAGTTCTCCGGTTATCCGGTCATGATTGATGAGGTAGAGATTGGACGCTATGGGTTTTAGGCCAGTGGGCCATGATTGAGTTGAAGAGGCGTCCCTTGAGAGGGAGGCCGAGAGACTTTCAGAGTATTTTGGTAAGGAGGGGAGAATTTCGGTCTGAGTTGAGCAATCAGTCGATAGAAGAGATGTCACCTTCTATGACCTGGGTGGTGCTATTTATGTTCGTGTGCGAAACATGAGAGGCATGATGTTTAAGTTTTCGGTTTGGGGGTAAACCCTGCAGGTTGTCATTGATGATGATTTTCCATCAGAGTATCAGGTAGCATGTGTGCCACGAGGCAGTGATTTACCATGAGCAGATAGTCAGTCGGGACTAAGATAGTCGAGAGCCACGTTACACCTATTTGAGTATAGTAGGGCATATTGTAGAGGTATCAGTGGGGAGTCCAGTCGAGTTTATCAGTGTAGTGGTTTTTCTATCTAGGTTGGGTATTGAATATGGGAGTGGGTCCCTGTTCTTGGGATAATCGATGTGTTGGAACGTCGGTTGATGAGTCGAGGTGGAGGAGTATGATGATTTTGTGGTCCAGTCTATGAGTAAGTGATGTTATTGGACAGTTAAGTTGTTTGGTATTGGATTTGTACGTGACTTGGAACGAATAGAAGCAGTCGTGACGAGAAGTTCTTGAGGATTTCATCTGAGGTTCAGAGTATATAAGATCGATTAATTTCCTTAAAGGGGATGACTGGGCGTTGCGTAGCACTTTCCAGGGGCAGGTGCGTTATTGGTGGTGAAAATAGTTCGTGAGATTGTTGATATGCCAGATAGTGATGGTTCGAACCCTAGGTGGGGGAGAACCGGGTGGTTTATTTAGAGAACCAGAGATTTGTCCAAGAGCGGTTAGGGGTTGGATACAGAAACCTGCGGCTTGAATTGATGAGATCAGGGTCATTGGTGATCAAGGAAAGGTGCAGGGCGAGATAATGCATATGGTATATGTCTGAGAGAAGGATGGGTGTCTCCACGTCGGGTGGTCAATGGTCAGGAATCTGGTGGGGGTCAAAGACGTTTCAAGTGGAAGACTCGTAATGATAGTATGGGCAGTTGAGAACTTCTGGGTTGAAATATGGGTAGAAGATTGTCGAGTAGCCAACTCCCAAGCTGGGATGTGTATTCTTGCTTGGATTTTTGAGCAGTAGTGGAAAGGGTTTCGGAGGATCATCAGTGTGTTCTGAAGAGTTAGCGCCTTCCTTGTATTCCAATTGAGTGTTTGGATGCGCTGAAGTTGCGCATTGAGTGAGATAGGAAATTATTATGGGATTCAGAGGAAATGTATTGTTGTATGTGTATGGTGCTGGGAGTAAGGGAATCAGTGGTAGAGGCAGGACATTGTGATGCTCTGTTATGGTGTTCTGTGGTTTCCGCGTATAGCGTCCCGATTTCGGAGTTATTTAGAGTCTTGGGTTTAAGACGACTGGTGATGTATCATGTATCTATGGTTCCAGTGGGAGCCCTTCGTGTATTGTCATCGAGAGGGATTATTTAAGGAAGTGGATCTCCGCAGAGGTAGGTTATGTGTTATGGCGGTTGCCGCCAGAGTCTGTAATGCATATCAGGGCAAGTGTGTGTGTAACTATCTATGATAGTATTCGGTGCATGAGTTAGTGAACATAGTGTGGCGTTGTAATGAGAATGAGAGTATAGGGTGAAGCTACGGGGAGCCGTAGTACTCACAATCCAGAGAGAGAGAGTCGTGATACTACGGGGAGCCATAGTATTCACCAGTCAGAGGGTGTTGTGATGCTACGGGGAGTCGTAGTACTCACAAGCCAGAGAGAGTGAGAGTCGTGATACTACGGGGAGCCGTAGTATTCACCAGTCAGAAGGTGTTGTGATGCTAAGAGGAGTCGTAGTACTCACAAGTCATAGGGAGGGAGCCGTAGTACTCACTAGTCAGAGGCTATCGTAATGTTGCGGGAAGCCATAGTACCCACTAGACGGCAAGAGAGTGTGATGAGAAAGTGTTCTCCGATAAGTGCATGATGCAGAAGAGTTTTAGGCTTGAGTAGCCCTAGTTTTGAGTTTATGGAGCCTAGTGTTTAAACCGGGGCGAGACCGGGGTCTCCGTCTCTGTCAGGAGGATCAGCGAGGCGCGCGGGAGAATATGCGCAGCAGACGCCAGAGGTTAGAGCTGAGTCGATCTTCAATTGGATTGTATTTTTATGAGGAAAAGGGAATTTCGTGACTTGAGTGTCACTAGGCCGTGATAGTGGTCACGGGGAGGAAGTTAGTGAGATATTTTGGATCATGTTATGTGTGACCTTTGGGGGTTCAGTTGTGGGGCCAAAAGCTGACCTGGTGCTCGGTATCGAAGATGAATATGAGAAATGAGCTAGAGTTTACCATGGTGATGTCTGTGGACAGTTCAGAGCGAGCGAACGATTCAGACGCTCGTGGATATGCTTCGGGCATGTGTATTAAATTTCGGGGGGAAATTGTGGCCCGTATTTGCCCTTGGCAGAGTTTTCCTACAACAACAGCCATCATTAGTGCATCAGTATGCCACCTTTTGAGCTGTTGTAGGGAAGGGGGTATCGGAACCCATTTGCTGGGGAGAGGAAGAGCAACATGTGATAGGAATTAAGAGATCGTGCTTCAGACGTCAAAGCAGATACAGCAGGTCAGGCAGAGGTTGTTGACCGCTCAGAGTCGCCAGAAGAGTTATGCGGACAGGCGCCGGTCCGAGCTCAAATTTTTGGTCGGTGACTTTGTACTCCTGAAGGTCTCTCCTTGGAAAGGAGTGACCCGATTCAGGAAGAGGGGCAAGTTGGGGCCCCGATATATCGGTCCTTTTCGGGCGATCGCGAGGGTAGGCAAGGTAGCCTACCGGTTGGAACTACCTGCAGAGCTAGGTCAGATCCATGATGCTTTCGATGTGTCGCAGCTGCAAAAGTGTATAGCCGAGGAGTCGGCAGTAGTTCCATTAAAGGATATTCAGGTGGATGTGGGCCTGAACTACGTTGAGAGACCGATGGCTATTTGGGATCGAAAGATTAAAGGTTTTGAGGAACAAAGAGGTGCCTCTGGTGCAGGTCCAGTGGCAACATCGGAAGGGGTCAGAGCTTAATTGGGAGCCGGAGCGCGAGATGCATGAGTAGCATCCGGAGTTGTTTCTAGAGTGAGACTTCGAGGGCGAAGTCTGATTCTAGTGGGGGAGAATTGTAACATCCTGATTCCCCAGGTATACCATTTTATCTAATTATTTTGGAATTTGAGGAGGAACTCGGCGAGTTGCAGCCAAGACTCGCCAAGTAGGGTCGTAGATGTTCATCCGGGTTCACGTCCGGACTCGGCGAGTCCATTAGTGGACTCGACGAGTCCACGCTATTTAATGAAACCCTAATCCCCCGGGTTTGGAGCCTATTTAAGGGCACGTATGGCCTCCCATTGCGGCTACCAGTCCCTTGAGAGAACCCTAAGTGAGCCAAATCGTTGTGAGGGAGAAGAAGTCACTTCTTGATCCTTGAACCCTTGGTTTAGCAAGAAGAAGGTGACAAGAGCAAAGAGGAGGTGCGATTCAAGCAGTTCCAGAGTTCAGAGACATCATTTTGAGGTAATGGTTCGAACCTCCTTCAGTTTTGGTGTTGATCATTAGATTTAGGGTTTTCTAACCCCTTTGGAGAGTGATTACGTGGAGGAAATGGTCCCTCTTCGAGTTTGTGCCTTGGATCTTGACTCAAAGAGGTCCAGAGACCTTGACCCTTGGAGCTTTATGGACCAGTTTGGGGTTATTGGCCTTAGGTTGCCATTTTTGGGACTAAATCTCCTTTTTATGCCTTGTTGTGGTTATACAAGCATCAAGTTTCGAACTTTACATGACATTCATGCTTGGGGAGGCCAGATCTATGGTTTGGGGAAACAGATCTGACCTTAGGAGGTCAGTAGAGTTTGTGCATGGCATGAACTCGCCGAGTTGTTCTTGAGACTCGGCGAGTAGGGTTAGGGTTTCACGTAAATTGCTCAGTGAATAGACTTGCCGAGTTGGGGGATGACTCAGTGAGTCAGGAGGGGTTAGAGGACTGGAGTTCAAGGCGGTACTAGCCGAGTTGTTCTTGAGACTCAGAGAGTTGAGTCGGGGTGGCCCCGCAATTCCTGTCTGGTATGACTCGTCGAGCATAGGGAGGGACTCGACGTACCAAGCGGGACAAAGAGTTAGTGGACATTAGTGTACTCGCCAAGTCACCGGAGCCCACTCGGCGAGTTGGGTCAAAGTTTGACCGTTGACTTTTGTTGACTTTTAGGGTTTAGTCAGCAATGTGGCCTTTGGACCAAGAAGGGGGTAAAACGGTCTTTTACCCTTAAGAGGGTGCTAAGAGAGGGTTGAGTCTAGTCTCGAGAGTTATGTTCAAGAGAGCTTTTGCCTTATGTGATAGATGGTGGCGAGTTCGAGATGCAAGCGTGAGGATATCTGCTTCCTGCTTGCCAGGTGAGTCTTCTCACTATACTTTACCTTGAGTAGGTGACCAGAGTTATGTGATAGAGTATTTGTATGCTATGTATTTTATGTGTTGTACTGCATTATTTCTATGTGATTTATGATGTGCATGTTTACAAAGTTAGAACCGGAAGGTTCCCAGAGTTAGAACCGGAGGGTTCACAGAGTTAGAACCAGAAGGTTCATAGAGTAGGGTCCACGGACCCACAGAGTTATAGCCTCGAGTGGCTAATATGTGTTATGTGTGGTATTTTGGGGAACTCACTAAGCTTCGTGCTTACACTGTTTTGTGTTATGTGTTTCAAGTTTCTCTCAGAATCACGGGACGGCACCGGCTCGATTGTACACACTAGAGGAAGAGTCATGTTTTAAGGATCCTGGATTATTATGCAAGTGAAAATGGAGTTATGTTTTGTAATTCGATTATGAATGAGATTTGAAGCAAAGTGTTTTTAAGAATTAAACGATTATTTTTAAACGAAAAATTGTTTTGAAATTTTCGGTGTTACAAGTTGGTATCAAAGCCTTGGTTTGAGGGATTCGGATGCGCCTTCGGGTAAATATGGACTCAAACTGAGGAAGTAAGAAAAGTTTTCAAATAAATAATTTTCTAAAGCAAATAAGAGTTCAAAGAGAAATCGAGAAAGAGCAGTGTGTACAATCAGCCAGAGCCCGAACGGTGATTTCCCAAAATACCCTTACTTTTGTGTTATGAGATATTTATGATGCACTTTATGAGATATTATTGCATGCTAGAGACATGCTAGGTATTCCATATCTTAGGACTAGAGTGCCCTGATTTGTGATGCCTTAGCCAGGAATTTCTGTTATATGCGATGTGCTTTTTAGTATGTGATGAGTGAGAATATTTAGTTGGAATCCTTTAGGGGATTTGAGTAGAGGAGTAATCTATGGGAGATACCTAGATAAGTACCATGGTACTTAGCAAAAGAATAGTTAGAACCTACGAGGGGAAGAGTTGCATAGTTCGGGCCCGGTCAGAACTAAGTTGATGTGTTCAATTAAGTTCTTTGTCAAACAAATCAGAAATTGGGAAACAAACTGTTGGACAATAAACAAGACATGGTTCCATGTATTTCTCCGGCTAATATGTAGAACAGAGGATTATATGATCACTTATCTTAAATGGCATATCATCGTCTTCTAAGTTCCGAGAGACCTTGAAAGAGCTACGATTGTCGATCAATTCCTGAAGTACTACAATTATAGTTATTAGACTTATCCAAGTGGGAGACTGTTGGATAAGGTGTCTAAGTCCATAACTATTTCTGGTAAGTACTTGACCCGACCCAACATGGTCCATTTGGGTTGCATGGCACCATGCAATTGGATAGACTAAATGAGAGAAATAACACATGGAGATTATTAATATAGTATAAGTTCTAATATATTAATAATATTATTTAATTAGTTTGATCAAGAATTAATTTAGAATTAATTAAGTGATCAAAAGATAACTAATTAAATATATGGGTTGATTATGTAAATCATCCATATCTTGTATAGTGGGCTAAGAGGCTCCATGGATTATCAAGTTGGGTTCCACCCATAGGATGCTCCATGGATGCTCCATGGGAGTTACAAACCCATGGGTCATGGAAATGAAGAGTCATGACACATTAGGGTTTACATGGTGTAACCCTAGATGTGTAAAAACTATATAAGAATCTCATTCTCCACCAAAATCAGACACACATATGAAACAAGAGGGCTAGGTCAATTTTAAGAAGTGTGTGTTCTATCAAAAGTCTTTCCAAGAGCATTTGGTGTTGTGTGAAGCATTTGAGGCATCACACTGTTGGGTTTTGAGCAATCTAACACTTCCTAAGTGTGCATGCAACCCTAATAAACCTTGGATCTATGTTTTTCTAAATACATGCAAAATAAAAATTTTCCAAGGTTCATAACCTATCTAACATGGCATGGGGTACTTTCAAACATAAAAGAATTAGATGAGATTACATACCTTTTTGATGAGCTTGATTCTTAAGGACTTTGAGGGCCAAGCACCAATATTGTGAATGCCTCAAATGGAATCACAAATCACCACAAACACTTGGAAAACTTTGAGAGAGTGTATACACACATAGAAATCGGCCACACCTAAGTCTCACACAACTAGTGCCACTAGTGGCTATTTCATGCAACATAAGCATGCTTATATAGTGTACATGATTAGGGTGAAACCCTAATAACCCATGACTTTTCCTTTCCCAAGGATCCATGGGTTAAAAGCTCCATGGATCATCCACGAACTTCCATATAAGCCTAGCCCATTAACAAATGAGTGTTAGCCCACACTATATAAAACCAATAGCCCACAATCTAATTAGTCTTCCTTTTAATCTCTAAATTAATTCATAATTAATTTAAGACTAAGACTAATTAAATAACATGACTTCATATTAATATATTATAACTTATAATATATTAATAAACATATATGTATAACTCTCATAAAATTATCCATAAATGGTTCGGGTGAAGTGCAACCCAAATGGACCATGCCGGGTCGGGTCAAGTATATACCAAATGAGTTATGGACTTAGACACCTTATCCAATAGTCTCCCATTTGGATAAGTCTAATAACTATATTTGCGTATGTTACTTTAGGAACCAACTAGCAATCGTAGCTCTCGAAAACTCTGTTGAACTATGAAGCGCCATTTTAGATAAGTGATCATATAATCTTCTATTCTCATGATATCAGCCGGACAAATACGTGGAACAACGTCGTACTTATTGTCCAGCAGTTTGTTTCCCGATTTTCGATTTGTTTGACAAAAAACTTAATCGAACACATCAATTTAGTTCTGACCGGCCGGTACATAGGTCACAACAAAATCATCAAGGGGCCCAGATATCGCTTCTATTTCTAGAAGGAACAGATAAACTTCGACTCATATGCTTGTTCTACTACTTGTTGAATTGTACATAAAGGAACGTTTTATAACATCAAGTTACTGATGCGTTTACGTGCAATCAATGCACAACCAACTCATAGGTAACAACTCATATCTCTAGGTTTGAAGATTTATATGATATTACTGTCTCACGATCACTCGAGATAAATTCCATGAAGTGATACAAGTGAGCGTGGGTTTGTTCCAATACTCATAACTTATGAGCACTCATGAATGTTGTAGCAACCATTGTTATGACTAAACCCATTTAGCCATCTACAAACTCGATTCATGACAGTCTTGATTCATACCTACTTCCAACATATGAACGACTGTGGAGTGTTTAAATAACTTAGTCATTCGGAAAGAATAACCTAGCTATTTTGGAAGTCAAAACATGCAAAGTGAAACACAATAACAATCGAATCCAATATGGTCTCAGAACGCAATATATATAGAATTTCTTCAAGTTGAACCATTCCAACATAAAATTAATATATATATATATATATATATATATATATATATATATATTCTTGACTAAAGATGATTAAAATCTCAATCTAAGCTTTAGAATTGAAATGAAGTATAATCTCCTCTCCGTTAATTATAGCAAAACAACTTTTCAACCCCTGCAACTTCACGAATTGAAACTTTTGTTTTCTATAACTAACATTGCTAACTTGCAACACTAAACGTAATAATCATGCTCCCACTAACATGATGATTATCATCATAACACTTATGCTCCCACTAGCTCTGACATATTTCCAGAAATTTGCTGGACTTCTGAAATTTAGATTCATACACCCTTTCTTAGATAGCTCACATGTGTGTCTAAGCAATTTCAACAACTATGAAAAGGGATGCCGTAATCATAGTCTCAATTTCTTAGACCTTTGCCATTTCTCACAAGTCCATGTTAGTGTGCCGGTTAACCACACACGCTCCACTAACGACTTTTGAAAATGCAAATAACACAATTGATATCTACGTAAAATCTACTTAGTGAAAGCATTTCCTCACCATCATTTTCATGAATCGGAGAGAAACCTTATGACACTTAGATTTTATAGTGTATGAGTTCCTATCCATGTGAATTTGTCAAAACCATAATCACAAGATAAGGTTAGTGACAAATTCAGCCTTACATGGATTAAACTTGTTCAATCTTAGTTTCTTGTCACCTTGGTAGCACAAGGCCCACCAATGCTTCCAAGTTGAACTCTGATAACTCACATGCAAATTCAAATTATTTGAAGTAGGTAGAAAAATAAGAATTATGTGAACACGATAGGTTGCAAACCTTAAGTCGTGTGCTAGTGATAAATTACAGTTTTTACTCTTGATTAAATCTTGAAACTCTTTCAGGATATTTAAGGCTCCCACTGTCCTCTTGACATATAAGTTTCCCCAGTCGAGAACCATTCCTTGACAAAAACAAATATTGAAGGGACAATGCGGATTCTTATCAAGACTAACACTTCACACAATTGGTCTTAGTTGGTCTTTGTCTCATCCAAGACATCACAACTTACCAATCTCAAATGTACAAGAGTAGAAAACATTTTACTCTTACATTTGACTAGTGTTAATAAATCTTCCTTTATGTCACTCAAGGTTACAATCTTGGAGTATGACTCTAAGAATTGTTTTGGAACGAAGTATGACTCATCTTCTTGATTTTAACCAATCCAACAATTCATGACCTCTCTTCTTAGCCGTAACGATGCACTAAGACGTCCTTAGAGTATGAAATTGTGATATGGTATCATAATCATTAAGATGATGATGAAATACGATACTAAAGTACTCTCCCATCCTTTCAGATTTGAGAAACTTTTATCTTTCTGCCTAATTTGATTCTTCTCATTTGTTCTGTCATACATTGTAACCTTTCCAATGTTACAGAATTATACTTAACCTCATAAGTATAATCATATTTACTAATCTTTAGTAAATCAATCTTTGTGGTGGACCTTGACCAGCGCACACCCAATGTACCTAATTCCTTAGTCCTTCAATTGACTCACATATACATGTGATCAAAGAATCAGTCTTAATTTTCAAAGATGAAAATTCTCATTCATCATACAATACAACTTGTATGATTCCAAGTTTCTGTCCGATTGAAACTTGGGTGATGAAAAACTTTCTTCATTTGGTAAATTTAGACGCTACCACAAATGAAAGAATCAAATCCACTTTCAAATATTGCTATTATTGGAAACATATAAGCAACAATTTTCCACAGATGCCATTGTAAGGATATTTTTAAAATAAATAAAATTAAAGTCCTTTTTTTCTTTTATTTTAAAACTTTGCGGAAAAACTTATCCTTACAACCCACATGAAAACCTTGTTGTTATCTATTCATAAGCAATATATTATAACTCTTAAGCAACAAGTCAAAATTCTGATTGCCGAACCATGCGATCGAAACCCACCTTTGCAATCAGAATCAACATATACTTACTTTAAGCTTCCTATCTTTTCTTTGATTCTTAAAAACATCAGCATGTGACCCATTCACATTATGTAATAAGAATCTCCAAATAGGAACTTAATAGAGTTAGATACTGGACTTTACCCGAAGTAGAGTCAAACCTCTTGACTTGATCAACCTTATGACCTTTTAGGTGAATAGGGCAGCTTCGCAACCAATGCCCCTTCCTTTGGCAACAAAACACATGGACCCTTTGGTAATGGCACATGAGACTATCTCAGAATTTTCCTTTCTCTTTACTATTTGGTCAACCGAGTTGACTATAGCCGATCCCTTTCCATTGGGAAGAGAAATCCTTTTCTAGATATCCAATGCTACCATTGTCAATGTCCATGTAGACTTCGGAAGTTGTTCTTTTAATCAAATTTGCTTTACTGGTGTTCCGAATCATTGCTGATTCCACAACACCAAGCAAAAATATAACATCAGTAAGGGTCATCTCATAGTCTGTCTCATAGTAGTCCCAAAGAGACTCACTATGTTACTAAGAAAGTGATTGAACATCCAACTTTCACGAGACTTTAACACCCAACTCTCCTGGCTTGTCAATATGTGACTTTATCTCCAAGATGTGAGCACACAAAGACTATGCTTGCCAATAGGGATTGAGTGACTTTAAACTTTTCAAGAACTTGTGGGTGAGGGAGAATAATTGGAGGAGGTGGAGGAAGTGAAGCATGATGTTGAGGGACACCATCTTCAAGAGATTTGGGAAGATCATAGTTGTCTGAACCAGACATCTATAATGGGAGAAAATCAAGTTAGTTGATTCAAAGTCCTTAATATAACACCCAATATGAAATATTAAGGCTAGGAACCAACACAATATTTTATAATTTGGAAGAGGGATGCCGTAATCCAAGCTATAAAATATTTGAAGGTAGGCGAATGACGATTCACCAATTTCCACCATGAAAAATGAAATAATTTATTAGGTTTTAATTGAATTTGAAATTCCTAGATCTTTTGAGATTCATTGAACTTTTCAATGGCATGTTTCAATCTCGAGTGTGCCCTCTCAAGTTTTGTGACTGGGATGCCGAGGATCACAAAACAAGGTGTGAATAACCATACCAATTCACTTGATACCCTTAATATTATCACCTAATCAATGTGCCGGTTAACCACACACGCTCCATTGATCTATGACAAACATTAAGTCACCCTTCGTGATCCTTACTAGTCCAGGTTAGTGTGCCGGTTTACTATCCCTAAGGTTGTTTCAATTCAATAATTAGTTGTTATAAGCACTAATTATATTCATATATGTATCATTATATGTTAAATTGGATCCGCGTGTGTGTTCAAGTCTTCACTTGACACTTAGCATTCTATACAATCCGTTCATTCAAACCACTCACTACAGGTGAGTTCATAGTCCCTTAATCAATATTTTAAATGTTTTTAAATGCTTTCATGGGGGGATACAAGTTGAATCATGCTAGTTATTATATCAATCACATGTGATTAATAAGTAGCATACAAATGGATTTACTACTCTTTTAACTATTTTACCAGTCAGATCACTTCAAATGGCTTTCCAAAACGTTTTTACTTGTTTAAAACTCTTTATCAAACTGTCTTACATACAGAATGTTTCTTTTAAAACTCTGTTACAATTGTGTTTCAAACAAAGGTTTCCTTATACTTTAAACTATTCTTATCAAACAAACTGCTTTCAACTCGTATTACAAACTGACATCAAGTCATCCTTTCTTAGTTATTAAACTTTTCAATGGTTTTACAAAACTTCTTTTATACTTTTATATTGTCAAATGCATGCCTATGTATGTATAGTTATATAAGTAATGCTTAAAGGACTTAGGAAGGCTAGCTCGCTTTATCTCCTTTTCCTCATTGGGATGTGGCTTTAGGGCATCGGTTATCCGTCTGAAGGTCGTCTAAATATTAGTTATATATTATGTATACATATATAGGCATAAAAGTTCTACCAGTCAATTCAATACCCTTGGGTAGCAAGGGTATACGTTCATGTTCAAACGTACAGGTCATATTACTAGTAAACTACGATAGGCATAGTTTAGGAAGTTACTAATACTATTACTAGAACAAAGAATCATACAATGACTCAGTTCATTCATGATTCAATACTTGCTAGATAGAGAGAACCCTTAATACAGCTAGTACACACAGTACATTTCAATACTTGCTAGATAGAGAGAGAACACACAATACAACTAGTACACGCAGAACATTACAATACATACAGACTAGACAGAGGGAGAACATACAATACAGCTAGCACATTCATTACATATACATTCATGCAGTTATGTGAGCCACTAAACGGGGCACGACACTACCTTCCATGACCGTTTTTGTATCCAGAATCTCCTTAATTGGGTATAGATCTATACTGCATTTACTATCCTACACCTTGCTGCTTGCTATAGTGGGACTTGCAAGTCCACGGGTGCCAAATGTCATTTCTTACGGCGTCTTACATCATCGTTTTACTAGAGTCGGTAGCAGGATACAGTCTGATCACATGGTACTTTAAATTACAATTGGTTTAAGGTAGTTTGTACAACAATAGTTACTTATTACAATACTACAGTACTATAATATTTTTCCCATTATATTCACTTCGTGAACATTCACACGATGCACGGTAATGTAAAAACTATATTTTTGGTTAATGATAGTCAGATTTGGGAATATACACACTCTTACAAGATACACACACAGATACTAGATGCCTTGGTAGAAGGCTACTTTTAGTAGGAAACATAGGGTTTTCTAGGAGGTTTAACACTTTTACATACTTACATTTCACATACTTACAAATACTTTCTTACAAATTCAGACACTAAAATACTTATGATCTCACCAACTTTAAAGCTGATACTCCCTTTCAAAATAACTTGTATCCTCAGGTCAACAGTAGACAGGTATCGATGCAAGGTTTAGAGAAGGTGGAGCTCGTTCAAGACTCATCTTTCATTTTGATTTATACTTTAGTGTCGATTAAACATGTCAGAACACACATGTATTAAAATTATATTATTAATGCAATGAATGATGTTGTTGCTTGTTTACTACTATTCATTGTTGTGATACTGTACATGACGTCCTTCGCCCTAGAACGTTTCCATTGTTCTATGGTTTTGGGGTGTGACAGTTGCACTTCACCGACACAATTTATATGGATAGTCTTTTGAGAATAGTATATTTATGATTAATATTAATATATTATAAGTTCTAATATATTAATATGGAATCATATTATTTAATTAGTATTGATCAAGAATTAATTTAGAATTAATTAAGTGATCAAAAGTAACTAATTGAATATGGACTCTTATATATATGGAATGGGCCAAGTTCATTTAGGTTGGGCTAAGCTTTTATGGATAGTCCATGGAGCTTTTAACCCATGGATCCTATGTAAATGAAAGGTCATGGGTATTAGGGTTTACGTGGATGTAACCCTAATCCTCCATAATATATAAAGGGTTCCTTTGCTCACAAAATTGGCACAAGTGTGTGAAAATAAGAGTGGGCCGATTTTAGTGTGCATACATATTCTCTCAAGTTCTTCCAAGGTGTTTTGGTGATTTGTGATTCCATTTGAGGCTTCCACACTATTGGGGCTAAGCTCTTAAAGCTTGAAGACATCAAGCTACATCAAAAGGTATGTCATCTAACTAGAACTTTGTAGTATAGGTGCTTCATAATATGCTAGTTAGGATGGAACCTTGGAATAGTTAATATTTGCATGTATAATAGAGAAAACATAGATCCAAGGTTTATAGGGTTGCATGTAAACCATAGGAGTGTTAGAATGCTCAAAAACAAACACCTACTCGACGAGTAGGATGAGTTTCTTCATGGACTCGGTGAGTCCATCAATGGAATCGGCGAGTCCAGTGCCCAGACAGCCCAAAAATCATTTTTTTTAGCATTTTTCAGCACTTTGCATCAAGTATAATTGAAAACAAGCTTAGGCTCTGATACCACTATTGGGTTAATGAGCATTCTAACACTCCTAAGTGTACATGCAACTCTAAATACCTTGGATCTATGTTTTCTCTATTATACATGCAAATATGAATATTCCAAGTTATTACCCTATCTAGCATACAATGATTTGATACTTTGGTAATATAACAAGTTAGAATACATACCTCTTGATGTGCCTTGACTCCATGAAGCTCGAGAGCCTAGTGCCCCAAGTGTGACACCTCAAATGTTGCACATAACATCACCAACATATGGAATAACCATGAGATGAAGACACTTCATGCTCAAATCGGCTAGCCTTCATATATATGTCACTAGTTCCAATTTCTTGAGCCAAAGGGGTCCTTATATAGTGTGCACATTAGGGTTACACCATGTAACCCATGACTTTACCCATTCCTTATGCGCCATGGGTTTTAACCTCCATGGAGTATCCATGGGTCACCACATGGGTTAAACCCAACATAAGGAATCATGGATCATAAGCCCACATATATAAGAATGAATGATTTACACAATCAATCCCCATATATTTAATTAGTATCTTTTGATCACTAAATTAAGTCCAAATTTATTCTTGATCAATAAAAATTAAATAACATGATTTCATATTAATATATTAAAACTTATAATATATCAATATGTCACAAATGTCCTCTCCTCACAAACGGTTTATCCAAATGTTCTGATGCCATGCAACCCAAATAGACCATGCCGAGTCGGATCAAGTACATTATAATTATAGTTATGGACTTAGACACTAATCCAACAAACATATCCTTAAGAGTCTGGATGGTCCGCTCTCTCTGACCATCGATCTGTGGATGATAAGTAGTGCTGAAATGTAACCTTGTGCCCAATTCATCATGGAACTTTTGCCAAAATCTGGAAGTAAACCAAACATCTCGGTCTGAAACAATGGAGACTGAAACTCCATGATGAGCAACAATCTCCTGAACATACACATCGGGCAACGTTTTGGCTAAAGAGCTCTCCCAGATAACTAAAAAGTGGGTACTCTTGGTCTATCGATCCACGTTGACCCATATAGCATGAAAACCCTTGGCAGTCTTCGGCAACTTAGTGATAAAATCCATGGTGATTTGTTCCTACTTCCACATGGGAACCTCCAAAGACTACAGCTTTCCATGTGGCCTCTGATGCTCGGCCTTGACCATTCTACAGGTTAAGCACCTCTTAACATATCGGGCCATCTTCCTCTTCATACACGGCCACCAGTAACTTAATATCAAATCCCAATTCATCTTGGTGGCTCCCGGTATATAGAAAGGCGATACTTATGAGCCTCCTCCAACACTATCTGTTTGACCCCACAAGAAACTGGAACCTAAACCCGACCACACCGGGTTAACAATCCTCGACTATCGGTGACAAACCTATCGATCTCGTCCCTGATCCTCTCCTACTTCTAGTTCTCCTTCATAAATCCCTCCGCCTGTTCCTCTCTTATCAAACCCAAAAGTGGGGAATCAATGGATATCCTCATACACATCTCTCCAGATGAAGATCCATTCGACTTCCTGCTCAAGGCATCCGCTACCACATTCTCTTTACCTGGATGGTAAAGGATCTCGTAGTCATAATCCTTGACCATGTCTAGCCACCTGTGCTACCTCATGTTCAGGTTCGGTTGGTCCATAAGATATTGCAAACTTTAGCTACTGAGAGGCATAAGCAATCACTCGTCTCCTCTATATAAGAATCACCCCCAAACAAGTGATGGATGCATCACAGAATACCATGAAATCCTCGACACCCTCTGGAAGGGTCAACACCAGGGCCTTACATAACCTTTGTCGCAACGTCTCAAAAGAAACCTGTTGCTCAAGGTCCCATCATAAATCCACTCCCTTCCTTGTCAGACAAGTGAGGGGTACAAAAATCTTGGAGAATGCCTGGATAAATCTCCGATAATATCCCCCCAAACCCAAGAAACTCCTGATCTCTGAAGGAGATTTTGGAACCTCCCACTATCATGGCCTTGATCTTGACCGGATTGACCAAAAGCTTATCTTGGTTAACGAGATGTCCCAGGAACTGGAGCTCTTGTAACCAAAACTCACACTTCTAGAACTTGGCATACAGCCGTTCCCGCCTCAATACTCCCAAAAGCTCTTGAAGATGCTCCTCGTGCTGCTCTCTGGTTTTGGAATACACCAAGATATCATCAATGGACACAATAATTGATCAATCGAGCATCGACCTGCATATGCTAGGGTGCAAAGTTCTCTTTGGATGT
Organism: Lactuca sativa; assembly: GCF_002870075.4. Classification (NCBI taxonomy): domain Eukaryota; kingdom Viridiplantae; phylum Streptophyta; class Magnoliopsida; order Asterales; family Asteraceae; genus Lactuca; species Lactuca sativa. Next base: position 69,141,911 of record NC_056630.2, read on the forward strand.
GGCTTAACCTCTTTTGATGTGTAATGGATTTAGGCTTTCCTATAAATACGAAGTGAGTGGCTCCCATTTATGTAAGACCCATTTTGGAGTGATTAGACTAGTGAGAGAATTATTGCAAGACCCACTTTGTAATAGTTTCCTAGATCTAATGAGAGCCTAAACATATTTATTTACTCTTTGTGTTCTTGATGATTAAATGATTCACTTGATCTTTACTATTCTGCACATGTCATCATTATCTGGGTCACTACAATTGGTATTAGAGCGGGTGTTCTTGAAGTTCTCAAGAATTTGATCCATGATAACAACATGATTTGGTGAATCCTAAATGGACTGTATGTTCTTCATATTTGAGAGAGTTTTTGTTCTATAAATTGAATTTATTCCTTGATTTGATTCAAAATTCGATTTTCCCTCTCTACAATACTTGTTAACTTCACTTTCTCTCGTTAGAAAGTCTTTAAAATTCACTTTCTCTATCTAGAAAAATCCAAGTTCTTGTGATTCTTGTTTTATAATTGATCAGAGATGGTGAATTTACTTTATGATTCATGGATCATGATGATTAAAGATGTCAAATACAAAGTCAATGAGAACCAATTTTATGGGTAATTATTGAAAGGCGGGTTTATTAAATTAGAAATTTTAATTTCTTATAGAGACAAAAATGATGATCACGGAAAATTGATATTTCAACCTCTTAGTAAGATTGGAAGCTTGATTGAAATTACCATGAATATGTTATCTTGGTTTGAAAATCAAAAGGAAAGAAAAGAAAGAGAATTATTCAAAAAGGAATATGTTTATCTTATTGAAGACCGAAATGATCTTCATGTTCTTAAATTTGTTGAAGTTCAAGAAATGCGAATTCAATGTGATATTCATGAAGATGTGAAAGTTTTTTGTTCAATTGGAGTTGAAATCGATGATTGCTTGAATTCTTGTGATTCGATTGAAGGAATGGTGCCATATATAAAACCTTCAATCCAAGAAGTTCAAATGTATCAAACTCCAAAAGATTTTATTCAAATTTGAAAAGTTAAGGTTGTCAAGAATAATGTTGTTCTTGAATTCAAAAGTTTAAGATCCAAAAAGATGAAAAAGAAGTAGTAGTAGTAGTAGTAGAAGAAGATGAAGAAGAAGAAGAAGAAGAAGAAGAAGAAGAAGAAGAAGAAGACGAAGAAGAAGAAGAAGATCAAAAATAAGAACAATTGGGTTTCTAAACAAAATTCTTCAAATGTTGTCTTGAAGCCGAAATCTATGAAGCAAATTTGGGTTCCAAAGCATCAATCATCAAATGGTGTAATGTATTTGAATTCCAAACCCAAAGTTGTTGAAGATTTTCAAAATCATTATGAAGATGAAGCTAGATTTTGGAAAAATGAGAAGAACAGATTGTACAACCTGCATCGTGGGTGGTACAATATGAAATTTGGTGATTTTCTTGTACCAACCAAGGAACCAAGATCTTCAATGATTGATTCCTGTGTTGCAAATGGAAAATAAATTATCAAGAAAGTTTCTTACATTCTCAAATGTATTCTGGAAAATTCATGTTGAGATCAATACCTTGTTTTTGATAATCCGATGATGAACGATTTAGGTTTTCTCGAAATCCAAATTCAATTTTATTTTCAATTCGTGCTTGTTGTTTTTGATTTTTGATTGTTTTTATTCGTTGGATCAAATTTGTTTCAACACCATTGTTGATCCAATATTTTTTAATAAATCATGCCTAAAGCCAAAATAATAATCCGATCATTGTTCATTTGATCCAAAGTGAAGCAAAAATATCGATCTTATTACTCTTTATAGATCATAATTTTTTTCAAGCCATATATATCTTCGAATTGTCACTATTCATTCAATCCAAATCATTCAATCTGTTACTGTTCATTTAATCAGATTGAGCCCAATCAATTAATCCATTTACTGTTCATCGACGAAAATTCGAGACCATTCTAAATTCTCGGTACTGTTCATGATATAACCTAATTCGAAATCAACTAATAAAAGATTAGGAACCAAGAACATTCAAAGCTTGAGTTCAACTATGATTTGATAATCGATTGTGAATATGAAGGCAAATAATGATGGTTGCAGATTTTGTTTGTGGTTCAGTAAATTGAATCTCGAGTTCGGTTGGTATGATAGGGAAAAAAGAGGATGCTTATTGCTTATTGTTTATTCCCACCACAATAAGCTAAGTTTAAGTGTTTTGATAGCAACCCATAAAAATCAACTTATTGTAGTAGGGATAAGCTAAATAAGCTGATTTTAATAAGCATCCCCCCTTTCTTATTGCTTATTTCTTATTCCCAACGCAAATAAGCTAATAAGCTATAATCTAATTTATCCAAAAAAAACCCTAATTGTCGATTATGGACTGAGATTGAAGAATGGATGATGAATGAGAATTTTGGATCATATATGTTTTCACAGATTGATTCAATTCTTAGTTTTCATCGAAATTTGACTTAAATTATCGAATATTTGATGTTGAAGGAGCATTACCGATTTCGATTTTGAAGAATTTAAAGGAATTCCTATGAAGAAATTGAATATCGAATGAAATGATGGGGCAAAGACTGATTTCGAAGACTATTTGACAACAAAGTTTTATTGTTTGTAAAGGTCAATGGGAATCTATTAGATATCAAGGTCCATGGGTTAAAATCGAGTGATTCTTGGTCAAAAGCTAGTATCGATTGTGATGGAATAGCACCGATTCGACTGTGATTGAAAGTGTAGATTGTTCAATCGAGTCGAACTTAATTTGGGGTTAATAGTCGAACGTACTTGCTTGAAATTGTAATCACACCTTGGTGTCATTCGAGTCGAGAATCAAGATGTCGATTCTTATAAGTCGAAATTGTTGATTATGGATTTTGAATCGAAGGTACTTTTGAGATGAAGCGTTGAACGTCCTTGCCTGGAGTCAAAATCGATTTTGCCAGCGATACTTGTTGAGTCCGAGTTGAAATCAGTTTTGACAATTAAGAGTTGAACGAGAATTTTCTTATGATCGAATTCGACTGGTGATGTTGTTGCGTTTCTCGTTCACATATGGAAACTGAATTGGGGCCCAACGTGTTATATTTCGAGTCAAAGAAGAATTCAACTGCTGATATAGTTTGGTTGCGTACTGGAAATGAACTGGGGAAGAATGCAGATTTTTCGATTCGAGTCCCTTATCTTTAAGCATATTGACAGTTTCTACCCTAATTGGCATTGGGATAATTTTTTTGTGAAGAAGTGAAGGTTTTGTAATTCGAATCCTTGAAGTTTAAGCAATTTGGCAGAAAATAACCAGTTTGACATGGGAGTATTTTTTTTTTGAAGGAGGAAGATTTTTCATTTCGAGTGCCTGAAGCTTATATGAATTGTCACTTTATACCCAGTTTCGCATTTGGTGTAAAGTTCTACATTTGAAGCTGATTTGTTGCAACGGGTCCCTATAGAATTTGCAAAATTGATAGTTATTACCCAGTTTTCGAAATTCATGCAACTCTCACCCAAAATCGAAATGTTCACAAAATTTGGAAAAATTTCTCGGCATTTTGTGATTGTTTTTCGTGCAAGATTTTCGTGGGTGCATTTTTGGCACACGTCGAGGGGGATTTTTTCAAGTTTATTCCTTGAACGCTTCTCACCCTTTGTGGGTTTTATAGTCATTTGTTGATTATAAAAAGGGGGAGAATGTAGAATGAGTAATCGAAGCTTCTCGGGTATTCCGTTTAAAAGCGAATTTGAAGGCCAGTGTTACTTCGAGGGAGATTTGGTCGTGATTGCGTGCAAGCTCATTTGATAATTGAAGCTGAGACATCCAATCCTAACTTTGAGGGGGAGAATGTTAAGGTGCAAAGTTCTCCTTGGATGTTGCTGTTGGATAAGGTGTCTAAGTCCATAACTTATTTGGTATATACTTGACCCGACCCGGCATGGTCCATTTGGGTTGCATTTCACCCGAACAATTTATGGATAATTTTATGAGAGTTATACACATATGTTTATTAATATATTATAAGTTATAATATATTAATATGAGGTTATGTTATTTAATTAGTCTTAGTCTTAAATTAATTATGAATTAATTTAGAGATTAAAAGGAAGACTAATTAGATTATGGGCTATTGGTTTTATATGGTGTGGGCTAACACTCATTTGTTAATGGGCTAGGCTTGGATGGAAGTCCATGGATGATCCATGGAGCTTTTACCCCATGGATCCTTGGAAAAGGAAAGGTCATGGGTTATTAGGGTTTCACCCTAACCATGTACACTATATAAGCATGCTTATGGTGCATGAAATGGCAACTAGTGAACTAGTGTGTGTGTGCTTGTGTGTGGCCGAAATTAATGTGTGTATACACTCTCTCAAGTTTTCCAAGTGTTTGTGGTGATTTGTGATTCCATTTGAGGCATTCACACTATTGGTGCTTGGCCCTCAAACTCCTTAAGAATCAAACTCATCAAAAAGGTATGTAATCTCTTCTAACTCTTTTATGTTGAAATGTTCCCCATGCCATGTTTGATAGGTTATGAACCTTGGAAAATTATTATTTTGCATGTATTTAGACAAACATAGATCCAAGGTTTATTACGGTTGCATGCACACTTAGGAAGTGTTAGATTGCTCAAAACCCAACAGTGGTATCAGAGCCTAGGCTTGCTTGTTTGATACTTGATGCAAAATTGTTGAAAAAGTCGAAAAACTTGTTGTCTGCCTGATGAACTCGCCGAGTCCATGGGGGGACTCGCCGAGTTCATGTGTATCTTCAACCTACTCGCCGAGTAGGTTCATGCACTCGACGAGTAGGAGCCATAGATTGCAGATTTTCGACTTTTGCTGCTGGAAATGGACTAGAAAGATTATCCTAAACTGTTTTGGTGTTTTAAAACTTCTTTTAGTTGGTGTAATGGTTGTTCTAATCCATTTACAATAGCATATATCAAAATTCCATGATTTTTATGTGTTCATATAATTCTTGAAATTTTGATGATCATGTTCATGTTCTTATGAATTTAGAAGATGATAGGAATTATTTGCTGAATTGTTTAGAATTAATTCTTGATCATTTATGTGTTTTAATGGAGTCCATAATTTGTCGTCAAGTTATGGATATCCAAAGGTCACTTTCTTTAACACACACATTTAAACACATAAGTTACATGAAAATGAAGAGTCTTCATTTTTATGAACCTTTAATTCATAAGTTATGAAATGAAAAGTTTTGGATAGTTACAAAAGTTGTCCTCAAGTTTTGGAATTTGTAAAGTTTCACACACTTTAATAAACTTTAATTCCAACCCTTAGAGTTTTAATACTTAAAATTCAACCCTTATACTATTTATAACATTAATGGTTAATTATTATATATATGTATAAGAATAAGTCGTTCTACCGTTAGTTGGCCTCATTCACGAAGCCGGTCTATAAGGTGGGTATAAGGTTGTTGCCTATAAAATGGTGACTTAATGGGTGTCCACTCTCACCCACCGCTTGCTTGACTGGTGGAGGGTCGTTAGCCGAACGGGTAGGACAATGACTTTAAATCCTCATTAAAAGTATAATGATTATTATAAAGTAACTAAACCTTTTAATACCCAATCTTAGTTATTTTAGGAAAAATGTGAACATGGTGCTAGTCCTTGGAATTCACACTTTGTACCTTACCAAGTCGTTGGTGGAGCGTGTGTGGTTAACCGGCACACTAACTTGGACTAGTAAGGATCACGAAGGGTGACTTAATATTTGTCATGGATCAATGGAGCGTGTGTGGTTAACCAGCACATTGATTAGGTGATAATATTAAGGGTACCAAGTGAATTAGCATGGTTATTCACACCTTGTTTTGTGATCCTCGGCATCCTAGTCACAAAACTTGAAGGGCACAATCGAGATTGAAACATGCCATTGAAAAGTTCAATGAATCTCAAAAGAATCTAGGAATTTCAAATCCAATTAAAACCTAATAATTCGTTTTGTTTTTCATGGTGGAAATTGGTGAATCGTCATTCACCTACCTTTCAAATATATTATTACTTCGATTACAACATCCCTCTTCTAAGTATAATATATTGTGATTGGGTCCTAGCCTTAATATTACATTTGGGTGTCTTATTAAGGATTCTATATATCTAATCTAAACTTGCCTTCTTCTTTCATATGTCTTCCAACACTAATGCTTCGGGCTCTAACCCAACTAGTTCTTTCTCTCTCATGAATCTTTGTGGGAGGGTCAACTTTGATGGTTCCAACTTCATGGATTGGATTAGGAACATCAGGATGGTTACTCGTTATGAGGACAAGGAATATGTCCTCGATAAGAAGTTAAAAGAGCTTGACGAGTCTACTGCTACTCCTGAGGAGATCACTGAATTCAGGACACATGAGAGAGATGCTACTAAGGTGGCATGTATCATGATGGCCATGATGACAGCCGAGCTCCAAAAGTCATATGAAGATTTCTACCCTTTTGAGATGCACCAAGACCTGATGGAAAGGTACCATCAGAGTGCTCGTCAGGAGCGGTATGAAATAATCTCCTCCATAATAACTACCCGCATGAAGGACGGTGATTCCGTCACGGATCACATGCAAAAGATGCAAAGGTATGTGGACCGTTTGCTGAAGCTAAATGTGAACATCCCTGAGTTGTTGGCAATTGACATCATTTTGCACTCCTTACCTTCTTGTTATGACCAATTTCGTATGACATATCATATGAACAACGAGGAAGTTACCCTCAGCAAGCTTCAAGGACTCTTGAAGACCGCGGAAACCGGTCTTAAAGGCAAGGTGGTTGTTGCCTCTACTACTCCTACTCCAACATCTACCCCTGTTTTGGCTATCGGGCAAGGCAAAGGGAAAAAGAGGAAGTACCCTTCGAAGGGTACCAAGGGAAAGTCTCTTGAAGGCTCCTCATCGAAGACCAAGAGCGGTTCTGTCACTCCTTCTGCCATTCCCAAGGATGCTGAATGTTTCTATTGCCATGAAAAGGCACACTGGAAGCGAAACTGCCCTAAGTACTTGCAGGATCTAAAGGATGGGAAAGTGAAACCCACCCATGCAGGGCCGAAGAAGAAGTGAGGATGTGGAGCATGGGAAGATAAACTTGATCATGGGGAATAGGAAGGCTTCACCTGTTTCCAAGATTGGAGTTTATACTTTGTTGCTTAATAATGGGTTAAAATTAGATTTGAATAAAGTGTGTACTCGTCTGAAATGGCGAGAAATATTATTTCTTTTCATGCTTTGTACAAACAAGGTTTTACTTTTTCGTTTGATAATGAATGTGGTGGTATTAATGCTTTCTTTAAAAATGTGTTTTATTTTAAAGCGTTACCTTGTGATGGTGTGTATGAAACTGTGTCGATTGTAGACAACTTAGGAAATAATGTGTTGTATATTGATTCTTCTACTAGCCTAGATAAAGCATCATTGTGGCATTGTCGTCTTGGACATGTAAACAAGAAACGCATAGGCCAACTACAAAAGAGTGGACTTTTGGAATCATTTGACCTTAAATCGGATGATAGTTGTGAATCTTGTCTACTTGGAAAGATGACAAAATCACCCTTCACTGGAACTTGTGAAAGGGGTGAGGGTTTGTTGGACCTAATACATATTGATGTATGTGGGCCATTCAAAACCGCCACAAGGGATGCTAATCGGTATTATGTGACTTTTATTGATGATTTTAGTAGATATGGGTATGTCTACTTAATCAAACATAAGTCAGAAACCTTTGAAAGGTTTAAGGAATACAAACAGGAAGTAGAAAATCAATTGGGCAGGAACATTAAGATGCTTCGATCCAATCGAGGTGGTGAGTATCTTAGTACCGAGTTCCTTGACTATCTTAAGGAGTGTGGGATTGTCTTACAATTGACTCCTCCCAGGACACCACAGCTGAATGGTGTAGCTGAGAGGCGTAATCGAACCCTGTTGGACATGGTTCGCTCTATGATGAGTCGAGTTTCGCTACCAATCTCTTTTTGGGGGTATGCCTTAGAGACTGCCGCCCATATCCTTAATCTAGTCCCTACAAAGAAGGTTACCAAAACACCTCAGGAGATGTGGACTGGGAAGGTTCCCAATTTGAACCACATCAAGATTTGGGGCTGCGAGGCTTTCGTGAGGCGCGAGACTCATGATAAGCTCGAACGCCGAAGTGAAAGGTGTATTTTCATCGGCTACCCACAGAAATCCTTCGGTTACCTCTTCTACAGACCCAATGAGAATGTGGTCTTTGTAGCAAGAAGAGGGGTCTTTCGTGAAAGAGAATTTATAAGCCAAGGAGACAGTGGGAGGGAAATTGATCTTGAAGAAATTCAAGAAGCAATTGGTGAAGGAACCTCAGACACTAGCAATCAACCTGAGGAGGAAACTCCTGTTGAGCAAGCTGACATGTCTGTACCTCCGAGGCATTCCACATGGGTTAGGAACACCTTCGTTTTATTATTGCTTTCATATTACTACGGAAGGTGATACGTTTATCAGCGATAGTACACTGGTAAATTTGGATGAACCTAGCAGTGTTAAGGAAGCCATGGCAGACCCGGAGTCTGCTAAATGGTAGGAGGCCATGGACAGCGAGATACAGTCCATGTATGACAATCAAGTTTGGAACTTGGTTGACAATGTACCAGGCCGTAAAACAGTCGGGTGCAAATGGATCTTCAAGAAGAAGACCGACATGGAAGGAAAAGTGCATACTTATAAGGCTCGACTGGTTGCGAAGGGTTTTACTCAGACTCAGGGTATTGATTATGATGAAACCTTCTCGTCGGTAGCAAAGATTAAGTCTATTAGGATTATGCTAGCCATTGCAGCATTTCATGATTATGAAATATGGCAAATGGATGTCTAAACCGCTTTCCTTAATGGAAAGTTGGCTGAGGATGTGTACATGAATCAGCCAGAGGGTTTTGTCAGTGCAGAGTACCCTAATAGAGTATGCAAGCTTGAGAAATCCATTTATGGATTAAAACAAGCATCTCGTAGCTGGAATCTTTGTTTTGATGAGAAGGTCAAAGAGTTTGGCTTCTCGAGAAGTGAAGATGAGTCTTGCGTGTATGTCAGAGCTAGTGGGAGTATAGTTAGCTTCTTGGTACTGTATGTGGATGACATACTACTTATAGGAAATGACATCCCAACCTTGCAGGAGGTTAAGTCCTGGCTTGGGAAGTGCTTTGCTATGAAGGACCTAGGGGAGGCTACCTATATCCTAGGGATAAGGATATTAAGAGAAAGGAGTAAAAGATTAATTGGACTTAGTCAGAGTACCTACTTGGATAAGGTGTTGAAAAGGTTCAACATGCAGAATTCAAAGAAAGGAGATTTACCGATCCAAAGCAATGCCAAACTAAGTAAGACTCAGAGTCCGAGTACAGAGGCAGAGATAGCTGAGATGAGCCAATTATCGTATGCTTCCGATGTTGGCTCGATCATGTATGCTATGACTTGTACCCGCCCTGATGTGGTATTTGCTTTAAGCATGGTCAGCAGGTATCAGGGGAACCTTGCCAAGGCTCATTGGACCGCGGTAAAAAACATTCTCAAGTATCTGCGGAGGACTAAGGATTGGATCCTTACCCTTGGTGGGAGTGATGACTTGAGAGTATTAGGGTATAGTGATGCTGGTTTTCAGACTGATAGGGATAACTTCCTATTGGATAAGGTGTCTAAGTCCATAACTTATTTGGTATATACTTGAACCCGACCCGGCATGGTCCATTTGGGTTGCATTTCACCCGAACAATTTATGGATAATTTTATGAGAGTTATACACATATGTTTATTAATACATTATAAGTTATAATATATTAATATGAAGTTATGTTATTTAATTAGTATTAGTCTTAAATTAATTATGAATTAATTTAGAGATTAAAAGGAAGACTAATTAGATTATGGGCTATTGGTTTTATATGGTGTGGGCTAACACTCATTTGTTAATGGGCTAGGCTTATATGGAAGTCCATGGATGATCCATGGAGCTTTTAACCCATGGATCCATGGAAAGGAAAGGTCATGGGTTATTAGGGTTTCACCCTAACCATGCACACTATATAAGCATGCTTATGGAGCATGAAATGGCAACTAGTGACACTACTGTGTGTGTTTTGTGTGTGGCCGAAAGTTGAAAGTGTGTGTACACTCTCTCAAAGTTTTCCAAGAGTTTGTGGTGATTTGTGATTCCATTTGAGGCATTCACACTATTGGTGCTTGGTCCTCAAACTCCTTAGGAATCAAACTCATCATCAAAAGGTATGTAATCTCATATAATTCTTTTATGTTTAAAAGTACCCCATGCCATGTTAGATAGGTTATGAACCTTGGAAAAATTATTATTTTGCATGTATTAGACAAACATAGATCCAAGGTTTATTAGGGTTGCATGCACACTTAAGAAGTGTTAGATTGCTCAAAACCCAACAGTGGTATCAGAGCCTAGGCTTGCTTGTTTAATACTTGATGCAAAATAGTGAAAAAGGTTGAAATTGTTGCTGTCTGGCTGATGGACTCGCCGAGTCCATGGGGGGACTCGCCGAGTTCAAGGCAAAATTCATCCTACTCGGCGAGTAGGTTCGTGCACTCGGCGAGTAGAATGATCAGAATGCAGAATTTCGACTTTTGCTGCTGGAAATGGACTAGAAACATTACCCTAAACTGTTTTGGTGTTTTAAAACTTGTTTTAGTTGGTGTAATGGTTTTTCTAATCCATTTATAATAGCATATATCAAAATTCCATGTTTTTTATGTGTTCATATAATTCTTGAAATTTGATGATCATGCTCATGTTCTTATGAATTTAGAAGATGATAGGAATTGTTTGCTGAATTGTTTAGAATTAATTCTTGATCATTTATGTGTTTTAATGGAGTCCATAATTTGTCCTCAAGTTATGGATATCCAAAGGTCACTTTTCTTTAACACACACTTAAAACACATAAGTTACATGAAAATGAAGAGTCTTCATTTTATGAACCTTTAATTCATAAGTTATGAAATGAAAAGTCTTGGATGGTTACAAAAGATGAAGAGTCTTGTCCTTAAGTTATGGAGGTTCAAGAGTCACTTCATTAATAAATATATAAATAAAGTGTAACCTTAATTAATTCCATAAGTTATAAAAATAAAGAAAAGTAATTCTTTATTAGTTTAAAGTCTTCCATAACTTGTCCTCAAGTTATGGAACTTGAAGAGTTTTTGGATTAACACTACTTTAAACACATAAATCATGGAATTAATTAGTTTTGAATAGTTTCAAAACTTTCCCTCAAGTTTTGGAATTTGGAAAAGTTTCACACACTTTAATAAACTTTAATTCCAACACTTAGAATTTTAAAAGTTAAAATTCAACACTTATACTATTTATAACATTAATGGTTATTTATTTTATATATATATATATATATATATATATATATATATATATATATATATATGTATAAGAACAAGTCGTTTTACCGTTAGTAGGCCTCATTCACGAAGCCGGTCTATAAGGTGGGTATAAGGTTGTTGCCTATAAAATGGCGACTTAATGGGTGTCCACTCTCACCCACCGCTTGCTTGACTGGTGGAGGGTCGTTAGCCGAACGGCTAGGACAATGACTTTAAATTCTCATTAAAAGTATAATGATTATTATAAAGTAACTAAATATTTTTTATTTAATTCCCAATCTTAGTTACTTTAGGAAAAATGTGAATTTGGTGCTAGCCCATGGAATTCACACTTTGTACCTTACCAAGTCGTTGGTGGAGCGTGTGTGGTTAACCGGCACACTAACTTGGACTAGTAAGGATCATGAAGGGTGACTTAATGTTTGTCATAGATCAATGGAGCGTGTGTGGTTAACCGGCACATTGATTAGGTGATAATATTAAGGGTACCAAGTGAATTCGTATGGTTATTCACACCTTGTTTTGTGATCCTCGGCATCCCAGTCACAAAACTTGAGAGGGCACACTCGAGATTGAAACATGCCATTGAAAAGTTCAATGAATCTCAAAAGATCTAGGAATTTCAAATCCAATTAAAACCTAATAAATTATTTCGTTTTTTATGGTGGAAATTGGTTAATCGTCATTCGCCTACCTTCAAATATTTTATAGCTTGGATTACGGCATCCCTCTTCCAAATTATAAAATATTGTTTTGGGTCCTAGCCTTAATATTTCATATTGGGTGTTATATTAAGGACTTTGAATCAACTAACTTGATTTTCTCCCATTATAGATGTCTGGTTCAGACAACTATGATCTTCCCAAATCTCTTGAAGATGGTGTCCCTCAACATCATGTTTCACTTCCTCCACCTCCTCCAATTATTCTCCCTCGCCCACAAGTTCTTGAAAAGTTAAAAGTCACTCAATCCCTATTGGCAAGCATAGTCTATGTGTGCTCACATCTTGAAGATAAAGTCACATATTGACAAGCCGGGAGAGTTGGGTGTCAAAGTCCCATGAAAGTTGGATGTTCAATCACTTTCTTAGTAACATAGTGAGCCTCTTTGGGACCACTATGAGACGGACTATGACATGACCCTTAATGATGTTATCTATTTGCTTGGTGTTGTGGAATCAGCAATGATTTGGAACACCAGTAAAGCAAATTTGATTAAAAGAACAACTTCTCAAGTCTTAAATGGACATTGACAATGGTAGCATTGGATATCTAGAAAAAGATTTCTCTTCCCAATGGAAAGGGATCGGCCATAGTCAACTCGGTCGACCAAATGGTAAAGAGAAAGGCTAGTGTGAGATAGTCTCATGTGCCATTACCAAAGGGTCCATGTGTTTTGTTGCCAAAGGAAGGGGCATTGGTTGCGAAGCTGCCCTATTCGCCTGAAAGGTCATAAGGTTGATCAAGTCAAGAGGTTTGACTCTACTTCGGGTAAAGTCCACTGTGTAACTCTATTAAGTTCCTATTTGGAGATTCTTATTACATAATGTGAATGGGTCACATGCTGATGTTTTTAATAATCAAAGAAAAGATAGGAAGCTTAAAGTAAGTATATGTTGATTCTGATTGCAAAGGTGGGTTTCGATCGCATGGTTCGGCAATCAGAATTTTGAGCTGTTGCTTAAGAGTTATAATATATTGCTTATGAATAGATAACAACAAGGTTTTCATGTGGATTGTAAGGATAAGCTTTTCCGCAAAGTTTTAAAAAAAAAAAAAAAAAAAGGTTTTAATTTTATTTATTTTAAAAATATCCTTACAATGGCACCTGTGGAAAATTGTTGCTTATATGTTTCCAGTAATAGCAATATTGGAAAGTGGATTTGATTCTTTCATTTGTGGTAGTGTCTGAATTTACCAAATGAAGAAAGGTTTTCATCACCCAAGTTTCAATTGGACAGAAACTTGGAATCATACGAGTTGTATTGTATGATGAATGAGAATTTTCATCTTTGAAAAACCGAGACTAATTCTTTGATCACATGTATATGTGAGTCAATTGAAGGACTAAGGAATGAGGTACACTGGGTGTGCGCTGGTCAAGGTCCACCACAAAGATTGATTTGTCATGATTTACTAAAGATTGGTAAATATGATTATACTTATAAGGTTAAGCATAATTCTGTAACATTGGAAAGGTTACAATGTATGACAAAACAAATGAGAAGAATCAAATTAGGCAGAAAGATAAAAGTTTCTCAAATCTGAAAGGATGGGAGAGTACTTTAGTATCGTATTTCATGATCATCTTAACGATTATGAAACCATATCACAAATTCATACTCTAAGGACGTCTTAGTGCATTGTTATGGCTAAGAAGAGAGGTCATGAATTGTTGGATTGGTTAAGATCGAGAAGATGAGTCATACTTCATTCCAAAACAATTCTTAGAGTCATACTCCAAGATTTTAACCTTGAGTGACATAAAGGAAGATTTATTAACACTAGTCAAATGTAAGAGTAAAATGTTTTCTACCCTTGTACATTTGAGATTGGTAAGTTGTGATGTCTTGGATGAGACAAAGACCAACTAAGACCAATTGTGTAAAGTGTTAGTCTTGATAAGAATCTGCACTATCCCTTGAATATTTGTTTTGTCAAGGAATGGTTCTTAACTGGGGAAACTTATATGTCAAGAGGACAGTGGGAGCCTTAAAGATCCTGAAAGAGTTTCAAGATTTAATCAAGAGTAAAACCTGTAATTTATCACTAGCACACAACTTAAGGTTTGCAACCTATCGTGTTGACATAATTCTTGTTTCTATACCTACTTCAAATAAGTTGAATTTGTATGTGAGTTATCAGAGTTCAACTTGGAAGCATTGGTGGGCCTTGTGCTACCAAGGTGAGAAGAAACTAAGACTGAACAAGTTTAATCCATGTAAGGCTGAATTTGTCACTAACCTTATCTTGTGATTATGGTTTTCACAAATTCGCTTGGATAGGAACTCATACACTATAAAATCTAAGTGTCATAAGGTTTCTCTCCGATTCATGAAAATGATGGTGAGGAAACGCTTTCACTAAGTAGAGTTTACGTAGATATCAATTGTGTTATTTGCATTTTCAAAAGTCGTTAGTGGAGCGTGTGTGGTTAACCGGCACACTAACACGGACTTGTGAGAAATGGCAAAGGTCTAAGAAATTGAGACTATGATTACGGCATCCCTTTTCATAGTTCTTGAAATTGCTTAGACACACATGTGAGCTATCTAAGAAAGGGTGTATGAATCTAAATTTCAGAAGTCCAGCAGATTCCTGGAAATATGTCAAAGCTAGTGGGAGCATAAGTGTTATGCTGATAATCATCATGTTAGTGGGAGCATGATTATTACGTTTAGTATTGCAAGCTAGCAATGTTAATTATAGAAAAACAAAAGTTTCAATTCATGAAGTTGCAGGGGTTGAAAAAGTCATTTTGCTATAATTAAGGGAGAGGAAATTATACTTCATTTCAATTCTAGAAGCTTAGATTGAGATTTTAATCATCTTTAGTCAAGGACATATATATGAATTGTATGTCTGAATGGTTCGACTTAAGGAAATTCTATATATATTGCGTTCTCAAAATTCAATTATGACTACGGCATCCCTCTTCATAGTTAAATTTTGAAAACATGGCAAATAAAAAATATTGTATCAAAAGACTGGTCTAGTATCATGTCTTTATGTCAAACATCATGAATCGTGTCCCACATGCTTCGAATATAGGATCGATTGCATGTGCTATAATATTCATCTTTTCTAAATTTTCCAAATGCTTAAAGAATTGAAAAGGGAAAAGTCTAGAACTGGATATGACTAAAGTGATTAAGCAATTGTCGAGAACAAATCTAAGGTTCGCCAAAGATTGGTTGCTTAAGGACAGTTGGAAGTCTGAGGTTCGCCAAAGATTGGTTGCTCAAGGACAGTTGGAAAGGACCATATTGACATATTCTGAAAAGAAGTAACTCTTTTTCGGAAGTGATAGTCAAAATGGGACTATGGAAATGTCTCCATAGGTGGAAGTTATTCAATCTATGTAAGATTAGAAAACCTTAATGCAAGAAGGATGCTCAAAGCAATGTACTTTGAATATGAGACTTCCGTTCCATAGAAGTTGACCTTCTTTGGAATACTCTGTAATGACTGGTGACAAGGTTTTGGTGACTTTGCGCATAATCATTACAAAAGGAACATTGCATAAAAGTTTAAAATCTAACAGATTTTTGGTAAATGATAGGAATCGGGGATTCTCACATTTACAATAAGGATTTGGGATTGTGAAATGAGTATCAATGGAATCATGTTCAATTGATGTACATCACAATGTAAGGATCATAGACAAACATAGTGTGCATACTTGGAGTATGGCATAACTATTGTTTAGAAAAACAAAGTGTACATGCTAGGAGCATGGGACGACTGTTGTTTTTATTCAAGTCTTAAGTTGATTGTTTGAAACATTATACAATGAATAATGTGTAATCAATATGGTGAGAAATAAAAGGTGGTTCTATTTATATTCAAAAGGGTTCTGACACCATATTGGATTCGATTATTATTGTGTTTCACTTTGCATGTTTTGACTTCCAAAATAGCTAGGTTATTCTTTCTGAATGACTAAGTTATTTAAACACTCCACAGTCGTTCATATGTTGGAAGTAGGTATGAATCAAGACTGTCATGAATCGAGTTTGTAGATGGCTAAATGGGTTTAGTCATAGCAATGGTTGCTACAACATTCATGAGTGATCATAAGTTATGAGCATTTCACCCGAACAATTTAAGGATAATTTTATGAGAGTTATACACATATGTTTATTAATATATTATAAGTTATAATATATTAATATGAGGTTATGTTATTTAATTAGTCTTAGTCTTAAATTAATTATGAATTAATTTAGAGTTTAAAAGGAAGACTAATTAGATTATGGGCTATTGGTTTTATATGGTGTGGGTTAACACTCATTTGTTAATGGGCTAGGCTTTGATGGAAGTCCATGGATGATCCATGGAGCTTTTAACCCATGGATCCTTGGAAAAGGAAAGGTCATGGGTTATTAGGGTTTCACCCTAACCATGTACACTATATAAGCATGCTTATGGTGCATGAAATGGCAACTAGTGAACTAGTGTGTGTGTGTGTGCTTGTGTGTGGCCAAAATTAGTGTGTGTATACACTCTCTCAAGTTTTCCAAGTGTTTGTGGTGATTTGTGATTCCATTTGAGGCATTCACACTATTGGTGCTTGGCCCTCAAACTCCTTAAGAATCAAACTCATCAAAAAGGTATGTAATCTCTTCTAACTCTTTTATGTTGAAATGTTCCCCATGCCATGTTAGATAGGTTATGAACCTTGGAAAATTATTATTTTGCATGTATTTAGACAAACATAGATCCAAGGTTTATTAGGGTTGCATGCACACTTAGGAAGTGTTAGATTGCTCAAAACCCAACAGTTGCTTACCCTTTTGTGATGTGTAATGGGTTTAGCCTTTCCAATAAATAGGAAGTGAGTGGCTCCCATTTATGTAAGACCCATTTTCGAGTGATTAGACTATTGGGAGAATTATTGCAACCTCGACCCCTTAGGGGCTCCACCCAATTTTTGCTCATATCATTGATCCTTAGAGTAGCAAGCGTTGGAGCATGTGTCGCTTTAGCTGCAAGCAAGGGACAACTGGCCTTCACATGGACCATCTCGTCATAGTTATAGAAAATCCTGGTGCTGGGTATTGGAGCCTGCTGATGGCTGTTACTCACAATGTGGACCTGCCTGCCATATTTGTGGCATCCAGAAGAATATCGGTAAGCACCATCATGGACCTTGCAACAATTCCAACAAGTGTGGCCCCTCTAACACCCAAATATCACATTACTGGCCTTGAACTGCTTCGTCACAGGCTGCGACTGCATCGGGGCATGCCTCTACTCCCTCGTCTGGATCTCCATTTCAATCTACCGCCGCCTAGTGGCCTCCTCCAACTCCACCAGTGTACCATAGCATTGTGTGGACACAAACTGGAGGATATCTGTCCTGAGCATGCTCAAGTACTTGGTTATCTGAGCTTGCTCAGAAGCAACAAACTCAGGGTAAAATATGGTTCTCTCTGTAAACATCTTGGTGATATCTGTCACCGACTTGGTCCTCTATCTCAAATCCAAATACTCTTGAGCCAGCCTCTCCTACTCTACCAATGGAACATACCTCGAGCAGAACATCTCAGAGAATCACTCCCATGATACTGAAGCTCTCTACTCTGGAGTGTATGAACTAGTAATCAGTCTCCACCAATCCTTCGCTCCGGACCTAAGATGGTTCAAAGCGCACTTGACCCTCTGGTTAGATGGGCAGGTGCATGTAAAGAAACATCCCTCAACATCTGACAGCCACTTCATGGAAATGACTCGATCCTGAACCCCTTCAAACACTGGGGGCTTCGTATTGTCGAAGTCTCGGTGTTGGAAGGCGCTTCCCCCTCTAATCCCTATAGCAGCAACGATCGTGGTGGCTGCAGCAGCAACAACATCTGAAAGTGCAGTGTATTGGTCATCAAAGAACTTCATCATGGTGGTCTTGACAGACCCAAACAACTCCAGTATCTACCCCCGGACAATAGAAATGAGCTCAGCATGAATCATCTCCCTGAATTGATCATCGGTCAACCCTGGCCTATTCTAGCCACTCGCTCCTGATCTGAATCCCCTTGTGAACACCATAATGAAAATAAACTAGATATATATCAGATAAAATGCATATCATACCATAGGAGCCATTCCTCAACAAAACCCAATGGGTTGTAACTTCCCTGCTATGCGTACGGGTCCTGTACTTCCAGTAGTACGGACCCATATATGTCTCAAAAGATCATCACAACAACCCTAACAACACTCAATAGAGTACGCATACACCCTATTCTCACTTCTTAGAGAAAGGCTAGACATCCCTCAACTGGTTAGTTGACCCCACATAACTCATCCATGAAACTTCCACCAAACCTACAACACTCGTGTATACTAATCATACATAACATTAGATCCTATAGATAGTCAAATACTTGATTCTACCTAAAGCCCACAACCGAACAAGGAACATAAAATAAGGCCAAGTAAAACATTCTCAGGCTATAAAATCTTAGTTATGTACAATTTTGATGCATACACTAAGCAACTACAGTAATGATGTCAATTTTATATAAGGAAGAACCCTAAGCTATCAGGCATCATATAATCAGGCAATTATATCATACAATTGAAGATCTCTAGCCTATCACTATCATGTTGTTCTAACATAACATAATATCAAATAAAAGTGTGGTAACTGGGTGATAACTCGGGTCCACTCAGTCATCAAACTGGAATACCCATGGTCTGTTGATTCACGAATGTAGCAGTAAATTCTCAACCCAACAAAATATGTCTATATATAACAGATTTCAAATATACTCAACAGACAGATAATAGTGCAGACAAAAAATCATAGGTAATCCTATAGATCAATCGGTCTACGCATTTCAGCAGCTATCATATAATCATATAGATCTTTTGCTTTCTTAGCATATCATCAATCAAGGTATAATAGGATAACAATCCAATTAGGTCGGCCTTGGTGCATTCGACCCATAAGTACAGTGAGGAAAACTCACCTTATAGAATGATGAGAAGCTGATCAATACTTCGTTCCCATATACCGGCTCAAACCAAATCCTAAATGTCAAAACACTATCCATTAATAATAGTTTCCCTAAAATGCCCTTGGTCAAACTTGTTCAACAGTCAGAAGTCAAGTCAACACCTAGCTGAGTCAACCCAGCCAAGCCAACCCGGAAAAGTCGACCCAACCGAGTACACTAGGCGTACTCTTCTGTACGTGGGGCGTACTCGATGGTTGACTAGGCTAGAGGATTCTGACTACGTACGCGTAATGTACCACTTGGTACGCCCAGTGTACACACCTGTTTAGCCATTTCCTCATTAAGAGCTTAATATTCCCAAGTTTCATGCCCAAAGTCACATCCAACTCTAAAATACCCTCAAGAGTCATAAAGTTTCCTACTTTATGACTTTGCATTCCCATTAAGTGCTTAATACACAAAATCTCAACATCTTAATTCCTTAATACCTTTTATAGCATGCATGAAGTAAAACTAAGCATCAAGATTGCATTTTTATGAGTCAAGACCCCTCATAAGGTCTGAAAGGACGACTTATTGGGTGAAGAACATGTCATGCTCAAGAATCACAATATTTGGGACCAAAAGTTCCCTAATGAAGAAATTTCTAGATCTAAAAGATGAAGTGATCAAGTTGTCAACATTATACCTCCTGGAGGTTGCTAACAAGAAGATAATCTCATATCGAAGATGCTTCCAAGCTCCAAGCTCTTCTCACCACCTTCTGCTTCTTCAAGAACACCACAAAAACACTCCAACGGTCTTAAAATGAACTCTTCTGACTTAGGGTTTGCTTGGGGTCATTTTTCACAGATATAGGATGATGAAGGAATGAGAAATAAGGCTATAATGGTGTTTAAATATGGACCAAATCCTAAAAATTAGGGTTTGCACTTTCTTCAGGTACGCCCCACGTACGAGGTGTATGCCTAACGTACTAAGGCGGGCCCTAGTACGCCTAGTGTACACAACGTAAGCTTAGTGTACTACTTATTGAAAAAATTACCATATTGCCACTATGGTCCATTTCTAATCCTTTCAAACCCAAGGGCTAAAATACAAGAGTATTCAAACATAGGGTTGAAATATAAACTATCTTGACATTGGGAAGTTACACATAAATCAATACAACATCCACGACACATTACTCAATACCAAATTGGGCACATAAATCCTAGGTAACTAGGTTCATCCCATTCCACCTACGATATGTGATTTTCCTAACAATATACTTTAAAAGTCCATGAAAATAAGAAACATTTGCCAAAGATATGTTCTCCTCACACTTCAAGTATTGTAAGAGATGAAGTATCACCCTTGCCCGTATTAAAATAATAATAAAAGGTTATTCGAGCTCTATAATGCCAAAGGTGACAATTCCATAATGTAAACACATAGATTAAATATCAAACAAAATTCCCATTTTTGGGCCTAAAACAGCCGCCTGCTTAGGACAATTTTAGCACCTACTGAGACATGTAGAATTCATAGTTTTATTTAATATTCTAGGAGTTTAGAATTGTAGCTTTCCAAAAACTGATTTTAAAGGTCCAAACATTTTTTATACAATTGTCTATGATTTTTACAAAATTACATATCAATGTAGCTATATTCTGACCAGTTGGTGAAGAACGCGATTTTCTCCTTAAATGGAGGCGACAACAGGTCCTGGAAAAATTCAAGGACAAACTAGACTCAAAATACAAACTTTGAGAATTGATGGATCATTAATCCAATCCCTGATGATTTTTCTATATTTTTTCCAATCCTGGGGCAGATTTGTCAATTTGTTGCAATTTACAGCTTTGAGTTTTAAAGGTTTTTTGACCACTTAACCCATTAAGTTACTACCCAAATCGACCAAATAGTTGAAAATCCAGTTCAAAATAGTAGCAATATAACATGGAAGTAAAATGATAGTTTCATCCTCCACCATGGTGCAAAGTACATTGTTTTTAAATGAAAGACAAAATACATTGTTGAAAATAGAAATACCAACTTAGGTTTGAATTTATCCTACCAATTAACCATTTATGAAGAAAATTTGGAAAACTATTTTGAAGACCTTTTGGAGAGTTAAAAATATAGTCATTCAACAAAGATACTCACTTGAATAATAACCCGAGTTTTAACAATCAACAAAGGAAGAGTGTCCCCAAAACTTGGAGTAATTCAAGGACATATCCATAACATTCTTGAGAGTGTTCATAACATGATTTGGATAGAAAGAAATCTTCATAACACACCTAATAAGAGTGGAATTTAACCGTATGAACATTCAAAGATTGATAAGAGGAAGAAGATACGATAATTGACATCAAATAAGAAGGATTTTGACACTAAAACTCACTCAATTGACTGATTTTCGCAGCCCAAACCCCCCTAGGATCAACAAGTTTAAATTTTCTTTACCCCCTCCTCCTTACTCGTCTCGACACCCTTCTTTCCCCCTCCTAAACCGATTACGCTTCTCCTTTTTTTCATTGCCTTTGATCAATTGTCACAGAAGGAAAGTCAATTCCCTCTCTCTTTTTTCTTAATCGATGCATAAAAGGAGTAGTAGGACATTTCGATTGGGTTTTTTCTAATATATTAGACATGAGAGATATACAGAACGAACGTAGGGAGGAGGATCGTGTTGGAATAGTGTCTAAGGCTGAAACTATATTAGTCAAGTATTTGACCCGATTGTGTATGGTCCTTTTGGGTTGCCTTCACTATAGCAACTTGATAGGATGATTTATTATGAGAGAATAAATATTATTTATATATATATATATATATATATATATATATATATATATATATTAAGAGAATAATATAAGGAATAATAATATTGTTATTTGATTAATGTAAGTCATAAATTAATTAGTATTAATTTGGTGACTTAAAGAGATTAATTAAATAAGAGGGTATAAACTGTCAATTGTTTGATAGTTACACTTTAGACTGTAAATCCTTAAAGGATAAGGGTTGGACGGATTCTAGGGCTCAGGGTAGCTCAAAATCATCCAAAGCTTATCTAAGGTAAGGATTTGGATTGCTTTAAGGAAAGATTATCCAGCTAGGGTTTAAAGGTGAAACCCTAGGAGTCTACAAGTATAAATAGACCCCTTGAGCAAGGGAAATCGGCATCTCTTCAAAGGAAAAGAACCCCTGGCTGATTTCTTCCCAACCTCTCTCTCAAATCATCCTCTTTGCTAGTTGGTGTTTGTAAGCCATTAGAGGAGTGACAATTGTGACTCTAGAGCTCCAAGACAACAAGATCAAACAAGAGATTCAAAGGTAAACTTCTAGATCTGATTTTGTATTGTTCTTATACCTAATTAGTCATTAGAAGTCTTGGATTCAAAGCATGTTTAATTAGAAAGCCTAGATCCAAGCATTAGGGTTTTGCATGCGTACATAGGAAAGTTCTTATGGCTAAAACCCATCAGTGGTATCAGAGCCTAGATTGGTTTCTATTAAATTGTTGCTTGTTTGTTTGAATCTTATTTGCAAAATGCGATTTTTTTTTGTTTCTGAGTCATGGACTTGGCGAGTCCCATAGTGGACTCGACGAGTTGGCCTGACTCGGCGAGTCCGAGCGTCAGGAAGGGCCAGATTCGGGATTTTTTGGTATTTATCTTATGGAAACTTGCCTTTATCATATTAGATCAAACCTAATCCGATTTTTTTTTGATATATATGACTATAATCTTGATCTAATTAAAGATATTTATCAACTAATAAAATATTTAATTTCCTTATATGATAATTAATTAATTATTTTGATTAAATTGGTAATTATCTTGCAAGAAATCTTGAATAAATCAAACATGGATAATTATGGAATTAATTGTTAATTAAAATTATTTGTTATTTGATCCTCCATGTTTTAAATGTTTAAAACTTGTCCTCAAGTTTTGAAATTTATGTTTTGTGATTAAAAGTTTTAATTTAGACAATTTAAATTTCAAACCCTAGATTTTTTAAAGGTTAAAATACAACCCTATACTAATATAATATTACAAGATTAATATATATATATATATATATATATATATATATATATATATATATATATATATATATATATATATGTGTGTGTGTGTGTGTGTGTATAACTAAAATGCTAGTCTTACCGTTAGTAGACCTCATTCACGAAGTCGATCTATAAGGTGGGTATAAGGTTGCGGCCTATAAAATGGCGCTTAATGGGTGTACACTCACACCCACCGCTTGCTTGATCGGTGGAGGGTCGTTAGCCGAACGAGTAGGATAGGGAAGCCTCATCCTCTCATTAAAAGTATAATATGAAATACAAAGTAACTACATGTTTTTTTAAAATTTCCCAATCTTAGTTACTTTAGGAAAAGTGAATTGATGCAACCCCATGAAATTACACTTTGCACCCTTGCTAAGAAGTTAGTGGAGCGTGCGTGGTTTACCGGCACACTAATTGGTTCTAAGCAAAGGTGCCAAAGGGTGATTCATTGTTTATCATAGTTCGATGGAGCGTGTGTGGTTTACCAGCACATCGAATAGGTGGTCGTTACAATGAAGGCACCATGTAAATTTGCATGTTAATTCACACCCGCTTTGTGGTCCTCGGTATCCCAGTCACAAACAAGAGGGGAATATCGAGATTTAAACATGTCATTGAATAGTTTCAATGAATCTCATCCGAACCTAGGAATTCTCAATACATTTAGGACTTAAAGTTATGTTTTTATGGTGGAGAATTAGTGAATCGTCATTCACTTACCTTCATATTATTTTCATGTTGGATTTCGGTATCCCTTTTCTAATATGTAAATATTGTTATTGGATCCTAGCCCTAATGTTTCTTATTGGGTGATAATTAGGGATTCATATTCTAATCTATCTTTGTCCTTTCTATTTGTAGATGTCGAACGCAAACAACGCTGCTGCATGTTCTTTCACATTGATGAGCCTTTGTCAAAAGGTCACTTTCGATGGGACGAACTTTAGCGAATGGATAAGATACATTCACACCATTGCTCGCTATGAGGATAAGGAGTATGTCCTCGATGAGAAGCTCGAGAAAATTAACCCTGAAATCGTTACTCCGACTGAAATGACCGCTTTTGAAAATCATGAGCGCGATGCAACGAAGGTGCAATGCATCATGATAGCCACCATGAACTCTGAATTCCAAAAGTCCTATGAGGACATGTACCCGTACGAGATGCATCAAGACTTATTGGAGAGATACCACCAAAACGTGAGACAAGAACGTTATGAGATTTTCACTAACATGATTTCCGCTAAGATGGGTCATGGAGAGTCTCTTACCATGCACCTGCAAAAGATGCAGAGGTATGTCGACCGCCTTCGCAAGTTGACAGTTGACTTTGGGTAAGACTTGGCGATCGACATGGTGCTTCACTCTTTGCCTCCAAGCTATAATCAATTTAGGATGACCTACCACATGAACAAAGAAGAGGTCACCCTAAGCAAACTCCAAGGTCTCTTGAGGGTCGCTGAGAGCAACTTCAAGGACAAGTCTGTTGCACCAACTCCCAATCCACCCGCTGCTCCTATCTTGGCTATTGGACAAGTAAAGGGAAAGAAGAGGAAGGCTTCATCTAAGAACTATCGTAAGGTTAAAGGCCGAGATGGTGCCTCTTCTAGTGGGACCAAAGTTGATCCTGCTAAGCCCTGCCCTAACCCAAAGGAGGCAGAATGCCACCACTGCCACAAGATAGGACATTGGAAGAGAAGCTGCCCAGAGTACCTGCAAGCCATCAAGGAAGGAAAGATCAAGCCGTCTTTCACAGGTATATACACAATTAAATCTAACGATTCATCTCATGTTATTTCTTGGGTTCTTGATACCGGTTGTGGTTACCACATTTGTTCTAATGTGCAGGGACTAAGAAGAAATAGGGATGTGGAGGCTGGAAGAATAAATCTAATCATGGGGAACAGAAGATCGTCGCCTGTGACCAAGATTGGAGTGTATTCTTTAGTGCTTAGGAATGGTTTAAGTTTAGATTTGAACAATTGTTGCTATTCGCCAGAAATGGATAGAAACATCATTTCATTTCATGGTTTGTTTAGATAAGGTTTTAGATTTTCTTTTAATAATGAGAATGGTTCTATTTTAGCTTATCTAAATGGTGTCTTTTATTTTGAAGCTATACCATGTAATGGAATATATGAAACTGTTATGATTGTTGATAACTTAGGAAATGATGTTTTGAACATAGATTCTTCCAATAGTATGGATAAAGCATCCTTGTGGCATTGTCATCTTGGACATGTCAACAAGAAACGCATAGCCCAACTCCAAAAGGATGGAGTGTTGGAGTCATTCGACCTTAGGGAAGATGACATATGCGAATCTTGTTTGCTTGGAAATATGACCAAGTCACCCTTCACAAGTACATGTGAAAGGGGTGAGGGTCTATTGGACCTAATACATACCGATGTATGTGGACCGTTTAGATCAACCACGAAGGATGGGAACCGCTTCTACGTGACTTTTACCGATGACTATAGTAGATATGGGTATATCTATTTAATCAAGCAAAAGTCAGAAGCTTTTGAAAAGTTAAAAGAGTTCAAGAATGAAGTGGAGAATCAATTGGGCAGGAAAGTCAAGATGCTTCGATCCGATCAAGAAGGAGAGTACCTCAGTCTTGAATTCCACGATTATCTCAAGGAGTGTGGAATAGTTTCACAATTGACGCCTCCTAGGACACCGCAGTTGAATGGTGTGGCAGAAAGGCATAATCAAACCTTATTGGATATGGTTCACTCTATGATGAGTCGTGCTTCACTACCTATCTCTTTTTGGGGGTATGCCTTAGAGACTGCCGCCCATATCCTTAACCGAGTCCCTACTAAGAAGGTTGCCAAAACACCTCACAAAATGTGGACAGGGAAAGCTCCCTCGTTAGCACATATCAAGGTTTGGGGTTGCGAGGCTTTCGTAAGACGAGATACTCACGACAAGCTCGAACCTCGTAGTGAGCGATGTATTTTCATCGGCTACCCGTTGAAATCCTTTGGATATCTCTTCTATAGACCGAAGGACAATTTTTTCTTTGTTGCGAGGAGAGGAGTTTTCCGAGAGCGAGAACTCATAGGCCAAGGAGACAGTGGGAGGCAAATCGAGCTTGAAGAGATTCAATAATCGATAGATGAAGGAACCTCTACCGCTGGCACTCAACCCGAGGAGGAAACTCCGGTTGAACCAATTGAAGATTCCTTACCTCTTAGACGTTCCGAAAGAGTTAGAGTTCAACCCCGGTTTTATGGTTTTCATATTACTACCGAAGGGGACACGTATATTAGTGATGGTACACTAATAAACCTTCATGAACCTAATAGCTATAAGGAAGCCATGGCAAGCCCGGATTCTACAAAATGGAAAGAGGCAATGGATAGCAAGATCCAATCCATGTATGATAACCAAGTTTGGAATTTGGTTGATAATGTGCCCAGACGTAAGAACGTTGGGTGCAAATGGATCTTCAAGAAGAAGACCGACGTGGATGGAAACCTACACACATATAAAGCGCGATTGGTCGCGAACGGCTTTACTCAAACTCCCGGAGTTGACTATGACGAGACCTTCTCACCAGTTGCGAAGATAAAATCTATTAGAGTGATGCTAGCGATTGTCGTATTTCATGATTATGAGATTTGGCAAATGGATGTCAAGACCGCTTTCCTTAATGGGAAGTTGGCTGAGGATGTTTACATGGCTCAGCCAGAGGGGTTTGTGGATCCGAAGCATCCGAATAGAGTGTGTAAGCTTGAGAAGTCCATTTATGGACTTAAGCAAGCATCTCGCAGATGGAATCTTTGCTTCGATGAGAAAGTCAAAGAGTTTGGATTTGTACGAAGCAAAGATGAATCGTGTGTATATGTCAAAGCCAGTGGGAGTATAGTAAGCTTCCTCGTTCTATATGTCGATGACATATTACTCATAGGAAACGACATCCCGACTCTGCAGGAAGTTAAGTCCTGGCTCGGGAAGTGCTTCGCTTTGAAGGACCTCGGAGAGGCTTCTTACATTTTGGGAATAAGGATAGTGAGAGAAAGAAGTAAGAGACTAATAGGACTTAGTCAGAACACTTACTTAGAGAAAGTACTAAAACTTTTTAGTATGGAAAACTCGAAGAAGGGAGAATTACCGATACAAAGTAATGCCAAGTTGAGTAAGACACAAAGTCCGAGTACCGAGGCTAAAATAGCAGAAATGAGCCGAGTACCATACGCTTCCGCAGTTGGCTCAATCATGTACGTTATGACTTGTACTCGCCCTGATGTAGCCTTTGCTTTGAGCATGGTTAGCAGATATCAAGGGAATCCTGGCAGAGCCCATTGGATTGCGGTGAAAAATATCCTTAAGTAACTTCGGAGGATGAAGGAATGGTTCTTTGTCCTCGGAGGGAGTACTGACTTGAAGGTGCGAGGGTATAGTAACGCCAGCTTTCAGACCAACAGGGACAACTACTGTTCGCAGTCGGGTTGGGTCTTTACCCTGAATGGAGGAGCAGTGACTTGGAAAAGTTTCAAGCAGGAAACCGTAGCTGATTCAACGTGCAAATCAGAGTACATTGCAGTGAGCGAAGCGTCGAAGGAGGCAATATGGATGAAGAACTTCATCGGTGATTTTGGAGTTGTACCCGCCATAAAGGAGCCCATGGAGATTTTCTGTGATAATGAAGGAGCGGTTGCCTTGACCAAGGAACCAAGAGATCATGGTAGATCTAGACATATCGATAGAAAATATCACTTTATTAGACATCGTGTAGAAGAAGGACAACTCATAATAAAGAGGATATCATCAGAAGATAACCCAGCAGATCCGCTTACGAAGGGACTGAGTAGGGTTAAGCACTTGTAGCATGCTAGGAGTATTGGGCTGAAGGATGATATTAGCATAGATTAGATAGTAGTAGAAACGTGTAATAGATAAATGTAATTAACATTTGATGATTAAATAAAGGAGTTTTATTTATGAGTAATGTTACTGTCTTATGTGAATTGTTTAACTATTGTTTCATTTTGCATGTTTTGACTTCCAGAATAATTGAATTTATTAAGAATAAACAAATTATTCAAATTGTCCACAATCGTTCATATGTTGGAAGTAGATATGAAAGAAGATTGTCATGAATTGGTGCGTAGATTGTCTAAATGGTATTAGACATGGCAAAAGATTGTTGCGACGTTCATGAGTGCTTATAAGCTAGTTTTGAGCATTGAAACAAACCCGTGCTTGTTGGAATCACCTTATGGAATATGATATAAAAGGGTGATCGCAAGACGATAATATCATATAGTCTTAAAACGTAGATATATGGTTTGTTATTTGTTAATTGATTGTACATTGATAATGCGAAAACGCATCAGTAACTTGGTGTTATAAAACGTATTGTTGTGTATAGTTGATTAATGAATATGTAAATGCATATAAGTCGAAGTTTATCTGTAACTTTTATCCTAAGAAGGTAAAAGCGATATCTCGGCCGCTCGATGATTTGATTTGACTTATGTGCCGGGCCCGGTCAGAACCGAATTGATGTGTTCGATTAAGTTCTATGTCGAATAAATCGGAGATCAAGAAACCAAAATGCTTGACTAATCATTCCATAGAATTGTCAGCATGATATCTAACAGAGGACTGTACGATCCCTTATCTAAAGGACAAGATTGATTGGATCAGAGTTTGACAGCGTCTTTGAGAGCTACGATTGCAAATCGAATTGTACTTGTGCATATAGTTACTAGACTTATCCAAGTGGGAGACTGTTGGAATAGTGTCTAAGGCTGCAACTATATTAGGCAAGTATTTGACCCGATTGTGCATGGTCCTTTTGGGTTGCCTTCACCATAGCAACTTGATAGGATGATTTATTATGAGAGAATAAATATTATATATATATATATATATATATATATATATATATATATATATATATATATATTATGAGAATAATATAAGGAATAATAATATTGTTATTTGATTAATATAAGTCATAAATTAATTAGTATTAATTTGGTTACTTAAAGAGATTAATTAAATAAGAGGGTATAAACTGTCAATTGTTTGATAGTTACACTTTAGACTGTAAATCCTTAAAGGATAAGGGTTGGACGGATTCTAGGGCTTAGGATAGCTCAAAATCGTCCAAAGCTTATCTAAGGTAAGGATTTGGATTGCTTTAAGGAAAGATTATCCAGCTAGGGTTTAAAGGTGAAACCCTAGGAGTCTACAAGTATAAATAGACCCCTTGAGCAAGGGAAATCGGCATCTCTTCAAAGGAAAAGAACCCCTGGCCGATTTCTTCCCAACCTCTCTCTCAAATCATCCTCTTTGCTAGTTGGTGTTTGTAAGCCATTAGAGGAGTGACAATTATGACTCTAGAGCTCCAAGACAACAAGATCAAACAAGAGATTCAAAGGTAAACTTCTAGATCTGATTTTGTATTGTTCTTATACCTAATTAGTCATTAGAAGTCTTGGATTTAAAGCATGTTTAATTAGAAATCCTAGATCCAAGCATTAGGGTTTTGCATGCGCACATAGGAAAGTTCTTATGGCTAAAATACATCAGATCGATCCTCCTCCTTGGAGGTTATACCACAATTTTACCTATTTGATCATCATATGTCAAATTTTAAATCCTTTCCAACACAACCCTAGATTCTTGAAATATTTATTTTTACTAAATGACACCTTGACCCCCTCTATTCATATTAACCCCTTTTTATTATTAGAATTATCTTAAGTACTCCGACATTGACTTTTAGGTATAATATAACACCCATTTTATTTTCAATTTATTAAATTTATAAGCATAAAAGAAAAAAATTCGCTAAAGAAAGTTAGTATTCAAATAATGGAAGCTAACCTTGATGAAGGATGAGAATTTGGGTCATTACAGAACTTCACCCGAATTCTAAAAACTCTATATTATGCCCGATTTCCAAACAGATAAAACCACTCGAACCACACCCTTGATGATCACTATCCATAATCCGAGTCGACCAAAACCTCCATAACCCTGAATCGTCCTTCTGATAACTTGAAACAGAATCCATGACCATCTGGCGATGCTGGCCACCTTGAACTCTAATACAAAGGCGAATCCAAACATGAGCCCCAACAACTAAAGCTACAACAACCTATACATAAATCCTACTGATTGAAAAATTGGAAATTTTGATTTGCTTGAGACTTTCCTGATCCTACACTGTTCTAATAATAAATTCGAATGCCGAATCCCTGGCCGAATGTTGAAGCTGACAAGCTCCCATACGGTCGACTCACGAGACTTCAACCAAGAGTCTAACCGACAAAGGCTATCCTAGCCTGTCCGCCATCACGGCTCCAACAACCCTCCAGTCCAAATAAAGGATGATTGACCACCAACAATAACAACAAGCCAGTTTCATCCCAGGTGAATGCTACAAGTCAAGTCGTAGTCTTACATCACACCCAACCCAAACTCTGCCAACAGTCTAACTCAACCATATGAATGTTGTCGACCTCCTACAGTCATACAACCACCCCTACAAAAACGTATCTCAATCTACTGAATGCTATGGTCTAGAACGTAGTCTTACAACACTCCCACAACAACGTACCTCATCCGAGTGTATGTTATAGGCCAAAATGTAGTCTTACAACAATCCCAAAATAACTTCTCTCATTCTAGTTAATGATACGGTCCAAACCCTAGTCTTACAACACTCCCGCATTTTCCATTAGCCTACATCATGGTCTTGCTAAAATTCCACAATAATACCTAACCAAATTCAACACGATGTGAACCCCTAGCCAACTAGGTCCTATCAGGTGTTCGGATCATGCTTCGAACCCCCAAAAGCCTTAATCATACAAGAACAAACAGAGAGGCCCTCACACAACACTCAACCAGAACCTAGTCATGAACCCAAAATGCACCATTGCCTTTAGTTATAATATGGGTTAGTTATGGACTTATAAAAGGTACTCAGTTCTATATAAGCCATATAATGGTTAGGTCTCATTCTGAGGGTAGAGTGTGAGATCAAAGAGGAGTTTTGTATTCCTCCTCTTTCTTGGATGACTAGAAATGGTGGGTACATATCAGATAACTGACATGTATGTTTAATTCATCAATGAGAGTAGATGGCAACACTTTACTATTTTAGGCGGTCTAGTTAATAATGTGGCTAGTGTAGACTTATAACCCACAAATGTAGATAAAATATTTATCAATAACTCTAAACATTGGTTGCCTTTGTATGACTTATACTGACCATGGACTCCCCTAGTTGTGTAGTTAACCCGATACTCAAATGGTTTATTTGGTAGGGTGATTCCTCCAAATAATCGTTGTCTTAGGATTCGTGAGAATCAGTTGGGTTAGGTAGAATATCTTAAAAATATTTATGTCAAATTTTATATACCTATATTATATGTCAATGATTGTTTTGTAGGAATGATTTTATGATTATTTATCATTAAATTATTATGGGCTTGATGTAACGCCCGCAGATCCGGGCTACTCAATTTAGAGGCAATAGGGGTCGAAAACGACTTTTCAACAAAAAGATTATTTAGCATAAATAATCTTAACCAAGTTGTAGAAGATGTCACAGGGTTTCCGTACATATAAAGAATGCCGAAATCCGAGTTATAACGAAGAAGTTATGACCCGTCGAAGTTTCGCGTCGGAACCGGCACGACGCCGGGAAGCGTAAATAGTAAATTTATGATAGAGCGAGATTTAGATTTAGCGCTCTAAACGAAAGTCGTAGAATATGTTAAACTAAGAACTTCGATAAAAAGAACGCCCAAATCTGACTTCGTATGAAGAAGTTACGATTTTTCGAAGTTTCGGATTAGTAGTGTACAGCCCGAAATTCGAATATTAGATCGAGCGATTTTTAGCCGACACAACCTAAACGAGAATTGAAGATCTCATTATTAGTAGCGTAACAATAAAAAGACAAACGAAAATGGACATCGGATGAAGAAGTTATGAGATTATAACGGACCAATCCTGTCCCGGCCTGTTAAAAATATAACTTTAAAAATAAATTCAAAATTAGCCGAAGGAGTCTAAACGAAAGTTGTAGAGTGCGTCTCCACCTACGCATGGATATAAAGAACGTCAAAAACGGAGTTCGTATGAACGAGTTACAAATTATAATAGCATATTTACGTATTAAAATAAAGTATATATCATATATACGTACATATATATATATATATATATATATATATATATATATATACATATGTATATATCATTAGAAAGGTATCGACGATGCGGTCATTATAAGACTAATGTTGAGTTCTTTCGACATTAGTTTAGTACAAATATCTTTAAATCTATTTAAAATAGTATTATAAAGGGGTGTTTAGTTGTTTATATAACTATAAGGTCATTAAGTAATTATGGGGGGTAGTTTTTGTAAATTCAATTACTATAAATAAGAGGCTTGGGCTCTCATATTTCTTGCACCATTCTCTTGATTCAAGAGTCTTTCTCTCCTTATCCCCCGAGCATTTCGGTCCCTCGTGATTCGACTTCTCTTTCTGTAGTTTTAGTATAGTAAGGTGAGCGCTGAAGCGCTGCACGAATCTTTCTTAGAAAGATTCAGCGACGAAGTCCTGCCACTACAGAGCCCGACTCCTAGCTAAAATCCTCTTGTAAGTAAGTTATGCTTACCCTATTTTAAATATAGTTTATATTTAAAATTAGTATTGTTATTATAAATTTATAATAAATATTTGAGCTATTATTATGACTTATATAAGTGTCGTTATAATATCTTTTTAACTACTCACGGTACGGGGAATCTGGTTTAAAGGGTCGCATAGGGTTGTTGGATTTCAGAAGTGCTATATGCCAAAATGGTCCTGCCCTCCGGTGTTTTATGTCTGGCCCCTGTCTGTACATAGTGGTTGGAAAGTATTGTTTAAACTCTTATATAATAATAATAATAATAATAATAATAAGACTAATAATTAGTCACGGTAAATATTAGACTAAAATCTAGTGGTAATAATACTAGGTTTCGTCGAAGGAAATTATTTTAAAGTAAACGAAGCACTGTCCGAGTACCGAGTCACCACCTTCTCAAGTGAGTGCATAGTTAATTTCATCTTACACATAGATATGAAGTATTTTATATAAACTACGTGCTATGCGTGCACATTATTTGAATACTTGCTGCCTATGCTGGTTGAACGTTTTATACATGTTTTAAAGGACTTAAACTGTATACGTATTTTATATATACGAAAATGTTGGGTATGAGATGGGTAGATGAATGATGAGAGATAGGAGATGACGTGAGTATACATTGGCAGCTACAGACTTAGTGCCTATGGGACAAACACCTGTAGCTATGGACTTAGTACCTTTTAGACGTTGGTAGCTATGGATTTAGTACCTGTAGGAATTGGTAGCTATGGACTTAGTACCTGTTGAACATTGGTAGCTATGGACTTAGTACCTATTAGATAAAGACTGGTAGCTATGGATTTAGTACCCGATGAATAGACTATAGCAGCTATGGAATTAGTGCTTTATGAACGAACATTGGCAGCTATGGATTTAGTGCCAGTCCCATAACCATGGAAGTAAGGGACTTAGGAATAAACGAATGCAGGATAGATGACTCTTAGGTTAAATCCTTAAAGAGTAAAGAAGATAATGGAGATGGGTAATTGGGTTGATTGTTTGATTGAACATAGTAATTATATTATTGTGGGTTGAAAACCCTATGTACTCACCAGGTTTCCCAACCTGACCCACTCAGTTTATGTATATCACAGGTGACGAAGTGAAGTGACATTACACTGAGAGATTTAAAAGAGATGTAGATCACTAGTGTAAATCATTGTAAGTCTGTTTATGCTTACGTTTCGGTATTAGCGATGACATCCCAAACATTTTAAAATGAAATAAATACGTTTCTTCGAAAATGTTTTAATAACGTATTTACCATGTTTTTCTGGGAACAAATTCCGCAACCTTTTATAAAATGAAGTACTCTGATTTTTATAAAACATAAACAAAATCGGTCTTTTCTGGCCGTGATTTTGGGGATGTCACAGTTGGTATCAGAGCATTAGTTTAAGCGAACTAGGAATATGGATTTATTTCTAGACTTAAACTTAGAATGCTAAGCGATGGTTGTGAGGTGTGAGCACTAGCTTATTTTAGGAATTGTTCCTAAAATGCTTTTATGTGCTAAATGCTTTGTGCATGATATGTTGTTAATTGTTCGGATCTATGGTCTGTTGCCGACCGGATCTGGAAACCTTATGTGTTTAGGATTCTAAACGTACGACTACGGTATTAGAACTAGCATGTAAATGTTTCAGAGTGATAAGGATGATTTAAACGTCAAGTAAAGGTCTAAATTCACCTTATTCGGTGTATAGATCGAGATGGTAAGGACCCGTAGCGGAAACGTAAACGCAAATGGGAACAGGAACCAACCCCCAGTGGTTCAGCAAATACCTGTTGTAGAAGAAGTTGCGCCTGAGCCAGTCACCATGGCTGGAGTTCAAGCCATGATTCGGGCTAGTTGGCTGAACAAAGGGAAGAAATGAGACGGATGTTGAATAGGGACGAACCTACTATGCCCATTGAGCTACTCGAACTGATTCCCGAGCAATCTGAGGAAGGGAACTACAGCCGCCAAGTGAGTCAAGTTGGGACTCAAGGTGAGCAAAGGGATGGCCCAGAAGGGAGAAACAACAAGGATGGGCGGATGTACAAGAACTTCTTGGGTGCGAAACCACCAAGCCTCTCAGGAAGCCCAAAGCCGGTTGAGGTTATGCATTGGATCTCTGAGATGGAGATGGTGTTTGAGAGCTGCAGCTGTAATGAGAAACAAAAAACTGTCTTTGCAGTAAGACAGCTGAAAACTGGAGTCTTGAGCTGGTGGAAGCTATTGGCAGATACGATGCCACGAGGAGAAGCCTTAAGGATGTCGTGGGAAGAGTTTTTGGAACAGTTGAAAATGCAGTACTGCTTGGAGGTAGATCTGATAGACCTAAACAACGAATTTCAGAACCTGAAGAAAGGGAAGATGAGTGTTGATGAGTATGCCACCGCATTTACCGAGAGGATGAAGCTATTTCCCTACTTGGTGCCTACTGAACTCTCCAAGATTGATAGGTTTGCTAACGGACTGCCCACTGACTTTGGTCCAATGGTCAAAATGGCAACTACCTTAAAAGCAGCTATTAGGGCAACTAAGAACGTAGAGGCCCAGATAAGAGAAAAGGGTCTAGAAAAAGATAAGGCAGGAGAGAAGCGAAAGTTTGAGGGATCTTCGAGGTCGAACAAGGAAAGAAAATTCTCAAAACTCGGAGGAGCAGATGGAGGTGAAACAAGATGGTGTGATAAATGCAAGAAGAAGCATGGGGGGAAGTGCAACGAAGAAGTGACTTGTTACAAGTGTGGGAGGACGGGTCACTATTCCAAAGACTTCACACATAATGACAAAGTATGCTACGGATGTGGAGGCAAGGGGCACATGTCCAGAGACTGCCCAAGGAAAAATAAAGCAGCAAGACCAGAAACGCCACCAAGGCCAAGGGCATTTCACATGATCCTCGACGAAGCAGAGAACCATGCAAGGAATCAAGAATGAGGACTTCTTACCCAAAGATCGGATTATGCAGTAGCCATAGTTTCGTATGATGTAGCCTAGTAGAGGCATAGTCTAGGGTGAACTTGAACACCTATGTAATCGTTTCAAGAATTAATATAAAACCTTCGTTTTGTTATCTGATGTGTTGAATGATTGTATGATTTGCTGCATGGTGACTTGGGAAACTGCGAGACAATACTTGGGACGAGTATGAGTAGGTGTGAATGGTAGTAGAGGCGTATACTACCGGAAGCACAGGACTCACACTTGGATGAGGGAAAGTCACAAGGTTACCAAGAAGCTAGTAATTGATTTCGTTTTATTCAAGTGTGTTGTTACCATCGTTTCGGTAATGACTAAGAAGATTGTTGATATTCCGACCCTAGTGGTCATATCGAATCGAGTCCGACTACGATGAGTATGTTGTGTGGCTCATAGGACCAAGTTTGATGTAGCGTCCGACTTAAACCAAACGGTTGAAATCAAAGCGATCAATAGAAGTATCGCACTCGTTGTTAATGAAGTTGGTGGCTAAAAATGCCTAATGTTAAAGTGTGATTATATCACATTAGAACATGAAGGAAGGCATAGTCTGTTTTAGAATTTAACTCTAAGAGACCTAAGTCTAAGTGTTGCAACATACGATGATAGGTCATTAGAATATGACACATCGATCTATAGTAGTAATAAAAGAACTTATCTCAAGTCCGTATCCAGCAAGGATCGAGATTGTGACTTGAAGGTCATAATTTGGAGTCTAACCTGAGGTAGAGAGCAGGTGCACGATCGAGTACTCTTACAGTTAATGAGTTTAAGAGATAGAATTGAAGGAATGTAGAAGTTATAATTATTACCTAGGATGAAGAGATGACGTATGGAGTCATTATATGACCCTGTTTCGTTGATGATTCTGGGACGTAATCATCCAAAGGGGGAGATAATTGTAACGCCCGCAGATCCGGGCTAGTCAATTTAGAGGCAATAGGGGTCGAAAACGACTTTTCGACAAAAAGATTATTTAGAATAAATAATCTTAACAAAGTTGTAGAAGATGTCACAGGGTTTTCGTACATATAAAGAACGCCGAAATCCGAGTTATAACGAAGAAGTTATGACCCGTCGAAGTTTCGCGTCGGAACCGGCACGGCGCCAGGAAGCGTAAATAGTAAATTTATGATAGAGCGAGATTTAGATTTAGCGCTCTAAACGAAAGTCGTAGAATATGTTAAACTAAGAACTTCGATAAAAAGAACACTCAAATCTGACTTCGTATGAAGAAGTTACGATTTTTCGAAGTTTCAGATTAGTAGTGTACAGCCCGAAATTCGAATATTAGATCGAGCGATTTTTAGCCGACACAACCTAAACGAGAATTGAAGATCTCATTATTAGTAGCGTAACAATAAAAAGACAGACGAAAATGGACATCGGATGAAGAAGTTATGAGATTATAACGGACCAATCCTGTCCCGGCCTGTTAAAAATATAACTTTAAAAATAAATTCAAAATTAGCCGAAGGAGTCTAAACGAAAGTTGTAGAGTGCGTCTCCACCTACGCATGGATATAAAGAACGTCAAAAACGGAGTTCGTATGAACGAGTTACAAATTATAATAGCATATTTACGTATTAAAATAAAGTATAAATCATATATACGTACATATATATATATATATATATATATATATATATATATATATATACATATGTATATATCATTAGAAAGGTATCGACGATGCGGTCATTATAAGACTAATGTTGAGTTCTTTCGACATTAGTTTAGTACAAATATCTTTAAATCTATTTAAAATAGTATTATAAAGGGGTGTTTAGTTGTTTATATAACTATAAGGTCATTAAGTAATTATGGGGGGTAGTTTTTGTAAATTCAATTACTATAAATAAGAGGCTTGGGCTCTCATATTTCTTGCACCATTCTCTTGATTCAAGAGTCTTTCTCTCCTTATCCCCCGAGCATTTCGGTCCCTCGTGATTCGACTTCTCTTTCTGTAGTTTTAGTATAGTAAGGTGAGCGCTGAAGCGCTGCACGAATCTTTCTTAGAAAGATTCAGCGACGAAGTTCTGCCCCTACAGAGCCCGACTCCTAGCTAAAATCCTCTTGTAAGTAAGTTATGCTTACCCTATTTTAAATATAGTTTATTTTTAAAATTAGTATTGTTATTATAAATTTATAATAAATATTTGAGCTATTATTATGACTTATATAAGTGTCGTTATAATATCTTTTTAACAACTCACGGTACGGGGAATCTGGTTTAAAGGGCCGCATAGGGTTGTTGGATTTCAGAAGTGCTATATGCCAAAATAGTCCTGCCCTCCGGTGTTTTATGTCTGGCCCCTGTCTATACATAGTGGTTGGAAAGTATTGTTTAAACGCTTATATAATAATAATAATAATAATAATAATAATAATAATAATAATAAGACTAATAATTAGTCACGGTAAATATTAGACTAAAATCTAGTGGTAATAATACTAGGTTTCGTCGAAGGAAATTATTTTAAAGTAAACGAAGCGCTGTCCGAGTACCGAGTCACCACCTTCTCAAGTGAGTGCATAGTTACTTTCTTCTTACACATAGATATGAAGTATTTTATATAAACTACGTGCTATGCGTGCACATTATCCGAATACTTGCTGTCTATGCTGGTTGAACGTTTTATACATGTTTTAAAGGACTTAAACTGTATACGTATTTTATATATACGAAAATGTTGGGTATGAGATGGGTAGATGAATGATGAGAGATAGAAGATGACGTGAGTATACATTGGCAGCTATAGACTTAGTGCCTATGGGACAAAGACCTGTAGCTATGGACTTAGTATCTTTTAGACGTTGGTAGCTATGGATTTAGTACCTGTAGGAATTGGTAGCTATGGACTTAGTACCTGTTGAACATTGGTAGCTATGGACTTAGTACCTATTAGATAAAGACTGGTAGCTATGGATTTAGTACCCGATGAATAGACTATAGCAGCTATGGAATTAGTGCTTTATGAACGAACATTGACAGTTATGGATTTAGTGCCAGTCCCATAACCCTGGAAGTAAGGGACTTCGGAATAAACGAATGCAGGATAGATGACTCTTAGGTTAAATCCTTAAAGAGTAAAGAAGATAATGGGGATGGGTAATTGGGTTGATTGTTTGATTGAACATAATAATTATATTATTGTGGGTTGAAAACCCTATGTACTCACCAGGTTTCCCAACCTGACCCACTCAGTTTATGTATATCACAGGTGACGAAGTGAAGTGACATTACACTGAGAGATTTAAAAGAGATGTAGATCACTAGTGTAAATCATTGTAAGTCTGTTTGTGCTTATGTTTCGGTATTAACGATGACATTCCAAACATTTTAAAATGAAATAAATACGTTTCTTCGAAAATGTTTTAATAACGTATTTACCATGTTTTTCTGGGAACAAATTCCGCAACCTTTTATAAAATGAAGTACTCTGATTTTTATAAAGCATAAACAAAATCGGTCTTTTCTGGCCGTGATTTTGGGAATGTCACACTTGAAAACCTTATGCATCTCACCAGGTTTCCCAAACTCGACTCACTCATTTTATATGCATCATAGGTAGTGGATCTAAGGTTCTGCTAAAGCTTAATTATGATATTGAGTGTAATAAAGAGATGTGTCTGCTATGGTATATCAGGACCTTTTATATATTTACGTTGTAATGTATGTTTCAACATGAGCGACGACATCCTCGAAATGTTAATATAAATAACTTTTGTTATCTCAAAATATTTTATTTAACCGGGAATTTCTACAACTCAATATCTTAAGCGTAAAGAAAAAGTTTTAATTGTTCTAAAAATTAGGGGATGTTACATGGCTCCAAAGTACAATTCAAGTTATAAATCATTTATCCAACATCATTAATATCCAATAAGGTCTAAACTATATTCCCTTGAATCTCACAACTTTTACATGGTTGAATTATGGTCCATAATTCGAAAATTAGATACATCCTGGAACTTTAGATACATCCTGGAACTGGATGTTACATTTAACAACAACAAAAACTAAACAATCAATATACACATTTAATGGAGAAGGCTGAAGATGAAGCGTTTTGTTTGTCAAGTGATCGACATTCCACCGATTTAAAAGTAGATGTTCTATTACTATAGATATAAGGATAATATGGTCAAAATTTTTAATTATTATAATAATTCTAAGATATAAAAAATGTTATAAACTATTAAAAACATTATAAAAAAGCTTTGGATAAATTTGATATTTTAAATATTTTATAAAGAATAAATATAATATTTAGAAATTAAATTGGACAATGATATTTTAATATTTAAGAAGATATATGAAATTCTCTCAAAATAGTATTATCGGAATAAATAAAACTAAATTAACTTTTATTACATAAAACAAATCTTTCCTAATAAATAAAAAACTTTTTGCCACATGTCACTTCGGCCACATGTCACTTTGGCCACATGTCATTTTGTGGTTATTTTCAATTAATTTTTTTTCCGCATGACATTTTATGCTTTTTTTATTTTTATAATTTTCACATAATATTTAAATGTAAAAATGACAATAAATGTAGTTATAAATACATATCAATTTCGTTAATTAAGTTGCTTCTAATTTCAAATTTTCTAAATTAAAGTTTCATTACTTTCCTTTATTAATTTATCTAAATTATTTGTTTAATTTAAAAGAAAAGAAACAATTTAATTTTAATAATTCTATATTATTTATTTTTTCCTTATAAATTAAAACTTCTTTAATTGTTTAAAATTTTAAATTTTTTTCTGAAATGAACCCGTATAATACATCTTACACTAATCATAAAATAAAACAAAAACAAAACTCCAAAAGACATTATGATTCCCGTCTTCTGCTCCTAATATATTTAAAACAAAAAACTAACTTAAAATTATTAATAGATATCCCCTTGAATTAAATACTTGCCCCATTTACGAATGGAAAGGTGACTTCCAAGTTTCAAAATTATTATTATTATTATTATTATTATTATTATTATTATTATTATTATTATTATCGGGTGCCACTATTTCACTTTACTTCAACCATTTAACATTTTATATAATTTCTCGATTTTAAAATATTCAAATTGTTCCTTATCCAATAAATTATATATATATATATATATATATATATATATATATATATATATATATATATATATATATATATATATATATATATATATATATATATATATAACTCCAACCTTCAAGTTATCTTTTCAAAACTTAATATTTTATTGCTTGATTCCCTAAGTTTTTTTTGTCACCTTAAAACCATCTATTTGAGCTTCTAAGGCTAAATTGGTCATGTTTTAAGTTTAACCTTTCTTTCTCTCTCTCTCTCTCTCTCTCTCTCTCTCTCTCTCTCTCTCTCTATATATATATATATATATATATATATATATATATATATATATATATATATATATATATATATATATACAGCTGTAAACAAACCAAACAAACACGAACAAGGTCTTGTTCATGTTCGTTCATTTACGTTAGTCGAACAACAAACGAACACGAATGGATAAACAAACAAGATTTTCTTGTTCATGTTCGTGAACATGTTAAACGAACATAAATGAACAAACATAAACGAACAAAGATAAAAAAAAAATAATAGAATCATATATGAACAAAAACGAACATATAATATAGCAATATAAAAAAAAAATTGAATATAAATGAATATAAATAAACTTAAACGAACGAACATAAACGAACGTTCATGAACACAAATGAACGAACAAGACCATTGTTCATGTTCTTTCATTTAACTAAGCGAACGATAATTTGTGTTCATGTTCGTTTATTTATTAAATAAACGAACATAAACAAACTTCCCGCCGAACAATTCACGAACGGTTCGCCGAACATTCAGTTCGTTTATAGCCCTATATATATATATATATATATATATATATATATATATATATATATATATATATATATATATATATATATATATATATATATATATATACAAGTGTTAAGGTGGTAGTTGGGAGTCGACTGGGGTTAAATGACTAATCGATCTAGATGGAGATTAATCGGCGTCTAGGAGGAGACCCTTAATTCTAATAAAATTTACTTAAAAAAATAAATATTACCTATATCCTAACAAAATAAGTATATAACAATAAAATTTTGACATATTCATACACCTAACTATTTAAATCATCATATATCATAATATTCAGACTAATGGAGGATCTTTTTCATAATTGTCATCACCAATCATCATGATTTGGTCACCAATTATCATAAATTTGTATAATATGGGATTATTTTTTGAAAATTTTAATTGTTTAACTTTTTGACAGGGTTAAACCGTTATGACCGACTCTAACAAAGTTGATGACTAGCATTAACCGTAGAGAGTAAGAGGCTGTGTAGGCCAACTTTTACAAAGCTGATATATATATATATATATATATATATATATATATATATATATATATATATATATATATATATATATATATATATATATAGTTAAAGTAAGAATTTAATTGATAATAAAATCGTACAAGTGGTTTACAAGGAAAGTCATGTTGGATTAATGTCTAAGTCCATAACTATATTTGGTATGTACTTGACCCGACCCGGCATGGTCCATTTGGGTTGCACTTCACCGACACAATTTATATGGATAATCTTTTGAGAATAGTATGTTTATGATTAATATTAATATATTATAAGTTCTAATATATTAATATGGAATCATATTATTTAATTAGTATTGATCAAGAATTAATTTATAATTAATTAAGTGATCAAAAGGAACTAATTAAATATGGACTCTTATATATATGGAATGGGCCAAGTTCATTTAGGTTGGGCTAAGCTTTCATGGATAGTCCATGGAGTGTTTAACCCATGGATCCTAGGAAATGAAAGGCCATGGGTATTAGGGTTTAACCCTAATCCTCCACACTATATAAAGATGTCCTTGGTTGGTGAAATTGGCACTAGTGTGGATACACAAAAGAAGGGCTAGCCAATTTCACTAGAGAGAACCAAGTAATCATATTCTCTAAAGTATTCCAAGGTGTCTTGGTGATTTGTGATTCCACTTGAGGCTTCCACACTATTGGGGCTAAGCTCTTAAAGC
This sequence comes from Lactuca sativa, assembly GCF_002870075.4. Taxonomy (NCBI): domain Eukaryota; kingdom Viridiplantae; phylum Streptophyta; class Magnoliopsida; order Asterales; family Asteraceae; genus Lactuca; species Lactuca sativa. Next base: position 69,184,843 of record NC_056630.2, read on the forward strand.
TTGAAGACATCAAGCTACATCAAGAGGTATGTATTCTATCTTGTTACATTCATAGTTTTTGTATGCTAGATTAGGATAATACCTTGGATGTTCTTATTTGCATGTATAATAGAGAAAACATAGATCCAAGGTATTTAGGGTTGCATGTACACTTAGGAAGTGTTAGAATGCTAAAAACCCAACAGTGGTATCAGAGACACGGGTTGTTTTCTGTTATATTGATGCAAATATTTTATTTTCAAAGTTGGAAAAAAAAAACATGAAGTTTGTCAAATTTTAAAATAATTACTTGTTCTTGTGAAAAAACTAATTATTTGTAAAATTTGAATAATTTGCTTTATGAGTTGAATTAGGTCAAATTTAATAAAAGATAAAATAATATGATTATTTTATTAGTTTTAAAAGTTTGATCTAAAAAGTTTTATTTTTTTTTGAAACCTCCATAAGTTATGGATTTGAAAAGGTTTTAAAAAAAAAAAAAAAAAAAATTGATTCAAAGTTTTTTTTGGAGTTACAAAATTTGGTGTTAATGTTTTAAAGGATTACATAACTTAAGAATAAGTTATGGATCACCAAAAGTTTTTTGTGTTATCTTGTTTTATGAGTGAATTTGGATTAATGATGAAAATTATGTGATAGTTGGTTTTAATCCAAATTAATCTAAGAATTGATTCTAAAATGTGTTTTTGTAACTTGTCCTCAAGTTATATGAAAAGTCACATTTAAGAATCATAAAACTCATAAAAATTGGCAAAGGTTACAAAATGAAGAGTCTAGTTCTAATTAAATGGTTTTATGACTCCATAACTTGTCCTCAAGTTATGGAGGACCAAGAGTCTCTTCATTTAATAAAATAAAAATAAAATAAAAAAAGGTGTAACCTTAATTAATTCTATAAGTTATAAAATAAAGAAAAGTTAATTCTTTTATTAGTTTAAAGTCTTCCATAACTTGTCCTCAAGTTATGGAACTTGAAGAGTTTTTGGATTAAAACTACTTTAAACACATAAGTTATGGAATTAATTAGTTTTGAATAGTTTCAAAACTTGCCCTCAAGTTTTGGAATTTGTAAAGTTTTCTCTAATGAATACTTTAATTCCAAGTTAGCCCTTAGAATTTTAAAAGTTAAAATTCAACCCTTATACTTTATAATATTATAAGTTAATAATATATATATGTATAAGAGTAAAGTCAGTCTTACCGCTAGTACGCCTCATTCACGAAGCCGGTCTATAAGGTGGGTATAAGGTTGTTGCCTATAAAATGGCAACTTAATGGGTGTCCACTCTCACCCACCGCTTGCTTGACTGGTGGAGGGTCGTTAGCCGAACGGGTTTGACAGGACTAGAATTCTTCTTTCATTAAAAGTATTAATGAAAATACTAAGTAACTAAACTCTTAATAATACCCAATCTTAGTTACTTAGGAAAAATGTGAATAAGGTGCTAATCCATGAAATTACACTTTGCACTTTGTTTAAGTCGGTTAGTGGAGCGTGTGTGGTTAACCGGCACACTAACTCGTATTTAACAAGGTAGGCAAAGGGTAACTTAATGTTTATCATAGTATCGATGGAGCGTGTGTGGTTAACCGGCACATCGATTGAGGGGTAAACACTTAAGGGTACCAAGTAATTTGCATGGTTACTTCACACCTTGTTTTGTGATCCTCGGCATCCCAGTCACAAAACCTGAAGGGCACACTCGAGATTAAAACATGCCATTGAACAGTTCAATGAATCTCAAAAGATCTAGGACTTTCATAACCAATTAAAACCTAATAATACATTTCGTTTATCTTGGTGGAAATTGGTGAATCGTCATTCACCTACCTTCAAATATTTTATAGCTTGGATTACGGCATACCTCTTCTAAGTTGTAAAATAGTTTGTTGGGTCCTAGCCTTAATATTTCATATTGGGTGTCATATTAAGGACTTAAGATCAACTATCTTGAATATCTCCCAAAAGATGTCTGGTCTAGACATTTATGATCTTCCTAAATCTCTTGAAACAAGATTTCCTAAATGAAGATGATGTCTCATGGAAATCATACTTCTTTCACCATCTCCAATTATTCTCCCTAACCCACAAGTTCAAGGTCACTCAAGCCCTATTGGCAAGGCAAGGTCTAGGTGTGATCACATCTTGGAGATGTAGTCACATATTGACAAGCCGGGAGAGTTGGGTATCAAAGTCTTGAGAAAGTTGGTGGTTCAATCACTTTCTAAGTCACATAGTGAGTTGCTTTGGGACACCTATGAAACAGACTATGACAAGACCCTTAATGATCTTATCTATTTGCTAAGATCAACTTCCTAAAACTTTATGGACATTGACAATGATGACATTGGATATCTAGTAAAGCTCTCTCTTCCCAGTGGAAAGGGATTGGCCATAGTCAACTCGGTTGACCAAATGGTAAAGAGAAAAGCTAAGTCTATGATAGTCTCGTGTACCATTATCAAAGGGTCCATATGTTTATATTGCCAAAGGAAGGGGCATTGGTTGCGAAGCTGCCAAATTTACCTAAGGATGTTAAAGTCAATAAGTTTGACTCTACTTCAGGTAAAGTCCACTATCTAACTCTGTTAAGTTTCTATTCTGAGATTCTTGATACATGATGTGACTGGGTCACATGGTGATGTTTTAAGAATCAAAGAAAAGTGAAGAAACTTAAAGAAAGAATATGCTGAATCTGATCGCGTAGATGGATTTCTATCGCATAGTTTGAAGATCGGATTCTTGAGCTACTTCTTAGGAGTTATGAGATATTGCTTAGGAATAGATAACAACAAGTTTTCATATGGATTGTAAGGATAAGTTTTCCGCAAAGTTTTAAAATAAAAGAAAATTTTTGATTTTATTTATTTTAAAATATCCTTACAATGGCATTTGAGGAAAAATTGTTGCTTATGTGATTCCATTAAGAGCAAGAGTGGAAATATGAAATTGATTCTTTCATTTGTGGTAATGTCTAAATTTACCAAGTAAGGAAAGATTCTCATTACTCAAGTTTCAATTGGACTGGAACTTGGAATCATGCAAGTTGTATAGCATGATGAATGAGAACTTTCAAGTATTGGAAAATTAAGATTAACTACTCGGTCACATGGATGTGTGAGTCAAGTAAAGGACTAAGGGATCGAGTACACATTCTTGTGCACTGATTAAGTCCACCACAAAAGATTGATAAGACTATTTGTCATAGTTTACTAAAGCTCAGTAAATATGATTATACTTACAAGCTTAAGTGTAACTCTGAGACATTGGAAAAGGTCCCAATGTATGGCAGAGCGAATAAGAAGAATCAACTTAGGCAGAAGGATAAAAGTTTCTCAAATCTGAAAAGATGGGAGAGTACTTTAGTATCAGTTTTGTGATCATCTTAATGATTAAGAAACCATATCAAAATTAGTTCTCTAAGGAAATCTTAGTGCATTCTTATGACTAAGAAGAGGAACTTGAATTGTTGAAATGGTTAAATCAAGAAGATGAGTCATACTTCGTTCCAATACAAGTCTTAGAGTCATACTCCAAGATTGTCATTTGAGTGACATGTCTTAAAGAAGGTTTAAAACACTTGTCAAATGTATGAGTAAAAGTTTTCTACTCTTGTACATTTGAAATTGGTAAGTTGTGATGTTTTGGATAAAACAAAGACCAACTTAGGCCAATTGGGTAAAGTGTTTTTCTTGATTAGAATCCGCACTATCTCTTGGATGTTTGACAAGGGAGTCTTATATGTCAAGAGGACAGTGGGAGTCTTAAAGGTCTTGAAAGTCTCAAGAAATAATCAAGAATAAAACCTGAAATTCTTCACTAGCACACGACTTGAGGTTTATAACCTATCGTGTTGACATATCTGTGCCCATTCCAGTTAAAGTTGGCTTTGCATATGAGTTCTTAGAGTTCTCAGTTTGTTGCATAACAACTTGGAAGCAATGGCAGGCCCTTGAGCTGCCAGGTGGCAAGAAGTTGAGATTGAGTTCAATCCATATGGTTTTGGATTTGTCAGTATCTTTGTCTTGTGATTATGGTTTGACAAATTCATATGGGTAGGAACTCATACACCATATAAATCTAAGTGTCATAAGGTTTCTCTCCGATTCATGAAAATGATGGTGAGGAAACGCTTTCACTAAGTAGATTTTACGAAGATATCAATTGTGTTATTTGCATTTTCAAAAGTCGTTAGTGGAGCGCGTGTGGTTAACCGGCACACTAACATGGACTTGTGAGAAATGGCAAATGCCTAAGCAATTGAGACTATGATTACGGTATCCCTTTTCATGGTTCTTGAAATTGCTTAGACACACAGGTGAGCTATCTACGGAAAGGGTGTATGAATCTAAATTTCAGACTGTCCAGCTGATTTCTGAGTACATGTCAAAGCTAGTGGGAGCATAAGTGTTATGCTAATAATCATCATGTTAGTGGGAGCATGATAATTATGATAAGTATTGCAAGTTAGCAATGTTAATTATAGAAAACAAAAGTTTCAATTGGGAAAAAGTTGTTTTGCTATAATTAAGGGAGAGGAAATTATGCTTCATCTCAAATCTATAAGCTTAGATCGTGAGGTTTTAATCATTTAGTCAAGGATATATATGAATTTCATGTTGGAATGGCTCAACATAAGGAAATTCTGTATATGGGTCCATTATTTGCGTTCTAAAATTCGATTATGATTACGGCATCCCTTTTCATAATCTGAATTATGAGAACTTGGCAAATTGAAATGGAAATATTATAGCAAAAGACTGGTTTAGTCTTTATGTAAGACATCATGAATCGCGTCCCATATGCTTCGGATATAGGATCGATTACATGTGCTATATTCATCCGTTTTAAAATTTTCCAAATGCCTGGGGCATTAAGAAGGGAAAAGGTTTAGAACTGGATATGACTAAAAGGATTAAACAATTGTCGAGGACAATCTAAGGTTTACCAAAGATTGGTTACTCAAGGACAATTGGAAGTATAGTGATAATTCTGGAAGGACCATATTGACATAATCTGTAAGGAGGCAACTCTTGTTCAGAAGTGATAGTCAAAATGGAATCTGGAAATGTTTCAAAGTTAGAATTTTCAATCTGTGTAAGATTAAGGAAACTTAATGCAAGAAGGATATTTCCAAGGAGTTGATCTCCTTTGGAATACTCTGTAATGATTGTTGCCAAGTCTTTATGACTTTGTGCATAATCATTACGAGAGGATCAATGCATATAAGTTTAGAATCTAACAAATTTCAGTAAATGGCATGAATTTGGAATTCTTGCATTTGCAGTAAGGATTTGGGAGTGTGAAAAGAGAATCATTGAAGTTATGTTCAATTGATCTAGTTCACAAAGTAAAGATCATAGACAAACATAGTATGCATACTTCGTGTGTGACATGACTAGTGTTTAGAAAAACATAGTGTACATGCTTGGAGCATGGGACAACTGTTGTTTTAAATTCAAGAATAAAGTTGATAGCTGAAACAGTATACAATGAATAATGTGTAATCATATGGTGATAAATAAAAGGTGTTTTATTTATGTTCAAAGAGTTGATACCATATTGGATTCAATTATTATTGTGTTTCATTTTGCATGTTTTGACTTCCCGAATAAACTAGGTTATTCTTCCGGAATGACTAAGTTATTCAAACCATCCACAGTCGGTCATATGTTGGAAGTAGATATGAATTAAGACTGTCATGGGTTGGCTTGTAGAGGTCTAAGGTGTTGGACAAAGGGCTACAACACTCATGAGTGCTCATAAGTTCTGAGTATTGGATTCAACCCGCACTCATTGGAATCACTTCATGGATTTTATCACGAGTGATCATGAGACGATAATATCTTATATTCTTCAAACCTAGAGATATGAGTTGTTACTATGAGTTGGTTGTACATTGATTGCACGAAAACGCATTTGGTAACTCGGTGCTATAAAACGTGCCTTTGTGTATGATTCAACAAGTAGTAGAACAAGCCATATGAGTCGAAGTTTATCCATTCCTTTTACCTTCGGGATAAAAGCGATATCTGTGGGCCCCTCGATGATTTGATGATGACAAATGGAAGTGCTCGGCCGGGCCAGGACTGATTTGATTCGTTCAATTAGTCAGTCGTCATAAATCGGAAATCGGGAAACAACAAATGGACAGAGAGAATGATTATAATCCATGTCTCAGTCCATATGATATCTAGAATGGAGGAATATATGATCCCTTATCTAATGGACAAGTTCGTTGACAAGATCTGAGTTCGACAGCAGCTTTAAGAGCTACGATTGCCAGTTAGGTTTGAAGTCATACGCAATAATAGTTTTAGACTTATCCAAGTGGGAGACTGTTGGATTAATGTCTAAGTCCATAACTATATTTGGTATGTACTTGACCCGACCCGGCATGGTCCATTTGGGTTGCACTTCACCGACACAATTTATATGGATAATCTTTTGAGAATAGTATGTTTATGATTAATATTAATATATTATAAGTTCTAATATATTAATATGGAATCATATTATTTAATTAGTATTGATCAAGAATTAATTTATAATTAATTAAGTGATCAAAAGGAACTAATTAAATATGGACTCTTATATATATGGAATGGGCCAAGTTCATTTAGGTTGGGCTAAGCTTTCATGGATAGTCCATGGAGTGTTTAACCCATGGATCCTAGGAAATGAAAGGCCATGGGTATTAGGGTTTAACCCTAATCCTCCACACTATATAAAGATGTCCTTGGTTGGTGAAATTGGCACTAGTGTGGATACACAAAAGAAGGGCTAGCCAATTTCACTAGAGAGAACCAAGTAATCATATTCTCTAAAGTATTCCAAGGTGTCTTGGTGATTTGTGATTCCACTTGAGGCTTCCACACTATTGGGGCTAAGCTCTTAAAGCTTGAAGACATCAAGCTACATCAAGAGGTATGTATTCTATCTTGTTACATTCATAGTTTTTGTATGCTAGATTAGGATAATACCTTGGATGTTCTTATTTGCATGTATAATAGAGAAAACATAGATCCAAGGTATTTAGGGTTGCATGTACACTTAGGAAGTGTTAGAATGCTAAAAACCCAACAAGTCATTGATCGTTGTCAGGAACTCTGACATAAAATGTTGGGAGGTGATAATAATCACATATCTTGTTTAATTGTATTGATTGAAATGTGAGCTACATAAATGAAGGGAAGTATACGAGTTCAATTGTTGTAGTATGTCTAGTTGTGTGTAGT